>NC_067169.1:104784699-105096644 GCF_903995435.1 Acomys russatus
ATATTTTGTTTTCTTCATATTTGCCTCTGTCAGCATCTCTTTGCTGGGTATTCCGATACGCATTTCCTTTTCTTACCCAACAGCAAAATTCAACAAGACTTCCAACTAAGGAGAGCAAGAGGCAAAGTTATGTAGTTTGCGGGATTATTTCAGACAATGAAATTCTCCCTTAGTTAAAAGAACATTTTAAAGAACACAACTTTCTTCCCATAATCACTGGTACTCACAGAGCTATCATTGCTGTATCTGTAGACTAGTATAGCCGTATTTCTATAGCACTACTAAAATTATAGAATACTGCTGTAAATAGGGCTCAGGATAAAGAACAAGACAGGGTGGAGGATGATTTTTCCATAAAACAATTTTCTTGTTCTTTGATAATTTCATATATGCATGTGATATATTTTGATCAAGTTTATGTCCTCCTCCTCCCAACTCCTCCCAGATCTATTTTCACATCTACTCATAACCCTTCAGGGGACAAATGACCTTTTTAAGGAGTCACCTAAGACCATTGAAAAGCACAGATATTTACATTAGGATTTACAGCAGTAGAAAAATTAGTTATGAAGTATTCATGAAAACAATGTTATGGTCAGAGATCAACACTGCATGGGGAACTGTACTAAAGGGTCACAGCATTAGGAAGATTGAGACCCACTGGGATAGAGTCATGCTCAGCCAGCCAGGGACCACGTCATTGAAGAAAATCCACTCACCTTCCCCCAGTATCCATCAAATGTCACTAGCTCCTTGGCTGAGAGTGAGGGCCCATGAACTACTCCCCACTCCTCCAGAGGAGATAGGTTTTTAATGTAAGAAATGTTGTGATTGAAATTATAGGCTATACAATTAAATGAATATATGATTATCAGCTACATTACCTGACAAATATTGCTAAGGGGTAAGAAAGAAAGAAATTATTAAACTGAGTGTTACTGGTCACTCAAAACCCAAAACTTAAATTGAAACAAAACAAAGCCATGTATACATACCTGCTCTTGCCAAAGGAGGATGAAGAATGATCTTCTGAGATATTTCATCCTTTTGTTCATCAAGAATAATATTTAATAAAGTCTTTCCCACAATATATTTCTGGAGAGAGTGAGAGAGAACAGCCTTTGCTTCCTGTACTAATACTATTAGTCTGCCCTGTGAACTTAGCTCTGCCCTTGCCCACTTATGGCTATAGGTAGGTGCTGTGCTTCAACTCGCTTGCATTGCCCTCCAGTAACTGCTCCATGGTACAGCCCATTCTGGCCATGGTTTTCCTGTGCATTTTCTACCTCAAACAGTTGAAGCCTTTCCTATCCATCTCAGAGACCACCAACGCTATAATCATCACCATGTATTGTTTCCAGAATTTGTTTTTATTGACTTAACACTGAATCCAGTGGAGAAGATGACGAAATATGGGCATAGTTGGACACCAATGAGTTATATGAGAATAAAAGGAAATAACCCGTAAACAAGAAACCATAATGACCCGCTTCTCTAGAATGTGGAAGAACTTACTGGACGGTGGCCAAGAAGAGGTAACACATTCTGTGATATAAAAATGACTTTTCCATCTATGTTCATGACAATTGAAATGTTTTCCAATGACTAATAAAGACAGAATAATAACATAATTCAATAGTGGAACAATAATAAAATGATAGCTTTATTTCTAAGTGCATAAATATTTATAATAGAACATTGTAAATGTTTTCCACTTCTTACATATCGTTAAGGTAGGCCCATACCTAATTAAATTCTTCCACCTACACAGAATCTACTTAACCTTAGGCACGAGATATTTATCAAATGATGAGTCACTTAAACAAATTTCAGTGTGCACCCAATTAACAGTAAACATTGGCATTTTCAGGCATGAAAAGTGCACTTAACATACGGACACAGACAACATGGGTTTTTTGAAGTTTGATCTTATCTAAGATGTGAAACATAAGCAAAAGGTCTCCAAACAAAATTATCATAGAAATATCAATTTGGGGGCTGAGACTATAGCTCAGTGGCGGGACATTCTCCTAGTGTTTGTGAGGACCTGGGTTCCATCTTTAGCATAAAAGGAAAAGAAAATATCAACTTGTAAGTTAAAATACATGGTAAAACACAGCCAGAGAGTTTTGTATGTGTTTATGTTGGTAGAGTGCTTGCCAGGTGCAAAAGGACCTGGTTTCTAATCCCAGTAACAGAAAACAAACAAACAAACAACAACAAAACAAACAAACAAACAAAGACAACCTAAACTAAGCATAAAGCCAGGAATTGATAAGACTCTGACTGCAAGTTTTGGGAAGATTTTCATGGAATGTCACTGAAAGGTTAAAATGAAGAAGCTGTGAGAAACTATATGACCAGTCCTCAACATATTAGAGGATATCATAGACTCTAATGGTTCTTCTGGATATACATGAGGAAAAAAGCAGCAGAGCCTCAAATAACTGTGTTTATCCATGTTCTTGGCAGCATTATTCACAATAACAAAAAGGTGGAGGCAATCTACTATGGTTTGGATATGGCCAATCCTCCAAGCACTCATACATTGAAAGCTTGGCCCCCATTGCACACTGTGAGAGGTGGTAGGGTCTGTAAGAGGGGAAGCAGAGTGGGAGGTCACTAGGGATGCTGCTTACCACTCTTTGGCTTTCTGTCTTACAGTATGGTTGTTCTCTCACTTGCTACCTCCACTGTAAATCCAGCTCCACCATGAAGCCATCTCACAAGTGACACAACCAAGTGGCCATCCACGAAGGACGCAGAATTTTGAACTTGCACTAAATAAGCCTCATTTCTTAGACGGCAGCTTTGCTCACCACTATACCACCAATGCCACATCAAGCTTTTTGTCTTTATAGGGTACCCAAACTTAGCTGTTTTATTTACCACAGAGAAGGCTTAACATATACTCCAAGCAACTGACAGATAAAAGGCTCTGAGAAATGTAGCATAACATGTAGGTAAATCTTATTCAGACTTTACAGAGAATTCTGTCACCAAATATTTTAGTGAGTGAAATAAGCCACTCCAGAAAAGAAGCATGTTTTATTTTATGACATTTGTAAAATAATTAATTGTAAGGAGAAAGATAGAAGTGAAAAGCAAAACATAAAAATAATAAAAACTTTTAAAAAAGAAAATAAAAATCAGTTCTTTGAAAAGAGAAATACTGGTGATAAGCCCCTGATAAAGTGAATTGCATGATGAAAACCACAATCTTCAAAAAACAAGTTTATTTTGTGTGTATGAGTGGTTTTTTTCCCCTGTATGCATGTCTGTCCGACCCTCTGGGACTGGAGTTACAGAGAATTGTGAGCTGTTGCATGACTGCTGGGAATTAAGCCCAGATCCTCTGTAAGAGCATCAGTGCTCCCCTTTTTTTTTTCTTTTTTCGGAGACAGGGTCTCTCTGTGTAGCCTTGGCTATCCTGGACTCGCTTTGTAGACCGTGCTGGCCTCGAACTCACAGAGATCCACCTGCCTCTGCTTCCCTAGTGCTGGGATTAAAGGCGTGTGCCACCACACCCAGCTAGCAGCCAGTGCTCTTCACTGATGATCAACAGTTTTAAGAACAAAAGGTAGACATCATTACAGAAGCTTCATCCATAATAAAAGTGACTCGAGAACATTATCATCAATTTTATGCCAGTAAAATTAAAATTGATTGGATAAATAAGTTCTTAGGAAATAGTTTACCAAAGATGACTCATGAAAGTAGAAAATTTGGATCATACCATAATCACTATAGAACAGAACCATTACTTTCAAATATCCACTAATTACCTGCTGTGGTTTCAAACTGGTTTGTGTGTATCCTCACCCAAAGGTTCACACACATGGAGATATTTGTAGCACAGAAATAGCAATTGACCAGGTCCCAGAATCATTATGTGTTAATCAAAAAATTATGCTGCTTTTATTGGTGTCAGTGTATTGAATCCAGAATTCCTTACATGCTAGGCAAGTGCTACGACTGAGCTACACCCCCAGCCTCAACTGAAATTAAAAACAAAAAACAAAAGAAAAAAACTCCACCTTCTTTTCATGGCTCAAAATAATGGCCCAAGCTATACCTCGTTCCAGAGGCCTTAATTTTTTTTCACTTTTTAAGAGTTTTATTTAACTGTTAGCCTTATTGAATCATCAGTACACCCAGCTAATTGGGACCCACTGTGGCTCCATTCTCAGCTTCTCGATGGCAGTTTGTAATTTCTCAAAGGAGGCCTTATTTTTTTAAACATTTTTTTTCTGCTTAAAGTCAGCTGTGCTCATACTTACAGAATGTTTGTGGCATGAAAAACTTCTCTAAGAAAACATTTTCCAGGGAAGTTCCTCACACATGACAGAAGCTAAAACGTGGCAGAGGAGGCATCTTCCCTTGCACTTGTGCCTATAACCATCCCTGTAGTGTACAGTCACCTTCTATAATAGTTCAAATATGCATTAGGTTTTATACAACTTATTGAAAGACTCAAATGATAATTTTGAGGCCTCTACACAACACAAATTTCATTATATGATACCTACCAATCCTTTTTTTTTTTTATAATGAAGTGCGTAAAAGGATGAAAGATGTCCCTACGTGGCTTAGGTTTTCATCTAAGAATGTGTACTGTTGTAATACTTGTATTCCTTGAAGGGCTATAGTCTTCCAGCTATGCTTTGAGATGTGCTGTAGTGCATCTTGTATTATATACGATCTACATGTGAAGTACGCAACAAAAGCACCCTTACCGTAACCGCCATCTGATGGTACTCTTCACAGGTAGTGAAGACAGGAGCTTCATTTTCTTCAAAATTGGTCTTTACATTTGACATTCCTTTTCAAAAAAGAAATGAGAGAGGTTATATTAAGATAATGAGCAGTTGACATTAGAGTTCTCAAAGTTATAATTTATAAAAAAAAATATTAGTTTTTGAATGAAGGTGGGGGTTGTGTATACTATAGCTTATAGTGGAAGTCAGAAGAGAACTTTAGGGAGTTGGTTCTCTACTTTCACTTTTATGTGGGTTCTGAGGAGTGAACTGAGGTCATCAGGCTTACATGGCATGTGCATTTAACCACTGAGCTACCTTACCAAGGCAAAGTTATAATTAGTGGTGTCCTAGAAAAGACTTAAACTGTGGAATACAATTCTGATCAAAAATGATGGCATTGAAAAATCACCCAACAACGTGCAAATTTTCATTTGGTTCTGTGAAAACTCAGGATCCACAATATGCCAGACAAGGTTAACAACTCTACATGGATCCATACTACCCATCCCTAACTAAAAGCGGGAAGTCTACTCTTCATTTCTGGACAAAGGCCTTTCACTGGGGGGGGGATCTTCAGGCCATTCCCAGGTCTGCTCAGTGAACACTACACCTCATCTTGTCCTCTGTTCCCCTTCACAGTCATACCACCCCTCCTCCTTGACCTGAGTCAGTAAAGTCATCAGTAACACAGCCTCCCACCTCAATGTTTTATGTCAATAAGAATTAGCTCCTCTACTCACAAGAAAAAGAAATAGTTGGGGCATACAACCTTTGTGCAGGGGGATTCTGACTCTAGGTCAAGAGTCTCACAACATGCCCTCAGAGTGCATTCAAGTGCCTTCACTAACGAGGCAATGAGAATAGGGTGTGTAGCATTGGTGCCATAGGATGGAGAGTGTAGCAGCTATAGCCTTGCTGAAGAGGTTTGAAGAAGAAATGCAATGTGATGGAGTGGACACAGGGCCTAGAAAGTATTTTAGGATGGTTAGCCACAAAGAGGGCATAGAAATAGGGAAAGCCCTAGAGGAATAATGTAGTCAAGAAAATAATTGCTTCATCTAGGATTAGGAGAGTGTGATTATATGTTTATGGACATAAATACACCACATGTCCATAGCTACGTGTGTCCCATGATATAAGCATCGTCTTACAGGTCCACATAAGTGGACATTACGATTATCCATTTATGCTTCTAATAAGTTCCACTCTTGCACAAGCTTTTGGGGATATTTTATGCATTGTACATCCTCCACCCCCCCAAAAAATGCCTTGTAAGTGGAAAGAAACAAATAGTATGACCAAAGTCTCCTCCAACTAATACTCCCTCTTCTAAGCCACTTAAAGCATGGTAAGGGTTGTGATGCTCTTAAGTCAGCAATGGTCCAAGGAAGAAATGGGCCTAAGTCAAACCTCTGTCAGCCAGAGCAGAGGTATTAGCTGCCTGACGTCTAAAGGCCTTGCCCTGCCACTAAGGGGGTCCTTATCCGAGCTTGTCCATCAGTTTTTTAATTCTCTTCAGCAAATTGCAAAGCTCTTCAAGTGTTGGTCTCCAGCGTGGATTTAAGGCACCCCTAATTAACAGAGAACTAAAGAGTGAGTTTTGTGAATGGTAGGCATGAGACTAATTATTCATATGTGACCCAATAGGATGACTAAGATGAGAGAAAGCCAGGCGTTTTCATTAATTAAACATGCAGTGCCTTCACTATGCACAATAACTACTGTGGCAGGATATGTCAGAAAATGGACTTAATCCCAATACTCAGGTGGGAAGGCAGAAGGATTGTGGGTTTGAGGCAAGTCAGGCTAAATACCAAGAACTAGTCTCAAAAATAAATAATAAATGAACAAGCATACAAATACATTCCATTTTTATTAAAACAATGAAATGAAAACCAATGCTATAACCTGTTGACTATGAGACTCTTTGCCAAGTGCATTATGAACTCCTACCTCCTCCTCTTTTCTTTTGTTTTCTCGGCATTTTTCAATCATGTAAAAGTAGAATCTAAAACCAAAGAAGACCAATATTTTACTAAGCAATCATCTTTCTGCAATCTGTAGCATCTACCTGTGCTATATTTTTCACTATCTACTTTCTACCTTTGATTTATCCTGTCTTCTCTCATCTACAATCTATCCTCTATATGTCATCTCTCCACCATCTGCCATCCATCTTTCCACCATCTATTGTCTATCATTTATTTTCTACATGTATTTATCTATATTCTATCATCTACTGTATCTCTAGATTTAATCTTCTATCTCCTATTATCTACTTGTCTATTTGCTATCAAATCTTTCTAAACTCTATAATCTGTCTACATGTATCCATCCTCTATTTTCTATCGACTATCTATGTGTTCATCAAGCATATACCTATAATTTACCTATATAATACCTACCTTCTACCTATCATCTATCAACCATATGTCACTGTATTTTCTATCAACAATCTATCCCATCCCCAACTAACCTATATTTACCTTTCAGCTACTATCATCTATCTACAAGCTATCGTCTATCTATCTTATGTTTACTTTCTATGTATCATTTATACCCCTGCTATCCTGTGTCTAATTTACACCTATCTATAATTGATGATCTACCTATATTGTATCCCTCTCAGATCTATTATTTCATCTATCATCAAAATTCTACCTCTTCTAAGTCTACATTCCCTCTAGTATCTTCCACTTATCTACTGTTTACGTTCTATTGATCTTGTATCTGTCATCCATCTGTCTATCATCTACCATCTATATACCCTGTGTCTATCTTCCAAATTTCTATACTTTGTTATCTAGCCATTCTGTGTTTATATTGAATCTATCTATCATGTATCCTGTAGCTGTCCTGTGTCAATTTATCTACCTATACACCGTGTACCTACCCTGTGTTTGTATTTGAATCTAGCCTATAGTTACCTTGTGTCTTTGGTCCATCAATGGATCACCTATACTGTAGCTATTCTGATTCTATCTTCCACTTATGGTTCACCTATCCTATAGCTATCCTGTGGTCTTGTTCCATCTATCAAAATCATCTATCAGTCTTCTATGCTCTATATACCCTGTGTCTACTTATATCATATTTCCTCTACTTATAACGTGTCTGTATAATATTCCACTATTATTTATCATCTTACTGTCTGGTATCTCTCTATTTATATATCACAATCCTCTAATCATTCCATGCCTGTTTTCCTTTTATCTTTTAAGCTATCCTGTGTATGTATACCATCCAAGTATCATTTATCACTAGCTACCTTTTATCTCTCATCCACCTATCTCTCATGTATCTAACTTCCATCAAATTATCATCTCTCCTTTACCTATCCTTTGATTATTTTCTATCCATCAGTCTTCTATCCTCTATTTATCCTGTGTCTGTTAACCATTCGTGTATCAGTATCCCATAACTACCCTGAATTTCTCTTCTACCTCACATCTAATTTGTAGCTATTGTATATCTATTTTTCATCTTTTTTACCATATTTCATTTTCTTAGCCATTGTCTATCTTCCATATATGAATTCTAGCCTATAGCTAGTCTGTGTTTGTCTTCAACCTGTCTATCCTTTATCCTCTAGGTATCCTGTGCCTACCATCCATCCATCTATCTATCGTTTAGCTATCCTGTGCCTCTTACCCATCTATTTATCCATCATCTATCTTCTAGCTGCCCTGTGACTCTATACTATTGATGTATCACTTGTCCTCTAAGTCTCTGTGATCTCTCTATCTATCATCAATCCTGTAGCTTTCCTGTATCTGTCATCTATCTGTCTATCTATCTATCTATCCATCTTTCTATCTTCTATCCTCCAACTACCCTGTGCCTATTACACATCTATTTATCCATCATCTATCTTCTAGCTGTCCTGTGTCTCTATACTATTGATGCACCATTTGTCTTTTAGCTACCCTAAATATCTGTTATCTATCTATCTATCATCAATCCTCTAGCATTCCTATAAGATAGCTTTTCTATCACCTATCCTTTACTTTTCTCCATATATTTATCATCTATTCTCTATATATTGTATATTCACCTTCCATTGCTCGTTCTCTCTCTCTCTCTCTCTCTCTCTCTCTCTCTCTCTCTCTCTCTCTCTCTCCCTTATCCTCTACCTATTCTGTGTCTATCACCTAATCTCTTTAGATTTATTTATTTCATATCTCTTCTCTATGATATATCTAGATAACTTTCATTTATCTTCTTACTTTTATACTTCCATTGTTAAATGTATTATATATTCTTTTATCTAGTTCTTCATCTTCTATGTCATATACTTTACCATCTATTGTTTATAACATATCATATTTCTTATAGTAATGAGCTATAATTTATCACAAAACATTCACCATCCTTCATGTATTTTTTTGTACTGTATAACTCTTGTGATAAAACTTGTTGGCATTAAACTGGGAAAGGGGCTTCCTCAAGACCCAGCTATTTCATTCCTTGGAATATACCCAGAAGATGCTCCAGCACACAACAAGAACATTTGCTCAACCATGTTCATAGCAGCCTTATTCATAATATTCAGAACCTGGAAACAGCCTAAGTGTCCCTCAGTGGAAGAATGGATAAAGAAACTGTGGTACATTTACACTATGGAATTCTATTCAGCTATTAAAAACAAGGAATTCCCAAAATTTGTGGACAAATGGATAGAACTAGAAATGATCATAATGAGTGAGTTAACCCAGAAGCAGAAAGCCTCAAATGGTATATACTCACTTATATCTGGACACTAGCCCAAAGAATATGTCCCATGAAAGTCTTCACTTAACAGGAAAGTGGGACAGAGGGGAGGACATCCTATTGGGACTCTAGGTGAGAGAAGCATGGGAGAATGTGGAAATAGAAGGATCCAGAGGGTCCTAGAAACCTACAAGAAGAACATTATGATGGACAGATCTGGGCCCAGGGGTCTGGCTCAAACTATGGCACCAGCCAAGGACAATACGTGCAGTGAACTTCAAACCCCTACTCGAATCTAGCCAATGAACAGGACATTCTCCACAGTTGAGTGGAGAGTGGGGTCTAACTTTCACACGAACTCTGGTACCTCATATTTGACCATGTCCCCTGGATGGGGAGGCCTGGTGGCACTGAGAGGAAGGATAGCAGGCTACCAAGAAGAGACTTGATACCCTATGAGCATATACAGGGGGAGGAGGCCCCCCTCAGTCACAGTCATAGGGAAGGGGAGTAAGGGGAAAATGGGAGGGAGGGAGGAATGGGAGGATACAAGGGATGGGATAACAATTGAGATGTAATATGAATAAATCAATAAAATATATTTTTAAAACTTGTTGGTATTTAAAAGGACAGCCAATCTGGCCCTTTACCAGTGTATTCCATGAGATTGTTAACTGTGGTATAAATAGTATTACTCAAGAACAGGAAAGACATTTCATAAGCATCAAGTTAGACAACTAAGCTTAAATAAGGTATATACTTAACTACATAGCTTTAGACTAGACTAAAAACTTATATAACTGAAATATGAAATTATGAAATCCATAGTTTACAGTTGGTGAGTTCCCCATCCCTATATCAATGATTGGTACAAGATTAGACAAAAAATTAACAGTATTTTGCCCTTACAACAGAGCTCCAACTGAGTCAACTTTACCTTATCACCCACTTGAAGTAAAGTGGTCTTGTGTCTACTGTATCCAGGCAACTCTAGAATGCACACTGAATAGGAGACTGGCTGAGAACATAAAGGCCACTGACTATGATTGGTCCTAAGAGGCAAAGCTGTGATTGGTCAAAACACAAGTTTAAATGACTGTGGTTACTGTTAAGAGCAAGACTGTGATTAGTCAAAACACAAACTTCAGTGACTATGATAGGTTCTGAGAGTCAGTGTTGTCAGTTGTTCAAACATAATCCTTAGTGACTGTGATTGGTGGTTAGTGGCGAAGCTGTGATAGGTCTAAAATGTGAGCTCCAATGACAGTGACTGGTTCTACAAGGCAAAGCAGTTAGGCTCAATGAGTCTATAGGGAGACATTCAGCAGTTGCTGTTTTCCTGATTTGAGCTTTTAAATCTATCTATATCTCTATATGTTATATTTTGGTTAATTTTATTTTATTAAATGTTTTCCCTGCATGTATGTATACCATGTGCATGTCTGACACCTATAGAGATCAGAAGAATGTGTTGTACCTCATTAAACTTGAGTTACAAATAGTTGTAAGCCACTATAATGGGTACTGCGAACCAAACTCAGGTCCTGTGCTGGGGCAACATATGTTCATAACCACAGAACCATTTCTCTCTCCTCCTCGAATTATATTCTGTTGCCTCTCTGCATAGTACCACACAGAAAAGACCACTGTCTCAGGACACCAGAAGAGTTCAATAGAGCAGACAAGTCTTTAGGCTAGACATGTTCCCAGTCTTTGGCCAAGAGCTCTAAAGCTAACTTGTGTTAATGGCTAAGAAATACCCCCAATTCTTATGCCTATGCAAGACCTATAACACTAGGTGCTGCCAAAGGATGAGACAATTCAATATCTGAGCCTGCCTTGGATTACAAGTCTAACTACAGAGCAGGACTGAACATTCTCTAGTTCCTAGGCTCAGACAATAACTGGAACATTTAGTGGGCCAGGAGTCTCAATACCAGAGGCTTGCACAAGAGCTGCAATACAGAGGGTGTCACTTCCTGTTCCTCAGATTACTGTGGATATTTTTTATTTTTGTTTTATTTGCTTTAACATGGGATACAGTGTAACCTAGCTGCCCCCTCAACTCACTTTAGGTCCTTAAACTACTGGTTCTCCTGCATCCAGTTCACAAGGACTAGGATTAGAGGCCTCTGCCACCATGTAAAATTCTTCATGGCTTAGATGGGGCACGTATCATCCATATCACCATCCCAGTATTTTGTGATAAATCCATGAAGTGTTTTTTTCATTAATCTAGCTGTGGAAAATAAAAAGCCCCAAATTCTGCACAACAATTTATGAGTAAGAATAAAATGCAGAATGGGTCTTTACTTACCAGATATCAAGAGTTATTATAAAGCTTCAGTACTCAAGATTGTTGACAACACTGAAGACATGTAAAATATAAGGAAACAAATGTGAATGACACATAGCACCAATAAGATCCTTGCCAGGCCTTCCACCCGCTGCCACACTGACCTTTGTGTTCTCAGCATTATCTACAGGGACTAGAGGCATGGGAGCTCTGTTTATGGCAAAGGAGGGGAAGGACAAGTAGGACCTCAAGAGCAAGGGCCTTCTCCACCTCTTGGCAGGACCACATATTACTCTCTGATCTTCAGCAAGTGAGTTGGCATCTCAGTGCCTCAGTTTGTTTATCTGCCAAATAGGAATGAGGCTAAAAGTGCCTGCTTCAAAGATTTGCTCAGAGAGTCAGTGAAGTGCTCAGTTAAAGCTGGCCTGGTTCTTACAAGTGAGCTTAAGACACAGTGACTCTGACTTGTATTCTGTACATTGAGTGCCTCCTCTTTCTTGGAAATAGGGACCATGTATCTTTCTACATCACTGGAATCTGGCACAGGGGCTTGTGGCGTGTTGCTGGAGAGGTCAAGCTCTGGCATATCTGGATATCCAACTGAGTTCAGTCCATTACACTGGACTCCCTTTCTCAGTGGGATTCTCTCTTCCCTTGATCTGGGACCCACAGATCCTCTAAGGAGTATCATGTAGCCCTCAGAGAGATACAACCCCAACCATTTCCTGGTAAGAAACTGTTCAGCAAGAACTCGAAGATTACCCCACCCTATGCTAACGAGATCCTAGCCTCCAGCAAGTGACCTTTACTATTACCTGGAAGTTCTTCCCCCATCCATAGGATAATTATGTACTGTGTTTTCCTTCTTGTGATAGGACCCCATGTTACTGAATGTAAATGAGATACTGTATCACTGCATATAAATCAAGTATCCTGGCACATAGTGAATCAGACACATTCACCCTCAAACCTCTCCCCATTGCCCAAGGTTTATAAATAAAAGTCAGCTGGTTGGCTGGCTGGCTCTCTTGTGCTCAAGCCATTTCTCTACCATGACCTTCTGAGACTCCATTTATTCTGGGGAAGAATGCCTGGGGCTTGACTGTTGATCAAGGCAGGCACAGAGATGGCAGAGGTGCTACATTGCTGATGGCTAGGTGCTGACCACTGCTGAAGCACCACCAGCCTGTGTCTCACCTGACCTGTCTGCCAGCCAGTTTCAAACGTCTACGTGCTTCTTCTGCCATGCTTAGCACAGCAGCTACACAAAGGGCTGTAACACGTTTGGTATCATCATGGCCATGTGGAGCACCAGATTCTCTACTGCCTTCTGATACCAGAGCTAAACTGTAACACTCCATGGAAAACTCAATTTTCACCTCCCCTGGTAAGACTGGGAAAGTCACGTAGCATGTGGGCCTCACCCTAAAGCACTTTAGCAAGTCCTGAGAAAAGCAGAACCTTTGACTTCAAAGTCCATTCCTTTTCATTCAGAAGCAAGAGGCATCTGGACAGAGCAACTGGATGTGGAACCTGGGCCACCCACTCAATGCTTATCCACATAAGACATGTATCCACAACAGGTGTTTGCTAAATCTTTTTAGATCAGAAGTTGGATCTGCTTCCTCCCTCAGCAAACATTGACCACCCTGTGCTTCCTTGTCCCTCAATTTCACCAGTCCTATCACCTCCTCTTCCCATTTTTCTCTCCCTTATGCCTTCTTGCATTTCTTCCTATACCTATTTGCAGCTACATTAATTATTTTCCTGACATGCATTCATCAAAATCGAACCTCTCTGTGAGTCTTCCTTTCCAAGTCTCTCTTCACCTTCAAGTCTTGATCTTTACTCTACAAAATACTCATGTTTTCTCTGCAAATTCTTCGCCCTCTACACACTAGTCACTGGTTAGATTGTAGTCTCAATTGTGCTCCTTCAGTCCTTTACATGGTAGCCCTCACCTCACTGCTCCAAACTGTGACTGCATTCGGAGACAAGGTCTTTAATGAGGGAACTGAGGTAAAATGGGTGGGCACTAGTGCAGTGTAACTGGAGTCCCTATTACAGGGGGCAGATAAGACACAGTCATACACACAGTGTGATCATGTGAGTGCCCTCACTGTAGCCTGCCAGCCACAAGCCAGGGAGAAAGATCTCAAGAAAGAACCAACCCTACCAACAGGTGGAACTTCAACCTCCATCTTTAAAAACTGAAAAGGCAATACATTTTTCTGTTCAAATCACTGTACTTCAAGGCTTTCCTCTGATATCCCAAAGTCATGTATTCTGTATTGTTCAGTGATGTTATGTCAGGTACACTTCCAGGACCTACAAATAGAGATGACAATGAGCCAAGGACAAACCACACTACCTCATGGACATTAGGCCAGCCTCTCTCCAGGAAGTCAAATATGCAGGAGAGTGAATGAAGACTGGTTCTATGGAGAAAAGTGGAGCAGAATAAGGTAGTCATTGAGGGCTCTACTGAGAGTATGCGCTTTTTGCTGAAACCTGAAGGACATGAACTATCTTGTTCTGGATAGACAGACTTACAGGAGTAAGCACCACCAAAGCACAGCTTCCTCTAGTATGTTTTAAGGTAGGGATGGGAATCATGCAAGGTCTCCCAGGCCATCACAGGAGACTTTGACCATCAGTTTAAATGACATGGAAAGAAACTGAAAGCTATGAATCAGGGAGCACCATAATCTTTTCTATTTTCAAGTAACCCATCAGACTTATTTCCTAATGAAAATGAAATGTCACGTGTAGAAACTACGACACTTTTGGGAGGTGGCTGGAACAATTCAGGAGAAGGGTGACACTGACTTGTATCAAACAGTGGGAAGGAAATAAAATTCTAGATGGAGTTTGATGGAAGAAATGTGAATATTAGATGACAGCATGGAATTTAATGAATACTTACAAATTGGAGTCAAGGAGGGTGCTCAGAGTTTTAGTCAAAGAAACATGAATGATGGAGGTGGCTTAAGTGAGATGCAGAAGACATGGTAGAGCTGGTTACATAGAAAAGTCTAGAGTCCTGAGTCAATATCAAGGCTGGAAATGGGAATGGACAATTATCATTTAATTAGTATTAAGTCACACAACAGGCTCTTGGAAGATTCTGCATGTGATAAAAAAAAAAGCACCCCCAGAACTAGGCCCTGAACAATCCTACATTTTAAGGCAGAATAGAGGGCAAGGAGGAAATGCAAAAGGTGAAAAAGAAGGGTGGCCTGGCAAGAAGTGAAACCACCAGGCTATGGAGGAAACCAACCGATGGTAGCATGAAGATTGGGGAAAGGGGGGCAACTGTAATCCCAAACCCTCCCTTGAGAGATTTATACAGATAGTTGAGTTTAAGAATATCCTGGGCTTGGTAGGAGTGCCAATCCAGGCAAATATTCAGCAGGGATGAGTATAGTCTAGTGATATGAGGGGAGAAAACTTGCAATAGTCCCCTGGGAGACAGAAGGGTGGATGCTCTCTGGAACTTTGGCATGATTGCAGGGCTGCATCAAGAACTCATCTGAGGATTAATGGCCCTTACTTTAAAGAGAGAGTATTTACTCAGGGTGTCTGTGTGGGTTTCTGCAGCCACATTCAATTGCACTGGTGCAGGCTCAGAGTTGTGGTTTTTCCAGATGAATATAAGGAAATGACACAGCACTGACAAAAAAAAAGTATGTTGATTCAAGAAAAACATTCACACAACTAATTGTCAACTTCTGGCTGCAAAGGAAGGTTGGAGGGAAGGAAGGAAGGAAGGAAAAAAGGAAGGAAGGAAGGAAGGAAGGAAGGAAGGAAGGACCAAGCCATAATTTGGTAAGAGCCAGGATTTGGTGAACCAGACCCAGAACCTGTACCTGGCTGTTGGAGAGCTGGATGCAAAATAGGAAGAGCAGAGAAGAAAGCTGCTGTGGTAGTGAGGAGAGAAATATGCTGCCAAGTAGGACCACAAAGCATGTGTCAACACAAAATCACCAGGAATGTGTACATCCCATGCCTTGTGTTCATTGAGAAGCTGAGAGATGTCACGTCTGTGACTGTCCCCTTACCCCACAGCCTCACTGCTCCCTTAGGCTCCCTTGCCCTGTCCATCACCCCAACACTGAGCATTACCACCATAGGAGCTCCTCCCTAAGCTGCACTTCTCATCCCTTCTTCACCCATCCCCTTGAGCCTTTTCTCCTTTTTAAAATAAATATATAAATAGCAGCACTCCTGTACTCTACTTGATTTATAAGTTGAACTTTCTGAGAGGGGTGCCTATATAGAAAGGATTAAAAGGTCCAGGTTGCTTAGCCCTCATTTGGTAACTAAAAATACCAAATACTACACAATCAAAAACCATTGGAAAACCAACACAGTTGAGTGAAAAAGTCCACCCTTGAAAACTTTGTTCTAGATACACAAGTCATTTCAGGCTATGTGATAAGGTTTATTTTAAACAAAATTGATTTGCATTTCTCTGATGACTAACGAGGCTGAGCATTTCTTTAAGTGTTTCTCAGCCATTTGACATTCCTGTTGAGAATTCTCTGTTTAGTTCTGAACCTCATTTCTCAATTGGGTTATTTGGTTTGGTGGTGTTTAATTTCTTGAGTTCTTTATATATTTTGGATATTAGACCTTTGTCAGATGAAGGGTTGGTGAAGATCTTTTCCCAGTCTGTAGGCTGTCTCTTTGTTCTGTTGACAGTGTCTCCTGCCTTACCGAAGCTTCTCAGCATCATGAGGTCCCATTTATTAATTGTTGACCTTAAGGCCTGGGCTGTTGGTGATCTGTTCAGGAAGTTGTCTCCTGTGGCTAGTCCCATAAAAGACTTTACTTACCAGGAAAGTGGGTCAGAGGGGAGAACATCCTATTGGGACTTTAGGTGAGAGAAGCATGGGAGAATGGGGAAATAGAAGGATCCAGAGGGTCCTGGAAACATACAAGAAGAACATTATGATGGGCAGATCTGGACCCAGGTGTCCTGCTCAAACGATAGCACCAGCCAAGGACAATACATGCAGTAAACTTTGAACCCCTATCCAGATCTAGCCAATGGACAGGACATTCTCCACTGTTGAGTGGAGAGGGAGACCTGACTTTCAAACAATCTCTGGTGCCCCATTTTTTACGACATCCTCTGGATAGGGAGGCCTTGTAACACTCAGAGGAAGGATAACAGTTCACCAAGAAGAGACTCGATACCCTGTGAGCATATACAGGGGGAGGAGGTCCTCCTCAGTCACAGACATAGGGGAGGGGAGTAGGGGAGAAGCGGGAGGGAAGGAGGAATGGGAGGATACAAGGGATGGGATAACCATTGAGATGTAATATGAATAAATTAATAAAATATTTTTTAAAATAAAAAATAAAAATAAACAAAATTGAGTCTATGTTTGGACTACAGTCTCATTCCTATGACACTTGATTATATACATGTAAATATTCCAAACACCAAAATCTGTATCTTTTCTTGCCTCAGGCACATGAAAGAAAGTAGACTGTTTGGCACTCTCCACTGCTTCTGGCATCCACTGGGGACATTGAGTGGGAGGCCCCAAGAGTAAGGGGAGAAAAGTGTATTTGGACACAGGGAAGGTTCTTCGCTGTTGCTGAAATCCATGTGGCTCCTTCTGCAAATGTCACAGCTACTGGATAGAAGCTCAAGACAGGATACCGAACTGGATGTCTTTGGAATAAAATATGTATTAGAAGAGTTAGTAACACTCTGGAGAGACAGCAAGGATGAGGGTGCTCAAGCACCCTGTGTAGATTTGGAGTCCCTTTTTATATATTTTATACATTTCAGAGGAAGGGAAGCAGCCCATGCTATACACTATGATCAGGCTGTCTGTAATTCCTAGGTGGCAGGGATGAATGTGTGACCTTTAGGGTGTTGGGGAAAGGGGAGGGGAGAACCATTTAATTAATGTGTTTCCATCATACCTGTGTTTGCATCACTAAGTACTGATAGCTTGGAGTGTGCTGATCTTGGGCCTGTATGGAAAGTCAGCTATCATGGCAGCTTACAAAAAAATAAAGTATCACTTCAGAAAGATCTTTGAAGGAGCGTCTTGCATTAAAAGACCCATGATGGGTAGAGTCCTCATCACCAGTGAGTGATCTCGGAGCTCTTCTGTCACTGGTCCACACCTGCCACACCAGAGCGTGATGGTGTGTATGGGTCAGAAGGACTTCTACGTGGGCGACGAGGCCCAGAGCAAGAGAGGCCTCCTGACCCTGAAGTACCCCATTGAACATGACATCGTCACCAACCGGGACAATATGGAGAAAATCTGGCACCACACTTTCTATAACGAGCTGCATGTGGCCCCTGAGGAGCACCCTATGCTACTTACCGAGGCCCCCCTGAACCCCAAGGCTAACCGTGAAAAGATGACTGAGATCATGTTTGAGACCTTTAACACCCCAGCCATGTACATAGCCATCCAGGCTGTGCTGTCCCTGTATGCATCTGGTCTTACCACCAGCATTGTAATGGACTCTGGAGACGGGATCCCCTACACTGTGCCTATCTATGACGGCCACACTCTCCCTCACGCCATCCTGCATCTGGACCTGGCTGGCCAGGACCTGACCTCTTGAAGATCCTGACCAAGCGTGGCTACAGCTTCACAATGAGAGCCGAAAGGGAAATCGTGCATGACATCAAAGAGAAGCTGTGCTATGTTGCCCTGGACTTCGAACAAGAGATGGCCACTGCTGCATCCTCTTCCTCCCTGGAGAAGAGCTATGAGATGCCTGATGGCCAGGTCATCACAATTGGCAATGAGCGGTTCCGCTGCCCTGAGGCTCTTTTCCAGCCTTCCTTTCTGAGTATGGAATCCTGTGGCATCCATGAAACTACATTCAATTCCATCATGAAATGTGACCTTGATATCTGCGAAGACCTCTATGCCAACACAGTGCTGTCGGGTGGCACCACCATGTACCCAAGCATTGCTGACCAGATGCAGAAAGAGATCACTGCTCTGGCTCCTAGTACCATGAAGATCAAGGTCATTGCTTCTCATGAGCACAAGTACTCAGTATGGATCAGTGGCTCCACCTTAGCCTCACTGTCCACCTTCCAGCAGACGTGGATCAGCAAGCAGGAGTAGGATGAGCCCAGCTCCTCCATCGTCCACCACAAATGCTTATAGATGGACTGTTACTAAGTTGCGTTTTAACACCCTTTCTTTTGACAAAACCTAACGTGCCCAGGGAGGAAAAAACAAAAAACCATGAGACAACATTGGCATGGCTTTATTTGTTTTTGTTTTATTTTTAATTTTTTTCTAAAGTTTTTTTTGTTTTGGCACTTTTGACTCAGGATTTAAAAACTGGAATGGTGAAGGCAACAGTAGTCGGTTGGAGCAAGCATCTCCCAAAGTTGTACAATGTGGCTGAGGACCTTGATTGTACATTTTTTTGTTTTGTTTTTTTGTTTCATTTTAGTCATTCCAAGTATCCATGAGATATGGCTACAGGAAGTCCCTCACCCTCCCAAAAGCCACCTTTACTCCCTAGAGGAAGATAGCCAAGTCCACTCCCTGAGTCCACACTGGGGAGGTGACAGCATTGCTTCTGTATAAATTATGTACTGCAAAAATTTTTTAAAAACTTCTGCCTTAATACTACTTTACTTTTGTTTTTTAATTTTTGAATGGTCAGTCAGGCATCCGTGCTCCCCCTTTGTTTTTTGGTCCCCTCAACTTGATGTATGAAGGCTTTGGTCTCCCTTGGGGTGGGCTGAGGTGTTGAGGCAGCCAGGCCTTGCCTGTACACTGGCTTGAGACAATTTAATAAAAGTGCACACCTTACCAAAAAAAATTTTTTTTAAAGATCCATGATGAATGTGGGAGGCACACAGTTCTTGACAATACTATAGGAGCAGAAACACTGCTGCTTCAGACTAAATAGGGCACAGAGATCATTATATGAAAAAAGGCTGTCTGAGCACCAAACATCCACATGCAGAAGGCATCCAAAGGCTGATGAAATAATATCCTGGAACTATGCAGTGCCTTATATGGATGACAGAAGGGTGAATAGGGTGGGAGTGTGAACCCTGAGTGCATAGCTGCTGCTAGTCAACAGAAAGGGTGAAGCAACCAGCCTCATTCTTTCTAGGTCTTGAAAATGAACAGGATTTGGTTTCCTTGCATTTAAAAATTGCTTGCAAAAATGATGGCCTGATTTCATTGTACTCTTCCTTTGTGAGTAGGAGTGCATATCACCATTATTCCAGATCATCATCAAAGTTTGGGGGCCACTGAAAGTCTCTTGACCTTCAGAGCTGTGCTAGCTAGAAAGGCATCATACCCTAAAAGGGACTATACCCAGAGCCGAACCCACACTTATTTTTTAAATATATTTTATAAATTTATTCATATTAAATCTCTATGGTTATCCCATCCCTTGTATCCTCCCACTCCTCCCTCCCTCCTATTTTCCCCTTACTCCCCTCCCCTATGACTGTGAATGAGGGGGACCTCCTCCCCCTGTATGTGCTCATAGGGTATCAAGTCTCTTCTTGGTAGCCTGCTATCCTTCCTCTCAGTGCCACCAGGCCTCCCCATCCAGGGGACATGGTCAAATATGGGGCACCAGAGTTTGTGTGAAAGTCAGACCCCACTCTCCACTCAACTGTGAAGAATGTCCTGTCCATTGGCTAGATCTAAGTAGGGGTTCAAAGTTTACTGCACGTATTGCCCTTGGCTGGTGCCATAGTTTGAGCAGGACCCCTGAGCCCAGATTCGCCCATCATAATGTTCTTCTTGTAGGTTTCTAGGACCCTATGGACCCTTCTATTTCCACATTCTCCCATGCTTCTCTCACCTAGAGACACAACAGGATGTCCTCCCCTCTGTCCCACTTTCCTGGTAAGTGAGGACTTTCATGGGACATGCCCCATGGACTCTTTCTGCTTCTGGGTTAACTCACTCATTATGATCATTTCTAATTCGATCCATTTGTCCACAAATTTCTAGAATTCCTTGTTTTTAATAGCCGAGTTTAAATGATGAAATTTGGGATTTTGGAGCTGATAAATTTCAGATAATAGTGATTCTTTTTAGATACTGCTATAATAATTGGATGAAACATTTGAGAGCTATAGATGGGATGAACACATTTGTACATGAGAGAAACCTTTAAGAACATGCTATAGATAGCCCAGTTACAGTCTCTCCATAACCAATGAATATGTTACAAGTGAAAAATAAAGCTGCAAATATAATTACAGGTAATGATTAGCAAATCATAAAATATGGACATGATATGCTCTCTGGGTTGGTCCACTATGGTCCTTAGCATACTGCAAAGGAAAAGAATGACAAAAAGAGAAATGAGCCAGAAAAATGTCATGTGAGAGGGCTGTACCTCCCGTTGCTGGATCTGAAGATGGTGGAAAGATCAAGGAGATCACAAACAAAGGCATGCAGGTGTTCCCAGAAGGTTTCAAAAGCAAAGGTTGGAATGGACAACCACCTTGCTGACACCATGGTTACATCCCAAAGAGACCTATGTTGGGTACCTACTATGCAGAATTGCAATATAATTAACTTGTGCTGTTTCAAGGCACTGGGCTTATGGTTAGTGGTTACAGCAGGAATACAGAAATACACATGAGAATAGAGACATTCTACTAGCGATTTTAGGCAGTGCTTTATTCTTTTTCTTAATTGATTTTTTTCACCTTACATCCGGATAGCAGCCCCCTCCCTCCTCTCCTCCAGGTCCTGCCCTCCTACCCTCTTCTGCCTTTACTGCTGCCCTTTTCTTCACCCCCTTCTTACCAATCCACCCTGGCACATCAAGTTGCTTCAGGACGAAGCACATCCTCTTCCACTGAGGCCAGCTAGTGGAAAGTGATCCACAATCAGGTAATAAAGTCCGTGTCAGAGACAGCCCCTGCTCTGCATTCAAGAGGACCCACATGAAGACCAAGATGCCCATCAGTTACATATGAGTCAAGAGCCTTGGTCCAGCCCATGCATGCTCTTTGGTTGGTGATTCAGTCTCTTTAAGCCCCCATGGGCCTAGGTTAGTTGACACTCTTGGTCTTCTTACAAAGTTCTTGTCTCCTCTATGTCCGACTATCCATCCCTCCACTCTTCCACAGAGTCCCTGAGCTCCACCTAATGTATAGCTGTGGGTTTCAATATCTGTTTCCATCCGCTGCTAGGTGGAGTTTCTCAGAGGACAGTTATGCTAGGCTCCTGTCTGCAAGCATAGCAAAGAATCATTAATGGTGTCAGAGGTTGGTTCTCTCCCAGGGGTGGATCTCACATTGGACCAGTCATTGGTTGGACATTCCCTCAATCTCTGCTCCATTTTTATTTCTGCACATCTTGTAGGCACAATAAATTTTGGGTCAAAGGTTTTCTGGGTTGGTTGGTGTCCCCTTCCCTCCACCGGAAGTCCTGACTGGCTAGGAGGTGGCCTCTTCAGTCTCGATGTCCCCTGATGCCAGGAGTCTCACCTAGAGTCACCCTCATATACCCCCAGGAGCCTACCCTGTCATGAATCTTCAGCTTGTCTCAGAGATGCCCCCTGCACACAGTTTCTTTTCTCTCTGAAAGCCCTCTGTCCTCCTGCCCCTGCTCTCCCCACATCTGATGCCTGCCCTAGCTTCCCTCAGCACTCTCTCTTCTATCCTGTACCCTCTCTTCAACCACTTCTGCTCTCCATTCTATTTCCTCTTCTGAATGAGATTCAAGCATCCTCCTTTGGGCCCTCTTTCTAACTTAGCATCTTTGGGCCTGTAGATTGTAGTATGTTTATCCTTTACTATATGGCTAACATCCACTTATAAGTGAGTACATACCATGTGTGTCTTGCTGACTCTGGGTTACCTCACTCAGGATGATCTTTTCTAGTTCCATCCATTTGTCTGACAATTTCATAATTACATTGTTTTTAGTTGCCTAGTAATGTCCACTGTGTAAATAAACCACAATTTCTTTATCCATCCCTCAGTTGAGGGACATCAAGGATGTGTCCAGATTCTGGCTATTATGAATAAAACTGCTATGAACACAGTTGAGCAAATGTCTTTGTGTATGGTGGAACATGTTTTGGGTATATGCCCAGGAGTGGTAAAGCTGGGTCTTGAGGTAGAGCTATTTCCAATTTTCTGTGAAAGTGCCATATTGATTTGCAAAGTGGTTGTACAAATTTGCACTCCCACCAGAAATAGAGGAGTGTTCCCCTTTCTCCACATCCTCACCAGCATGTGATGTCACTTGAAATTTTGATGCTAAACATTCTGGTAGGTGTAAGATGAAATCTCAGAGTCATTTTGATTTGTGTTTCTTTGATAACTAAGGACATTGAGTACTTCTCTAGGTGTTTCTTGGCCATTCGATGTACCTCTGTTGAGAATTCTGTTTTGCTCTATACCCCATTTTAAAAATTGCATTATGTGTTTTGTTGGGTTTTAATTTCTTAAGTACTTTATATATTTTTAATATTAGCCCTTTGTTGGATGTAGGATTGGTGAAGATCTTTTCCCAGTCTATAGGCTGCCAGTTTGTTCTGTTGACAATGTCCTTTGCATTACAGGAGCTTTTCAGTTTCACAAGGTCCCCTTTATTAATTGTTGATCTTAGAGCTTGAGCTGTTGGTGTTCTGTTCAGAAAGTTGTCTCCTGTGCCAATTACCTCAAGGCTGTTCCTCACTTTCTCTTCTAATATATTTAGTGTTTCTGGTTTTATGTCCCAATATATCTGACAGACACTTAGTTTTACAATGAAGCTTAATTGTTTAGGGGTTAAGATGTATTTAGGTCCAGATAGGTGTTCTAAGTTGATAATGACAATATGTGATGGAGTCTGATTTACATTCAGAAATTTAGACTCACCAAGATAGGAAAGATGTCTTCTTCAAGGCTGTCAAATACAAATAGCCAAAACACTTAGAATGTAACATTTATATAATTCCTGATTGTGTTATGGTTCTTCTTGCTATAGGTAATCTATTGTATATATGTGTAATAATATAAATGTATATGTAAAAACACTAAATTAAATTAAAATTAAAGAAAAACCTCAAGTGACAGCACATGCTGGTGAGGATGTGGAGCAAGGAGAACGCTCTTCCATTGCTGGTGGGAGTGAAAACCTGGACAACCACTTTGGAAATCAATCTGGTGCTTTCTCAGAAAATTTGGAATAGCTCTACCTCAAGACCCAGCCATACCACTCCTGGGAATATACCCAAAAGATGCTCCACCTTACAACAAGAACATTTGTTCAACTACGTTTATAGCAGCTTTATTAGTAATAGCCAGAATTTTGAAACAACCTAGATGTCCTTTAGCTGAAGAGTGGATAAAGAAACTGTGATACATTTACATAATGGAATACTACTTAGCTATTAAAAACAAAGAAACCCTGGAATTTGCAGGCAAATGGATGAAACTAGAAAAGATCATCCAGAGTGAGGTAACACAGACCCAGAAAGACACACATGGTATGTACTCAGTTATAAGCTGATATCAGCCATATGGTACAGGATAAACATACTACAGTGGACAAACCCAAAGAAGATAAGTAACAAGGAGTGTCCAAGGGAGGATGGTTAAATCTTACTCAGAAGAGGAAATAGAATAAACAGAGGTAGTGGTTGATGAAAGGGAGCAAAGTAGGAGAGGGAGTGCAGAGAGACAAGCTGGAGACCTAAGTCAGAGTAGGCTCCTCTAGGAGGATATGAGGGGGACTCTAGCAGAGACTCCTAGTAGCAGGGGTCATAGATACTGAAGAAGGCACCCTCTAACTAGACAAGGCTGGTTAGAGGGAGTAGAATAGCAAACCACCCACAAAAACTTTGACCCAAAGTTTAGCCTGCCTACAAAATGTACAGGGATATAGATAGACTAGATAGAGCAGAGATTGAGGGAATGTCCAACCAATGCCTGGCCTAATCCAAGACCCACCCCATGAGAGGGAGCCAATCCCTGACACTATTAAGGATACTCTGCTATGCTTGCTGAGAGGCTCCACCCAGCATCGGATCCAAACAGATGCTGAAACCTGTATCCAAACATTGGATGATGCACAGGGAGTCTTATGGAAAAGTGAGGGGAAGGAGAAAAGGACCTGGAGGTGACAGGAGCTCCGCAAGAAGACCAACAGAGCCAATTAACCTGGGCCCAGAGAGGCTTGCTAAGACTGAAGCACCAACCAAGGACCATGCATATAACAGGACCTAGGTCCCTACACAGATATAGCTGATGTTGCCAGCTTTTTTTTTATCACTTACCCCTGGCTGGGCTGCCTTACCAGGCCACAGGGGAAGAGGACATGCAACCTAATGAGGTGAGGTGGATGGTAAAGGGGGTTCCCCTTTTCTGATGAATAGGGGAGCAGGGGTGGAGATCGGAGGAGGGGAGGGATGGAGCTATGAATAGGATGCAAAGTGAATAAGCGGTGAGAACTTCACCATTAGGATTATTGGAGTTGTGGAGATTGCTAGGTGGTTAAGAGCACTTTTTGCTCTTGCAGAAGAGCCAGGCTCCATTCTTAGGTCCAACGTAGTGGTTCATAAGCATCCATAACTGCAATTCTAGGGAATCTGATGCTCTCTTCTGACCTCAACAGGAGCCAGGCTCATACATGGTGCATAGTCATACATGCAAACAAAACATCATATACATAAAAATAAAATAAACATAAAACTTAAAAGAATTATTCTTAGCTGTATTTTTGTAAATACCTTGAGTGAAGATGAGAAACACCTTTTGGGTTTTGGTTACTGTGATTTTATTATAATGGATCGGAATTGGATTCTTCTGTATCTTCAGGGTAACTGTAGTAAAGTCAGGAACAAGACAGAAATGTGTAGTCTTCAGAGTTTCTATTCAACATTGAACCTGAGGATCTAGGTGGTATAATGAGGAAAACTTAAAAGAAAAGGAAGACAGAGAGAGAGAGAGAGAGAGAGAGAGAGAGAGAGAGAGAGAGAGAGAGAGAGAGGAATCCAGACTGGAAAGAAGCAACTAAGGGCTGGAGAGATGGCTCAGTGGTTAAGAGCACTGCCTGCTCTTAAAAAGGTCCTGAGTTCAATTCCCAGCTCCCACATGGCAGCTCACAACTGTCTGTAACTCCAAGATCTGACACTTTCAAACCAAGGCACATAAAAATTAAAATTAAATAAAATATTAAAAAAGAAGCAATTAAAATTCTTTTCATGCACAGATGGCAGTTATCTACAGCAAAAGTCCTTGAGAACTCAAGAATAAAACTATTAGGCCTAAGAAGCTCAGCTATTTTGCAGGATCAAAGAGTATCATGTAAAAATGAATTCAGTTTCTTTAAACCAACAGTGAAATATGAAATTAAGAATACAAGTCAATAGAAGATAGTAATAATACAAGGAAATGTGCTTAACAATTGTCATGTTTCTACATTGGCATTTCAGGATGTTAGAAAACAAAATGGCACTTGTACATAAGTGAAGAGATACTTTGTGTCTCTGAATTAGAAGACGCAGCCTTATAGTATGTGAAGCCCCATCTCAAACAGACAAGACAGAAAATAGAAATGAATAAGGCGAACCTAGCATTTTTAATTTTTTGAAAAGAATAATGTTTCAGGATTTAATAGTATCAGATTATAGAACTTACTTTAACTGTAGATTCATTGAGACAAAACAATTTCTGTATATTAATAGGCATAAATTAAGGGAGCAGGATGGATAATTTTTAAAACCTCATGAATGATCAATTCCTTTACTTATCCTTGGACACAGCAACAAAACAATGCAATAAGGAAAGACAATCATCAGTTGTATTTTTTCACAATAATCATGTAATTGAAGGTATTTTACTAATTGCATTGAAAATTATAATCCACATCAATTAAAAATCCAAAGGCACCAGACAGAACACAAACTACTATACAACAATGGTGATAATTCACAAGGGAGAATTTCACCTAAGTGTGGGAGCTAACTACAGTATTTGGCTTATATATTATAGCAATTTCTCTAACTTTATGTTTTTAATATATTTTATTAATTTATTCATATTAAATCTCAATTGTTATCCCATCCCTTGTATCCTCCAATTCCTCCCTCCCTCCCATTTTCCCCTTACTCTCCTCCCCTATGACTGTGACTAAGGGGGACCTCCTCTCCCTGTATACACTCATAGGGTATCAAGTCTCTTCTTGGTAGCCTGTTATCCTTCCTCTGAGTGCCACCAGGTCTCCTCATCCAGGGGACATGGTCAAATATGGGGCACCAGAGTTCGTGGACAGCCATATTAGGACTCTAGATGAGAGAAGCATGGGAGAATGGGGAAATAGAAGGATCCAGAGGGTGCTAGAAACCTACAAGAAGAAAATTATGATGGGTGAATCTGGGCCCAGGGGTCCTGCTCAAACTATGGCACCAGCCAAGGACAATATGTGCAGTAAACTTCGAACCCCTACTCAGATCTAGTCAATGGACAGGACGTTCTTCACAGTTGAGTGGAGAATGGGGTCTGACAATCATCATTTTTAAAGAAACAGGACTGGAATATCAAATACTCATATAGGAAACAAACAGGTTTATCTCAAAGCACATGTGAAAATCAGTACATTGAAGAAAATATTTCCCATTTGGAGGATCAAAACTTAGTATAAATAATTATAGACCCATCACAAAAGCATGAATTACTAATTTTTAAATTTATTCAGTTATACCATTAAAAAGATCAAATTTTTTTCTCTTTTTTTTTCTTTCTTTTTTTTCCTTTTTTTATTATTAATTTATTCAAATTACATCTCAGTTGTTATCCCATCCCTTGTATCCTCCCATTCCTTCCTCCCTCCTGCTTCCCCCCCCCCATTCACCTCCCCTATGTCTGTGACTGAGGGGGACCTCCTCCCCTTGTATATGCTCATAGGGCATCGAGTCTCTTCTTGGTGACCTATTATCCTTCCTCTGAGTGCCACCAGGCGTCCCCATCCAAGGGACATAGTCAAATATGGGGCACCAGAGTTTGTGTGAAAGTCAGATCTCCTTCTCCACTTAACGGTGGAGAATGTCCTGTCCATCGGCTAGTCTGGGTAGGAGTTCGAAGTTTACTGCCTATAATTTCTTTGGCTGGTGCCATAGTTTGAGGAGGACCCCAGGGCCCAGACCCGCCTGTAGTTTTCCAGAACCCTCTGGATCCTTCTATTTCCTCATTCTCCCAGGCTTCTCACACCTAAAGTCTAAATAGGATGTCCTCCCCTCTGACCCACTTTCCTGGTAGGTAAAGTTTTTCATGGGGACGTACCCCTTGGACTAGTGTCTCGATATAAGTGAGTAAATTGTAGCAGGAGCATTGTAGCCTGTGCCCAGCACCCTAGTGTAAGGTTCTTCATACTTGTCCACGGAAGTAGCTCCCCTGCCAGACCTGCTCTGATATCCAGTGTCTGGTCCATTCTGGGAAAAACAACAGAGACCCAGACCTTTTGCCCCAACTGTGACATCTGTGAAAGCCAGAAGAGCCCCAGCATCTTCCAGACGGTGAGCTGGGGCCTATTACAGTGGTATGTAGCTCAGCTTTCATAGCCTCACTTCCCTTCCCTTCCGTAAGTACAGGTTCCTAAAGCATGCCTCTAAAAGCCTTCTCCATGCAATTATTTATCCTGAGTATACTCACTGGGCAATCCTAGCTAAAATAATCCATCTCTTAAATCCATCCTATATCAATATGTCTGAAAGTGACATTTTACTAAAGTAACATAAATATAAAGTAGTAGAAAATCATATAGATTTAAAATGATAGGCACATAAACATTTTCCATAAATTTAGAATTTAGACCAAGAAAAACTATTTATAGTACCAATAGCTTACAAAAGGACTTGTACACGTAATATATAAAGAGCTCTTAGAATGAAATAAAAAGAAAAACAACCTAATAAAATACAAGTCAAATATGCACAAGTACTTTAAAATGAATATAAAAAGGACTAAGAGCACATGAAGAATCGTTCCACGGAGTCCAGTCATCAGAACAATGCAAATTCAATTCACCAAGTGACGTGATACTTCAAACCCACTAGAATGGGTAAAATTATAAATACTCTCACTCTCAAGTGGTCAAGGCTGAGAAGTAAGTGGAAGTCTCCTAGGTTTGTCACACAGCACACACACCAAAATGTTAAATGATATGGCCACCTTGGTAGCTCTTTTCAACACTGAGTAGCATTCCATTGCTTGAATATACCTCTGCTAATCCATCTATCTGCCTGCTCAAGAACAAAGAGGAAGCTTTCAAGTTTGTTTCATTATAAATGAGGTAGCTGCAAACGTTTGTGCTGTTTTTGTGTGGACATACGTTTATTTACAATGCCCCTGGACAGTAGCAACAAGTAGAGGGGCAGAACTGTAAGGGAAGGGTTTGGTTTCTTTGGTAAGAAACTTGACAATCTGTTCTCTAGTGTTTTGCTTTTAACGGACAGTCTTTGCAACTCTTGTACGAAGTCCTCCCTTGAGTGATTAGATCCTCTTTTCTTGAAAGCCCAGAAATCCCAGCAGAACCTGCGAACTATGTCGTTAGCCAATGAGAGTGCTGCAGGAATAGCGGAGTCCTGATCTCATGTGTAACTTACACACTTGAGCTGGGACTCAACTAGGCGGTCCACAGTTTCCTTTTGTCTCCTGTCAGAGCCCTTACCTAGTCCTGGAGCATTGCAGAGTAAGTCACGTATGCTCAAAAATCTTGATCTCCGGGTCTGCTTATAGTGCAACTTCCGGCCTAATACGTGACGGCTTACCTCACACGGTGTTTTCCAGATAAATCCAGAAAGTGGATGTTGTGATCCTTGCTAAACCCTGGGCTCTCCTGTGACCTTTCTCCTGCTTCCTGCTCGAAGCAGGGCGGGGGGGGGGGGAGCTCTTCATAGTACTGACTTTCAAGACACATGTGGAACCACTTAGCTCAAAGTGAATCTCTCTGTTCCCATGGAGAGTTGAAACACCTTCCTCGGCTTCGGACACGCCCTGTCTGTGCAGGCACATTAATCCTAGAGACGCTAACGATCATCCTACGACTACACAGAACTCTCAATAGCCAAGAGCTTTGAATATTTCCCCCTTCACTACAGTCTCAGGGTTCAGGAATTCTGACGATTCCATTTTACTAGTGAGGAAATGGACGCTCAGATAACACATCCGTAAGTGGCAGGACTGAAGTTTTTTAGTTCAGATCCCACATGCAGGACTCCACTGACTAACTCTAACCTCTGCACTCGGTTATCTGTTCCTTCTTACCTACTTCTCAGGGAATTCTGCAAGCCTGGTCTGCTCCTTCTGTCGTCATCCACTACGTGCATCTGAATAACGTCACTGAAAAACTGCCTCTATTCAATACTAATATTTGGCCCTGCACTCAAGTCCTGAGTTTATGCAGAAATACTGAGATCATCCCTGATTGTTGCTTTGGAGGGTCTATATATGACAATTGTAAGAACTAATGATTTTCATTGTGGCATTTTTACACATACATACAGTATATTCTCTCTATCACCCCCCCACGCCTCACCTTCATTCTACTAGTCCCCTAATGATCCTCCTTCTATTTTTATGTCTTTTAAACAATTGCTTCTTTTTGTTTTTGAGATTGTAACATAATTACATCATTTCCCTTTCATCTTCACCCTACAAAGCCTCCCAGGTGTTCTCCCTGCTCTCCTTCAAATTCATGGTCTCTCCATTAACTGTTTCATGCCTTTTCTAAAATCTTCTACATATGAAAGAAATCATGTGGAAACTATTCTTTGTGAGTATATATTTTATTTTCTTACAAATATGGGAATTTCATTCTCTGTAGTGGCTGAATAATATTCCAGGGAACATGTATCCTGTATTTTCTTCATCTATACATCTGTTGTTGGGATACTTAAGCTGGTTCCATATATTAGCTACTGACACTAGTGCTGTAAAAAAAATATAGATGTGCAGTTACTTCAATATGTAATCTGGCAAACATGGAACCCAGGCCCTGGTGATAGAAAGTTTTCTCTGTGCATTTCCATCAAGCTGCCTGGAAACATTAACTATCCAAATCTCCAATATGATTTTCCGGCAATGGAGCAAGCCTGTTGGTTCTGTCTTTGCAGAGATGTTATTGTTGTAGAGGGTGCTTGCTCAACCGTGGTGCACATTTGGTTTTCACCAGGGGCCCAGTGTTTCTCGCACGCTATGTTACATGACCAGTGGTGTTTGAGAAGGTGGGAAAGGTTCTGTGAGGTCAAAGTTACTTTGCTTGGTGTCTTCTTTGTACAGATGATCTGCCATTATATACCTAACTGTCTTAGGCTGGGCATTAGTAGGCAGGTAGGCAGGAGGGCATGCGTCTTCTTCCAGGCTGGAGTTCTTACTCTCATGCCAACACTGTCACTGGTTTTCCCGCAGGGTTTTAGTAAGGAAGAGCCCAAGGCGTACTCAGCTACTTATTAAATGCCATTATACATCCATCACTCAAAGTGTCTGTGGAGTTCTGTCAATAGAAGGCATTAGTGTAGTGGTCACGATGTAGCATTGAGTGAAACAAGAAAGATGCCTTCTGTTCTAGAACATACATTCTAATGGGGACCACACACGATCTGGCTTTTCTCTCTCCAGCTCCAGCCTTGCTCCAAATTCTGTGATTTTGCTTATCTCTACTTTAAATTTTTTTTCTTTTTATATCTCTGTGAGTGTCATGTGTGCATGTGTGGGGTGGGTATAGGTATGTGTGTTGGAATATATGTGCAGAGTCCAAAGGAGGGTGTTGGGAGTCCCGTTCTTATAATTCTCTACATTAATCCTTTTAGATACGGTCTCTTAGTTACTGAATCTAGACCTAGGCTATTGGCCAGCAAGTCCCAGTCGTCTTCTTGTCTCTGCTCTCCACACCCAAGACAGAACTGGGGTTACAGGTATGTGAGGCCACACCCAGATCCTTCTGCTAGTGATATGATCTGAGCTCAGGTTCTCACCCATGTGTACCAAGTTATCTTACTCTTCAGCCACCTACGAGTTCTTTCCAAGAGAGAATTCATTTAGAAAAACCAAAGACCTGGCCACCTAGAATGTACGCAAGTTGGAGAAAGTCCAATAAAAAAATGAGTCATACCTAATACAGATGCATAATTTAAATGACATCTTTTGACTCCGAAAAACTTCATTTTGTTGGATGTTCCTTGCTGATTTACTGGTTTATTCTAGGCATGGGTCAAAGCTGAGGGGAAGCTTTTGGCTAAGACAGTAAGGAAAACACTTGGGCTCTTTATAAAATGTGCAGCTTCCTCTCCCCAGAGAAACAATTGTCACATCTCCATCACCACACAAGGGTCCTAGCTTCGAGTCTAATGTTGTATGCTCAACTTGGAACTCCTGTAGAAGACAAGAAATAGAAAGATGCCATTGGAAGCAGTTGTCTTGTGGAATGAAGGATAATAGAATGTAAGTAATATAAAAGTAGACAGGGAAAATATTGGGAATGGAAAGGGCTGCAGGGGGGCAGATAGGAGAGAGCAGCAAGCAGGGGGAAAATTAAGCAAAATGAAGGGGATATGAAAAAAAGCATATGGAAATCTACTATCTTGTAGGCAATTTTTAAAAACCTATAACTTATGATAAAAATAAAAGAATTTGAAATAATTGCCCTACATGGCTGGGAAAAGCTTCCCGCCCCCCCCCCAAAACTATGGTTCTTTAAACAGAACAAAAATAGTACCTGGGATGAGGCACCACCATCTTTATGAGTTATTTGTCAGGGAGGTCCCAGAGAGCCCAAAACAAAACAAGTGCTTTGCATTCCTCCCGGCTGCCCATCATAACCAGAAGATGCGATCTCATTGTGATGATAGCGCACACCTTGGTTACAAGATACAGAGAAAACAAGCCAGAACAAGACTGCAAATATCCTCCCGGCTGTCTACCTTTTGTCATGCTAGAAGGTGCTATGCAGCTGCTAAGGAAGAAAACACATCAGTGGTTTGACCCAGCTGTCAACCCAATCAGCTCCAATACCAACTTGCTGTGTGATACTTGCCAAGCAGTGGAATGATGACATAACCGTTATGAGAGCAAGCTTTGGTTGGATTTGAGCCCCACTCCATAGGATGGAACCCATGTATGGTACTGTAAAGGCAGTCAAAGGCATCTGGTTAGGGGAGGGGCTAGTAAAACATTCAACATTTGAGAGCACTGATTGCTTTGTCAGTGGCCCTGGGCTTGATTTCCAGCAACTCCATGGCAACTCATGGCCAATATTCTCCAGGACTATCCAACACCATCTTATGGCTCCTATGGGTACTGTGCTCACACACAGGCCCACACAGACAGACAGACAGACAGACACAGACACACACACACACACACACACACACAAACATATACAGGCATGCACAGACACATGCAAGCACACTCACAAAAACTGCACGTAGGCAAAACAACCATACACATAAAACAATTTTTCAAATATGTAACCATGTGACAAGGAAGTCATAGGCTCTACAGCTGTTGTTTAGTTACATTGACATAGAAACCAAGTACTGTCTAAAATACCTGTTTATATCTCAACCTTAATCAGAGAACCCTTTCTTTGCAGGGGACAATAGTGAATGTAAGACTCATAGCTGCCCAAGATGCTGAGAATAACTGGTGATAGAGAGCCCAGCCCTAAACAAGAAGTTCATGACAGCCTATCTAAGGCTTAAAATGAAAGAGAATGCAAGACTTGGAGAATAAGAAGACGTTCCACACAATGTTGTTTCCAAGGCGAGGCACAAGAACCACCATCAAGAACTCACAAGAAAGTAACAAGGTTATAATAAACCTCTACTTCCTAATTTTAAAAGACAAAATTTTAATTTGTTGCATCTTTGTTTTTGAGAGGGAGTCTCATATACTTCGGGCTGGCGTCAACCTTAATTTTCTGTATAGCTGAATATGGCTTTCAATATGGTGTGGATGCCTGAGCTGGGTCTGCACAAAATTGACCTACCAACAGTTAGGCATGGGTGAAGGTGGGCCCTACTCTTTACTGCTAGACTGCTGGGCACTGATAGATTCAGGGGGTGGGAGTCACTGCTTTCATTTGTTCACCCACAGTTGATCCATTCCAGAAGGCACCAATGGGTGGTTTGAATCCAGTAGGCATACCTTTTGCCTCGGTTAAACTAAAAAGGATCACAAAAGCAAACCAAACATCAAAAGTCAGGGAAAGGGACTAGTGATGAGGATCAGGGGCTGATAAAGATGGGAGGTGGAGAAAAAAGTTAGAAGAGAGAGTTAAATCAGAACACATTGTATGCATGTATGAAATTGCCAAAGTTAAAAAATCTAGCTGGTAACCTGCTATCCTTCCTCTGAGTGCCACCAGGCCTCCCCTTCCAGGGTATATGGTCAAATATGAGGCACCAGAGTTCGTGTGAAAGTCATACCCCACTCTCCACTCAACTGTGGAGAATGTTCTGTCCATTGGCTAGATCTGGGTAGGGGTTTAAAGTTTACCGCCTGTATTGTCCTTGGCTGGTGCCTTAGTTTGAGCGGAACCCCTGGGCCCAAATCTGCCTATCATATTGTTCTACTTACCTATGAGCATATACAGGGGGAGGAAATCCCCCTCAGGAACAGTCATAGGGGAGGGGAATAAGGGGAAAATAGGAGGGAGGGAAGAATGGGAGGACACAAGGGATGGGAGAACCATTGAGATGTAACAAGAATAAATTAATATTTTTTTTTTAAATCCAGCAGGGACTGGGCATGTACACAGTTTCTACTAAGCATGTATCTACCTGGCACAAAGCCCTGGCTTTAGTAACCAGCATAGCATAATTAGGGTGTGGTGGCTCACCTACAATCCCAGAACTCAGGAGGCAGAGGCAAGAGGATCAAATATTGAAAGTCATATTCAGCTCTATAGCAAATCAAGGTTGACGCCAGCCTGAAGCATAATGAGACTCACTCTCAAAAACAAAGATGCAACAAATTAAAAACTTGTCTTTTAAAATTAGGAAGTAGGGGTTTATTATAATCTAGTTATTTTCTTGTGTCTTTGCTGCAGGAACTAGGTCTTATGACTAGCCCATTGTATAGCTGAGGAGATGGAATATCAGAAAGAGATAAGTGGGGCTGAAATGGAGGTGGGTGTGGCAAGGTAGGGATTTAAACACGGACATTTTGTTCCACTAGGAGAGAGTATGTTGTGTTTCTTCTCCTTACACTGCCACTAACAAAAGCAATAGTATTTAAGACAAATTGTCAGCACTTTAGCTAAAGTCAGGGCAAAAGGATCCAGAGCTGTGCTGTCCACCTAGTTCCTTGGCCCGAGGGATGGCCCTGGGATGGAGCATGCGTAGAAGACTTCTCAGGCTCTTGTGAGATTCCAGAGACTGAATTTCAGTTTCATACGAAAGAAAGGGTAGCGATTTATTGGTTCCTTTCCACCCTTTGACAATTTCCCATGGTCCCTGCAGAGGCAATGCAGGTTCCCAGTAGTACAATGAGACTCTTTAGTATAATGTTCCTGACGGAAATGAAGATATTCTAAAGAGACACTTGTATCTCTCACTATGACTATGATAATATTGAAAACAATGGACCCCCAAATAACAGGAATTTCCCTAAGAATTCCAGGCTGGGAAAAGGAAAAGACCCCCTAAGGAAGAGCTTGTCTCCTAGAAAGAGATTTCACATAGTTCTAACAACTTGTTAGACCATCTTAGAGGATGAAACTGAAGCCCAAAAAATGATGGGTCCCTGGCTGGCAGCACCACACCTTGATCTTGACTGGGCCTGCTTAGGTGTGTATATCTGTGGCACTCCATTTAAACTTTAATTTTACTTCAGGACCCTAAAGTTGGACATGGAGGTGGAGGTGGGTGTTCCTGGATCACTTTGTCCCACTTCCCAGTGTGACCACATTGAATAAATCTCCTTTTCCTTCGTTTCTCCTATAATTTGGGTCTTTTAATTGGCTCATTAAGGATGTGTGGCTAGATCTGACTTGGGGCACAGTGACCCCGCACAAGTTTGATCAGACTAAGTGAAGTTATTTAGGGGTGCACAGAGTGCCACTGATAGCAGCCAACCCAAAGCTATGGAGCCAGCTGATTATATGCCCTTTCAGCTAAGGGGCTCCAGGTATAGTAGATTCCATCTTATTTGCCCAGCCATCCTGCAGCTCTGGTTTCCTCAAATACCCATCGCCAAATCAGTGCACAACAGAAATAGCATGTCATGGATGCCCCCAATTGGCAGAACACAGGCAAGTCTTTGAAAGCACAAGCACTGAAATCCAGCAGATGGTGATGTTTCCAAACAAGGTGCTTTGGAGCATGACTTTGAGCTGCCTGGGAGGTCTGAAGGATTTACTGATGCTCAACTCAAGGAAGACTTCACATGTAGCTCAGGAGTCAAAGGGCACCTCTGCAAGCTATGAAGATTATTGGGCTATGCAAAAGAAAAGAACAACGTGGGGTGGGCTGTGTGGAGCCAGGAATCAATCATTCATTCTCTTCACGAGAAACCTTTTGGCATGCTGAGAACTAAATCCATGCTCCTTGAAGGCTCCTGGCCCTTTATGGCTTTGAAAGTGTGGTACATGACTAAATTGTAGGGCTGATGCCAGAGATTTTAGCCAGAAAGCAAGTCCTGGTGTCTGTTCAGAGATGAGTCCAAAGGAGGCCCTGTGTCTTCCATGATCTGTATCAGTGGCTGGCAAACTTTCCGAAAGGGCAGGCCACAGCTTTATTTAGCCCCTCTAATTTAAGGTTGTACATGCCAGGAATACACTGGAGCAGTTGAGGTCTCTTAACTCAGCCCTTCACATAACACAGCAAATAGGAATTCTTAAGTATCCAAGGACCTTTGAAAAACGTTGGCCAGTTCTACTTGATCCTTGTTTGACTTCTCTTGCCAGAGTGTCAGCCCAGATGCCTTAACCTGCCTTGACGCAACGTAGTCTGCGGTGGCCAGTTTCCCTCTGCTCAGTGCCACTCTGCCCTACAATTTCCCAGGGGATTAGAAGATTTATTTCCAAAGGCCAAGGCCTTGGTATTTTCCTGTCCCCTCCAGGCCCTTCTTTATCACTTGACAAGCACATGCTGTTCTTCCCTGTAGGCAGCTGCAGTGTCTTCAGGGAATGTTGTCCAGCAGGCTGAGCATCTCAGTCTTGTGAGAGACCACCAGAACACCTGGGCTTTTTCACCCTCCTCCCATTTGTCCAGCACTGCCCCCGGGCAAGTTTACTCAACCTCCATGCCTCAGTGTAAGCGTCACTGCTTATACAATTGCCTAGCCTGATTCCCTGAACTAGGATAAATGTCTTTTTTCACTGTCATGGACTTGTGTCTGTTCTCCAAACGAGACTATACCGTCAACCAGGACAGTGCTCCGCTTTGCTTCTCAGGAGGTAATACAATTAATGATGTGACGGTTTGTTACTAAGGAGTGCTGACGTGTGGCATGTATTGTTCTACCTGTTAAATGTATTAAATCATCCAACTTACACAACCACTGAGATCAACATTCTGAGTTCAAAGGAAGCTTGCGTTATACAGTTAGTCTATTTCAAATAAACAAATGAATGAATAAATGAAGGAAGGAAGTAAAAAGAAGAAGAAGAAATCCCTATAAGAGGGGGAAAACAGCAGAAAAGGCCAAGCTACATGCTATGTAGGCTATGTAAGGCTATGCTCACCAGCAAATTCCAAGACAACAGACTTTTTGTTTCATGTTAAATAATTCTTAAAAACAGAACAGGTACAACAGTGCTTTATAGTGACTGGGGCAGTATATGAAGGTGTACATCCAGAGGAAAGAAATCAATGCCTTTGGCTCATGGAAGAAGCCTAGGCTAGCTACAAAGAGTAATCTCATCATCAAGGTGGTAAGCAAATGTTTGCCTGTTACTGATCAACCTTTATTTTTTTTTTAAATAAATGAGCGGTGTTTAAAGATTTTTTTAATTTAAGGTGTGTGTGGGGGAACTTCTGTGAGTTAGAAGTGAGATCTCTGAAGCTCAAGTCAGGCCCCAGTGTCACTCTCTCTTCCTGCTGCCTACTTATCCAAATGTAGAAGTCTAGGCTCCTTCTCCAGCACCATGTCTGCCTTCTTGCTGCCATGCTTCCCACCATGATGATGATGGACTAAACCTTTGAACCTGTAAGCCAGCCCCAATTAAATGCTTTCCTTTATAAGAGCTGCCATCTTATAAAAGTGTCTCTTCCCAGCAACAGAAATCCTGAGACAGACTTGTTGCCTTGTTGCATTCCTGAGTACACGCTGGCAAACAGTAAGTGTCAGGAAAGGTAATAATGGTAGATTGGAGTCGTTTGAAGGAAGGACACAGATGTCAGAGGACAATTTATATTGAAATTGGTGTTCACATGGGAGGAACTGAAGGCTTTGGTGTCGAACACTTTGACCATTACTACAGCAACAACTTATATTTGAAAATGGAAGGTATGAGAGCAAATTGTCCCTGAAAAAAAGATATGCAGGTTGGTATAGTGGAAACAATGCAATGAGGCTATTGGCTGTCCAAGTGACGACACCAGCCCAAATGAAAGGGGAGTAGGGAAGGTGGAAGGGAGACAGTGGGTTCAGCGTGAGGTTTCTTGAGCTTTAGGAGCCTTTAGGATGTCTACGTGGTGATGCATATCAAAGAAACATTTGAGCATGAGGAGTCCAGGTCAAAAGGCTAAAATACACATATGTATTTGAAAGTGTCATTATTGAAGCAGCACTAGAAACATTCATAGTAGTGGCTATCAACCGTCCTCATGCTGTGACCCTTTCCTCATGTTGTGCTAATCCCCAACCATAAAATTATTTTTTGTTGCTACTACATACTTGTAATTTCGCTACTGTTATAAATAATCGTGTAAAGTCTGTGTTTTCAGATGGTCTCAGGCAACCCCTGTGAAAGCACCATTTGCCTCCCAAAAGGTTGTGACCCACAGAATGAGAAGTGCTGCTTGAAAGGATTGATATTGTAAATGTGAAAGTATAAAGATAAAGGAAAATGTACGTGACGTGTACAGTCCAAATGGGCGAGTCTCAAGTATGGAGGGAAGGAAGGTTGACGGTAACTGCTTTAAAGAGGATGAAGCTAAGAAAGGATCCCTGAGGGCAACTAGGAAGCCAGACTGAGTCACCACAAAGGGTTGAGTGTTATGGGAAGTGTTGGAGAAATGCAGTCTAGGGAAAAAATCAAGACTACAAGGAAAAGGTATGGGTGGATGGCAAGGAAGTTGAGGTGTTGATTTTAGGCCATCCATTGAGTATATATGGTATGGGCATGAGATGGCTTCAGATGCACTCACGTTCAGAAAAGCATGGGATGGCAAAACCAGAAAGGACACAGGGTGGTTCATTTCATTATCAACTTGAGTGATTGAGACTCTCCATGGAAATATTCTGCTATGTATGTCTATGGGGGATGTTTCCAGAAAGGATTTACTAGGGTAGGAAGATGCTCCTGGCACCGTCCTATGGGGTAGGTTCCCAGAGGGAATAAAAAGGAGAAAGCTACCTGCTCTTTTCAGAGGGGAGGCAGAGAGGGGAGTGGGCCTGGGGGAAAGGGGAGGTGGGGATGAGCCTGGGGGGGGGAGGGAAAACTACAGTAGGGATTTACTATATGAGAGAAGAATAAAATAAGCTTAAAAGGAGAAAGCAAGCTGAGAACAAACATTATTCTCTCTTTCCTGACTGGATGCAATCCAAACAGCTGCCTGACATCCATAGCATCATGCCTTCTCCACCATGACGGTGTGGGTGAGAAGAAATCCTTCCTTCCTTCCTCGAGTGCTTTCATTAAATATTTGAGCCCATCAAGGGGGAAAGTGACAGATATTGGGCACTAGACACTTCTGCATTATATGAAGAACAAACATCTATGTCCACAGAGAAAAACTCAACCGCTTCTGCCCTTGACTACTTCCAACCAAAGCACCAGCCACCCTTGGACCCACTGGAAATCAGAGCAACAGGGCTTTCAAAATTCCCTTTAATCCCATTTGCCAAAGCACAGCAGAAGATTCAAAGTCTAACACTGCTGCTCATGTGATCAGTCTTTGAGAAGACACAATATCCTCTCAGAGGACACTGAGGTGGGGGGGGGGACAACATTCATTACAGAAAAGATACCTGGAATTTTAAGACAGATAAAATGTCAGGTGTCTGATAAACCTTGGACCTAGAAAATGGAACCTCGTATGCTAACTTCTTTTTCCCACTTTTTAAGCAGACCACTGTTCTCAAAATTGTATTCAATGTACATTATGTTCACTTTCATTTTCACAAAGTCTGTGGTATGCTTTGAGCATGCTCCTCTCATAGCGCCTTCCTCTAATTTGTACATCCCCATTAATTAGTCCTTTTCATTTCCTTAGACACTTTCTCTTCTCTTCCCATATCACATACACACATATGATTTTCTTTTTTTTTAATTTATTTTTTATTACATTTTTAAATTAATTTATTCATATTACATCTAGATTGTTAGCCCTTCCCCCATTTCCTCCCATTCTTCCTTCCCTCCCACTTCCCCCCTTTTCCCCTCCCCTATGTCTGTGATTGAGGGAGACCTCCTCCCCCATATATATGCTCTTAGAATATCAAGTCTCTTCTTGTTAACTTGCTATCCTTCCTCTGAGGTACATTTACACTATGGAATACTACTCAGCTATTAAAAACAAGGAATTCCCGAAATTTGTGGACAAATGGATTGATCTGAAACTATCATAATGAGTGAGTTCACCCAGAAGCAAAAAGAGACAAACGGTATATACTCACTTATATCAAAACACTAGTCCAAGGGATACGTACCATGAAAATCTTTACTTACCAAGAAAGTGGGTCAGAGGAGAGGACATACGATTGAGACTTTAGCCGAGAGTAGCATGGAAGAATGGGGAAATAGTAGGATCCAGAGGGTCCTGGAAACCTACAAGAAGAACTTTATGACAGGCAGATCTGGGTTCTGGGGTCCTCCTCAAACTAAGGCACAGCCAAGGAGAATATAGGCAGCAAACTTCGAACCCCTACCAAGACCTAGCCGACGATCATGATATTCTCCACCATTGAGTGGAGAGTGAGATCTGACTCTCACACGAACTCTGGTGCCCCTTTTCTGACCACGTCCCCTGGATGGGGAGACACATATGATTTTCATAGCTATATAAAATCTAGGATTCATAGATGAGAAAAAAACACCAGATATTTGTCTCTCTCTGTTTGTTTTTGTTTTGTTTGCGACAGAGGTTCTCATGTATTTCCATGCTGGCCTACAACAAGATGAGCTTGAACCTCTGACTCCCCAGCCTCCATTTCCTGGGTGCTTAAATTACAGGTATCTTTTTTTTAAAAATATTTTTATTTATTTATTATTATGAATACAGTGCTCTGTGTGCATGTATGCCTGCATGCCAGAAGAGGACATTAGATCACATTACAGATGGGTGTGAGCCATCATGTGGTTGCTGGGAATCGAACTCAGGACCTCTGGAAGGGCAGTCAATGCTCTTAACCTCTGAGCCATCTCTCCAGCCCCAAGTTACAAGTATCTTATACCACACTCATTTTAGTGTGGTGTCGGAGGGAGCCCAGAGCTTTGCGCATGCTCTGCTGACACCCCATTAACCACAACAGAAGCCCTACTCCAAGGAATGCAATTATTTTTAAAATATTATTTTAGTTTGGTTGTGTGGATACATGTGGAGGTACACATAAGAGCAGTCCCCTTGGAGGCCAGAAGCATGGGGTCACCTGGTGTTTGAGTTGTGGGTCTCATGATCTGCTTCTTGGGTCCTCTGCAAGGGTATATTATGTGCTCTTAACCATCAAGGCATCTCTCCAATACCATGAAATTCTTCAAAAAAGGAAAAAAAGTTGTTGTTGTTGCTGTTGTTTTTAATTTTAGGCAGGTCCTCAAGTAGCCCAGCTTGGCCTTGGACTTTCTTTGCAGCAGAAAATGGCTATGACCTTCTCATCCTCCTGTTGCCACTTCCTCAGAACTGGCATTCCAGGCTTGCACAGGCGTGCTCAGTGTATGTGGTGATGCAGATTCAGTCCAGGCCTTGTGAATATTAGGTAAGCACCATGCCAATTGGGCTCCATTCCCAGCGCCCAACTGCTTTTCTGATTTACTGTAAGCCTCACTCTGGCTAGACCTCAGGTATGAAGCACACAGTTAAGAACTGTCAGAAAGCAGCTAGCTCCTAGTAGAGGATATAGACCAGGCAAAAGCTTCATGGTTCACACATGTTCCCTAGTCAACTTCTGCAAAGTAGAGAACCAGAATGCCAGGCTAGCAGACCCTCATAGAAGGCCCCACACTTTCAGAATGAAAGAACAATACAATTCTATTTATTGTCATTTTCTGACCAGGTCTCACTCTGCAGTCCAGATTGGCTAGGATCTCACTAGAAATCCCAGGCTAACCTCAAACTTAAAATAATTCTTTTGCTCCCCTGGAATGGGAGGCCTGGTGGCACTCAGAGGAAGGATAGCAGGCTACCAAGAAGAGACTTGATACCCTATGAGCATATACGGGGGAAGGAGGTCCCCCTCAATCACAGCCATAGGGGAGGGAAGTAAGGGGAAAATGGGAGGGAGGGAGGAATGGGAGGATACAAGGGATGGGATAAGAACTGAGATGGAATATGAATAAATTAATAAAATATGTTTTAAAATAATCCTTTCACCTCAACCCCCCCAAATACTGAAACTACAGCATGCATCACCATACTCAATTACAATATAATTTAATACATTAAAAACCATTTTTCTAATCTGGATGTTCATACTTGAGAAATGAAAACATACTATGAGGTATATGAATATACATTTGATATAAAATATAAACTATAAATGTTTCTGTAGCCATGCAAATTGAAAATCCATAGATAGGTCTATATACACTATGTCTTTTACCTGGTTTCTCTCCTTTAGTATATATTTCATGTTAAGATGGTGAAAAAAATTGACATGGGACGTGGTAGTGGAAGATTGTCGAATAAAGAAAAGGACCTTCAAGACCCTGGGAGAGAGGGAAGCAGACTGCTAGAGTTTTGTTTTGTTTGCAAGGGGTGGCATTATTTTGTTCTATTTGTTTTAGATCGGATCTCACTTTTTAGTCCCAGTTGGCCTGGACTTACATATGTTGCCCTCTCGTGCATAGTAATCCTCCTGCATCAGCCTCCTAAGTGCTACCATCGTGGATGTGAGTCCATAGCCCAGCAAGCATACAGATTTTTAAAACATGAATGGAGAGAAGGGACGAGAGACTGGAAGAGTTCCAGCTTGAAGTTGCAGAAGGTTCTGTGTGTAGGGGAGAGGGGACCTAGAGATAAAACACAAATTAAATGTTGCAAAAGCCTATCTAGGTAATCATGTGACTTCAGGAAATGGGGCAATGACTCTAGCTCTGCAGCAACCTTCTAGCCATTATCATTGCTCTGCTCTGAACATACTTGCACATTTCTTCTCCAACTAAAATTGTATTTTTGAGGCAACCCTTACTTGTAACATTCTGAAGGTTTTTCGTATTTATGAAGGGAAATCATGGCCTGTGGAAATCTTTAGAATACTGGAGTTGTCAATTTCCAGCTTTAAGCTCTCCATTCCTGAAAAGCTTATTTCCCAAAACAACATATGTCTATGCGCCTATCTGAATATCTAAAACACAAAACACTGCGAATCTCGCATGTTGAAAAGAGTATGGATCAACATTCAGAGCTGATAGAGACGCAGAACACTACAAATGCTTTGAAAGAGTGACCGGCTGTACACAGCTGAACAGGCTCTTACACACAATCCATTAATTATATTGTTCGCTGTTCACTCCCGGTTAAAACTTTTTGCTCGCATAAAAACATGCAGATAAATGCTTATAGAGGCTTTACTCACATTTTCTAAAATTCATGAGCAATCAAGATACCCTTCATTGGGTAAGTAATAACCTTGGCACACTGCAACAGTAGCCCACTCTCCAGCAATGAAGAGGAGAAGAGTATGACCCCACAGGAAGGCATGGATACCACGCATGAATATTAGAAAATGAAAAAAGGCAATCCTAGAAGGCTACAAGCCATTCATTCCAACTTAGTGGTACTCGAGACAAGGACAGAATATAGAGGCAGAAAAGGATAAGTGGTTAGCACGGATCCCAAGAGAGGGGAGGTAAGATGACTGAGTAAAGCACAAGGACTTTTCCATGCAATAAATCTATTCTTAATGATTCTGCAGTGGGGGATACATGGTACCATGTATACAGGAAACCTCATAGATCTGCACAACACAAAGTGAACTAAGGTCTGGTTAGTAATAATGTATCAATATTGATTTTCCAATTGTAAAGCATGTGCCATATTAATGCATGGTGTTAATAGTAGGGCAAGGAGGCTGAAGAGATGAGTCAGCCTATACGAGCACTTGCCACAAGGAGCATGACACCCTGAGTTCAAATTTCCAAATCCCATGTAAAAAGACTAGCATGTTAGTATCTTTACGACCTGTAACCTCTTCTTCTGTAGCATGGCAGGGCCATCCTGCCAGGGGAATGTGATCTAAGTTTGGTGCCTAGAGTGCATGTCTAAAGTAGTCCCTACTCTCCACACATGGGACTCACAAGGAGACTGTGCTACTACATCTGAGCAGTGGTTCTAGGTCCACATCGTACATGGCCCTTAGTTGATGTTTCAGCCTCCTGGCATACTCAGGTAATCAAGTTTATTCCTTCTCAAGTCTCTGATGGAGCTGAAGAGCAGGTAGCTTAGTTATACAATGAAGCTTAGTTGTTTAGGGATTAAGATGTTTTTAGGTCTAGATAGATGTTTTAAGTTGATAATGACAAGATGTGATGGAGATTGATTTACATTCAGAAATTTAGACTCACCAAGATAGGAAAGGTGTTTTCTTCAAGGCTGTGAAATACAAATAGCCAAAACACTAAGAATGTAACATGTATATAATTCCTCATTGTGTCATGGTTCTTCTTGCTGTAGGTAGTTTATTTTTTTGATAATATTATTATATTGTATATATGTGGAATAATATAAATGTATATGTAAAAAAATTAAAAATATGAAAAAAACCTGGCATGGTCATATGTGCACTTGGAATCCTAGCAGTATGTTGGGGGTGGGGGGGGGGTGGTTGGGGACAGAAGAATGGCTGGACTTTGCTGGCTGCCAGTTTAGCTCCAAATTCAGTGAGATAATCTGTGTCAGTGCAGTAAGGCTTCATATGTGCACATAGGCTTAAACACTTACATATGTATTTATGCATATAACATGCATACATACATACATACAAGCATACATACATACAGGATACTGCCCAATACGGGACTAGCAGAGTAGATATTGTGATTTTATAGACTGACTTTGTTCTCAGATTTTCTGCAAACCTAAAACTGCTGTAAAAAATAAAACCAATTTATGATAAAGGAAAAAGCAAGTTGCCACCATTTTCCCGTTTTATTTTCCCTCTAATTGTTCTGTGGTTGGTGCTATTTATTATCTCTGCAAGAGTACTACCTAGACTGAAAATCTGGTTTTGATTTTTAAAAAGAATGTATTCTTATTTTTATGTACAGTGATGTTTTGCCTGCATATATACCTGTGTGAGGGTGTTGGATACCTGGAACTGGAGTTACAGACAGTTGTGAGCTGCCATATGGGTGCTGGGAATTAAATATGGGTCGTCTGGAAGAGCAGTCAGTGCTCTTAACTGCTGAGCTGTTTCTCCAGCCCTTGATTTGTTCTTTTTTTTTTTTTTTTGGAATTTACATTTTTGTTTTTATTTTTATTTTTTTATTAAGTTATTCATATTACATCTCGATTGTTAGCCCTTCCCCTGTTTCTTCCCATTCTTCCCTCCCTCTCATTTCTCCCCTTCTCCCCTCCCCTATGTCTGTGATTGAGGGAGACCTCCTCCCCCTATATATGCTCTTAGAATATCAAGTCTCTTCTTGGTAACTTGCTATCCTTCCTCTGAGTGCCGCCAGGCCTCCCCATCCGGGGGACATGGTCAGAAAAGGGGCACCAGAGTTTGTGTAAGAGTCAGATCTCACTCTTCACTCAACAGTGGAGAATATCATGTTCGTCGGCTAGGTCTTGGTAGGGGTTTGAAGCTTACTGCCTATATTCTCCTTGGCTAGTGCCTTAGTTTGAGGAGGACCCCAGGATCCAGATCTGCCTTTCATAAAGTTCTTCTTGTAGGTTTCCAGGACTGTGTGGGTCCTACTATTTCCTCTTTCTTCCATGCTACTCTTGCCTAAAGTCTCAATTGGGTATCCTCTCCTCTGACCCACTTTCTTGGTAAGTAAAGATTTTCATGGTACGTATCCCTTGGACCAGTGTTTTGATATAAGTGAGTATATATCATTTGTCTCTTTTTGCTTCTGGGTGAACTCACTCATTATGATAATTTCTAGATCAATCCATTTTTTTTAAGATCAAGGCTATGAATTTGTATTTCTAGTGCAAATTTTCAGAAATATAGTCTCAAGTACTTTAAATCACTCATAGGGCAAAGATTACCTGAAAGCTTTAGAGCACCACCAACACTTTTGTTACTTCTCAGCTTGTCAGTTCTTTCCAGTGGCCAGATGTTCACGCTTGAATGAGATCATCACAGTAGCCATCTTTCTGACATTTTATTCTATCAGTGGGAGTTAGAGCAATTCTAATGTTTTGTACTTGAAACTGTAGAAGTTTTCTAGCAGGAACTATAAGAAATGATAGTCTTGAGGTGCTCACAGGTTTGTTCCAACATGCTCCTTGGATATGCAAATATATGAATGCTCAACTACCTTGTATAAAATATCATAGGATTTATGTATAACCTGTGCATATCCATATACCTCAAACCATCTGCATTTGTTACTTTTCTGTTGCTCTAATAAAGCAATGTAGCCAAGGCTACTGACAGAAGAAAGTTCTTATTTTGGCTTGGAATTCCAAAAAGGATGACAGTCCATCACAGAAGGGATACATGGCAGCAAGAAGGCATGGCAGCCAGAACAGGAAGCTGAATAATCATATCATAACCACAAGCACCAACCAAAGAGCTCTAACAGAAAGGCTTTAAGCTCTAGTGACATACTTTGGGAAATGTGGCAAAGCCACATTGATCACATAGACCCTTTGATCAACTACACAAGCCTATGGGAGAATATTTCTGATTCCAACCACCAGATACATCATCTTTAGGCGATTTCTAAATTACAACACAATGTATATGCATTTTAAATAACTTTATGCCCCCCTCCCATTTAGGCAAGAACTATAACAGAAAATGTCCATCCCCATTCAGTACAGATGCAATTATTTTTTTGAGATGTTCAATTGTACACTAGATTAAAATTGTGGGCATGGCAACTGTGGATTTGAAAGAACTGTATCACAAGATGAGTGGCTTAAAACAACAGACATATACAGACTTGGTGGACTCCTCGAAACCTCTGCCTGGCTTTGGTTAATGGCTGCTAAGTTGTTGGCATTCTTTGGCTTGAATCCCCTATACCATCCTAATGTTAGCTTGCACATTGGCTCCTCTTTCTTTGTGTCTCTCTTTGCTTCTTATTAGGACACTATCACACTGGCTTTAGGGGTCCACTCTATTATGACCACATTCTGACTTGGTTTCATCTGTAACAAACTGATTTACAAATAAGATCATATTCTGAGAGACTTGGAGCCTAGGCCTTGAATGTATCTTTCTAGAAGACACAATACAACAAAAAGAATAAATACTTTCTACTATAGGCAACTTGGGCCTTTAGTCTGAAGCAGGGCATCTTTAAAATTTATGCCTCCTTAGAGAGACCTAGATTTTGAAACGAGAATATTTAACCATCAAATTCTAAAGATTTTGCATACTTATAGAAGAATAGCATTAGATTATCAAAATCTCATTTGGAATCTTAGTTGTGTCATTTACTTTCATAGTTCCCCTGGGGAATCCTCAGATTCTCAGAAAGGTACTTCATGAGGGTGAGGGTGTCATTCAGTGGGATGCTATGGGGTCAATAATTGGCACCATTAAAAAAACTCTCAATTGCCTCAATCCATGTGCTGTGCTAAGTTCTACGTCATTCACAGAGCGAGTCAATACAACTCCCTGTGGCCATGTGTAAAAATTCTGCCCTTCCTTGATTTAGGAGAACAGCTGAGCTTCTACTTCCTTCAGCATCCTATGACCTTTAAGCATTGGCAATTTCCACAGAATATGGGTGATCCTATTTACTATCATGGCTTCCACTACAAGCTAATGATTTCCAAGCTTGTCTACAACTTTGACTCTTCTCTGAACTCCTCAGACAGTATCCGATTACTAACTGGAAGTTCTAGAAGGGTGATGCCTGGGCTTCTCAAGCGTAACCTGTCCAAACAAATCTCTCTTACGCCCAGCTCAATGAAAGCACCATCTGCCAGATGGGCCTGCCCTTCCCCATCTCTCACATGTAGCCCACAGCTCTGACTATTACCTGCTCTTGTCTCTTGAAAATCACTATCTTTATCCTAGATAGAGCCCCTGTTGTGCCAAGAATTGTTAAATCATTTCACGTAGTCTGCTTCACACTCCCTACCATTCCCCAGTGGCACTCAGAGGAAAAAGGCCACCACAGGAATATGGCTGTTGTAATGGCTCTCATTTGCCTCATTGTGAGATCCACCTTCCCTAATGAGCAGGGAATCTTTTGCATTTTCAACTTTAGTCTTCTTGGATGCTCTCCCTGCTACACTATCAAATGCTTAGAAGGTCCCAACATTCAATATGGGAAGGGGGAGTATTTACTTAACTTTTCTTGCTACCTGGAGTGCTTCCTTACAGCTTGTCTCCACCCCCAATGACTCCAATGGCCCATTCATGACCTCCTCTCTGAAGGTAAGATGAGAAAGAAGCACCTTGATGACAGTTCACACCCCAGGGGGAACTTCCAGCATCTCCCTCACTGCCAAGAGCTGCAAAGCAAAGGCAACTTCTGTGGGCATGGACTCTTCCGGATGCACGTTAGTTCTGAGAGATGCTACAGGGCTGCCAAGTTCTCAGGTTGGCTTTCCCTGGTGGCAGGCTTCCAGTTTCTCCTGCTCTCGATGCCAGCCCTGAGAAAAGATTCTGATGAGGGTCTAGGTCCTGTCTCAGGGCCAGACTCTAAAACAGGTGGGTGGACAGGCCAGCTCGCATCACTACTGGCTCCTGGCCAGTCTCAGTCTCGACCTCATAACATGTAGCTCACTTGCTCTCCCCATTTTCTCTCTGACTCCCTCCTCATTTTCTACCTCCTCCCTCTCCTCCCCTGTCCATTTATGAAATTAACCAATATTTGTTGACTGTGAATTATATGTCAGGCACTCTATTAAATGCTAAAGATTCAGCAATGAACAAAACAAAACAAACAAAAAGACACTGATAACAATACTACTCATTTCAGCCTACAGATATTAAATAAAAACAAAAGATATTTAACTAATAAAAATTATGAAGGGTAATAGGCAGTGAAAGAAGACTACAGGGTTCTGTGAAGGAACCAAGATTTTATCAGCCTGATCTATGGGAGGAATAAAACCCTTCAAAAAAAAAAAAAAAACCCTTCAAAACTGTACAACTCAATTGCTTTTCTTTTTTCTTTCTTCCTTCCTTCTTTTTGCCTCCCTCCCTCCCTCCCTCCCTCCCACCCATTCTCTCTCTCTCTCTCTCTCTCTCTCTCTCTCTCTCTCTCTCTCTCTCTCTCTTTCTGAATTACCTTTTATTGTTTATGTGTATATAGTTTCAAGGCCGACCACTTATATGGGGTAACCAACTGGGGAGAAACAGACACTCTCTCTCTTGGTAGTCACTAGTTGCTTATAGTTCTTTCTCTGTCTTTGTATATTGTATTTGTTACAATTCTTTTCCAAACATGAGAATTCTAGTTCATTGTGAATATGAGGTGCATTTGAAGAGTCTAAGGTAGTCATTCATTCCATAGAATTTCCCCCGTTTTGAGTCACTTCCTCTTCGTTCAGTCCAGGTGATGTGCTTTCCTCATGGTCACCAAAGAAGCAGTGTTCTTCTTGGCTGCATTCTGTCAGGAAGCATGTGGCTTCACTGTATTCTCTCAGTGATGATGCTCCTTGTCGGCAGTGTAAGGTGTACCGGCCAATTGTCTCCATGCTGAAGTTAACTCCTTTTCCTTGTAGTAAGTGTTCCATGGACTCCTTCACCCCTTGGCCTCTCATATCATAATGTTAAAACAGGCTGCTCTTCATGAACACTTTTTCCTTTCAGATATGGTCAACATTGTCACCTTCTTCATGCTCTAAAACCCCACAAAGGACCACTCCCCTGCCAACCCTCCCCTGAACCTGCTTGCTGTCTGTGTATTTGTCAGCTAGGGCTCTCCAAGGAGACGCTGGCCCTACTCTCTGCTGCCTTCCATGGACCTTGTTCCTGATCACTAATGACTTAGGCATTCAATTGTCCAAAAGTGGAAGAAAAAAGGCACACTAATACTTCTTCTAGAATATGAAGCCATTACTCTCACCAGGGTGACATAGATGACATCACTATGCTCCACCTTTTCAAAAGTCTGCTTAAATGTCATGTCCTTATGACACATGTCCCAACCCTTTCACATAGCCTGGACTAAACCAATAGCAAAGAGGATGAAAAAAATCTTATGACTGTAGTGCAGACATAAGGTTATTGTGCGATTCAAATATTGATTTCTGTATCCCCCATATCTGGTTGCAATCCTTATTCTGAGAATCTCCTGACTCAAGGTTGTATAAACTCTGCTCCCCAATTGTCCCTTGGTATGCAAACAAAGCAGCTTATAGCCAATCGCTGAGCAGGGGAGAGAATAGGGCTGGAATTCCTGCCAGTCAGGGGAGGAGGGGTTAGAGGAGAAAATAGGGGATTCAGCCAGGGGATTCAGCTGTCCAGGAGGGACCAGAAGAGAAAGCTGAGCAAGGACAGATACATGATGTAAGTATTGATTCTATGGCATCGTCAATCACTGATAGTAAGTAGGCACCTAGATATACATCTTTGCCATCTGTTATTTTAAATTTTTGTGTTCTACCTACCTTGTGCATTCATACTCCCGTATAAACTCTATCTTGTCTCTTACTTCCAAATTAACGAATTTTATTTACTTATGTATGTATTATGTATGTCCAAATACATATGTATGCATGTGGATGTCAGAGGTCCATAACATTTATTCCATCACTTTCTTTCTTTGAAATAGGGTCTATTACTGACTCTGGAATTCAGAATCCAGCTATTCTTGCTGGTCAGTGTGTCCCACTGATCCTTCTGTCCCCACCTCTGAGCCCTGGAATGACAGGTGGAAGCTTATACAGCCTGCTACTTTACAAGGATGCTGGAGATTCAACTTGGTTCCCCATGCTTTAAAGGCATGCAATTTGCCAACTGAGTAATCTCCCCAGCTACCTATTTTTCAATTAGCATACAAAGTAATAGCTTTTATTATGGCATTTTGATATGTACTTAGTTTTGGTGGATTTCTCACTCCTAACTATTCTCTCCCAGATCCCTGTCCTTTTTGCCACTTGTACGATCTCATGATCCCCACCCCCATACTTTTCCTATTCTACTTTTGTTTTGTTTTGTTTTGTGTTTGAGACAGGGCTTCCTCTGTATAGCCATGGCTGTACTGGAACTCACTCTGTAGACCAGGATGGCCTCAAATTCATAGAGATCCACCTTCCTGTGCTGGGATTAAACACATGTGCCATCACTGCTGGGCCCTATTCCACTTTTTTTAAAGTATGAAATTAGTTTTTAATTTTGGCTCAAAATAAATACTTAACATTTTGCCAAAATCAAAACCAAGGATGAACCTTTGAAAAAAAGGAGGAAGCACACTCTTTGATCCCTGGGGAAAACAGTAATATAGACATAGTGACTGATATGGCTTGATTTTTTCCCTCTGGACTAGTCTACACAAACAAAACACAAAGCTCTCCCAAACTTTTCCTCAACTGTCAGCTGTGTCTATTAGGGATATGCCTGCTATGCCAGGTAGGATAAAATCCCAAACGATCCTCCCTCCCCAAGAGCAATGTAGACAAGAGACTTAAAAACTAGAGCTCTTTAACCTGTCCATATAAAACACCTTCCTAAGGAGCTTTGGTGAGAGTACCACCTTGGGCTGTGGCATGGCTAAGGTTTTGTGGTGTCTGGGGCACTAGCAGGAGTTTATCCCCTAGGCCTTTGGTGTTGTGCATAACCTATCCTTCACATTTTACCACAGGGATGTCTTAAAAGTTGAACTTCAGTTTCAGTAGGTATTTCATATTCATCTGAGCAATGTTGTAGACAATGTACTTGTTATACAGTAGGCAGGAGTCGTTATAACCTGATTGGATTTCTGTCCCCAGTGGAACCTCTACACCCTGCAGGATGATAGTGGCCAAATGATCAGGGGTGGTTTTCCCCAAACCTTTGACACTCTGCTTGCCCTTAGGAAATTTATTGACATGAGAAGCATGTTTGAGTTTATACATGTTTCCAAGGGCAACTTCTCCCAATGGTATTAAGCCAATCAGGTCTCCTTGAGATGTATGGCAGTAGTTCACACTCTTGGATACTATGTTGGCAAAATAGATCCCATTTCAAAACACATACCCTGTCACAGGTGCTTCAGGTGGGGCTATCCACACACCCTGCGACAAGATGCCAGCAAAGTTGGTGGTCCTGGATCCATGCCATAGCATGTAAAGCTTCTTGAAGGGCTGGAGGCTCAGGATGCCTCCTTCATGCTCTATCATAAAGATATCTATCACTTCCAGGTCACAGGCATTGTGTGTGGTGGCATGAGTGTTCTTAACTTTCTTCCTGATGAACGCTGCCTCTTCAGAATCTCTGTCAACCACTTTCATGTCAGTTTTGACCTTCTCATAGTTGACATCAATAGAATTCTTATTGCTGTCATCAGACCTAACCCTGAGAAGACTATACATCACCTCAGTGTCCAGAAGGTTGCCTAGCATCTCTACCTTAGCCTACACACTGTGTGCATTGTTCAGGAGTGGAGAGGAGAGGCTTCCTCATTCCAAAGTGTAGCACATATTTTAGTCTATTTTATTTGGGGTTCTTACCCCTCTACCTCCCTTCCAACTTCCAAAAACTAGGTAGTAGAGAAAAAAGGTAAGAAAGGACAAGGGACGTAGACTTCCTGCTGATTAGGGTCATTGAGTTCTTTGGGGCAATACCAATCTCAGTCTTTATGATATCCAGCAGTTCAGCTAACCAGAAAACCAGCAAAAAATGAACACAGCAGCAGGATGAACCAGCAACAGCCTTCTTCCTCTTCAGAGTGTCTCCCCAAAATGTTTTCTTGAAGTGTTTTCATTGTCTCCAGGCTCTGCTATTTATACTCACTCTCTCAGAGTCTTCAGAGTTCAACTAGCTCAGCTGGCAAAGACTATGCCCCCTCTTCGAGGCAGCACAAGACACTTAGCAGCCGCAGACAAAGTAAAAGCAGCCCCATATCCCCCACTTGGGATTAAAACAAAAACATAACTACGTTTTTTAAGAACCCAAAACTTCCATTACGTGTCCCTTTTTGTCTAAAAAAATGGCTTTTCTCCAACATTAATACACTATATACAATAAGAATAATTATGAAAACTATCCTTTAAGAATTACATTGATGATGTCCAGTCTGTTTGTATGTGGCACCTTTGGAAAAAGTGTTCCATTATCTATGTTATGTGGGTGAGTCTGAAGCTCTGTACTTACATCTCTTTCTTATAACTTACGGTTATAAACTTAAAAACATCTTTTTAGACCTAAAACATTGTCTTAACTCTTAAACAACTAAGTTTAATTGTAGTAAGACAATGACTATGTAGTCTTCAATCCCATCAGAGACTTGAGAAGGAAATAATATTACCAAAGTATGTAAGTAGTGTAGAGAAAGCAGCTTCCATAGCTATAGAAGTAACAGAGACAGCAGACTACCCGGACAGTCAAGAGACGTTTCTCTGTATTATTGGTGCATCTACTATTCAGCCTACCATCCCAGAATATCTAGCATATTGTTATGTCAAGCAGAAATTTAGAAGGACGGGCCTACCTAGTTTCTGCAAAGTTGAACAGTCAATTTTCCAGTGTCCTATTGTCAACAATTTGGACAGCCTGCTATCAGCAGTTGAAGTAAGAACAGTTTTTTGTCCAGTGACTATTTTTCCACATTTATTTCTTCAATGTCCATCATATTCTTTGAAGTAGATTAGGAGTGCTACCAGAAGCAGATGTGTCTCTCTGTCAGAAAAGCTTTATATTATTAAGACATCTTTAAATGCCATATTGTGTAGATCTCTGAAGTGTTTGAAGGCTATATATCAATCTTAGTATATCTAATTAGACAAACATTGCTTGTTTCTAGCTATGTGCTATCTGTTTAACCTTATAAAACATAAACAAGAGACTAAATGAAGCTTATTTCTATAATTAGTTAAACTAGCATCTAAAAAGACTACAAGCAAAATTATCTATAGGTGACCAACTACTAACTTCCATCTCCATCCTGAACATTATGCAATAGTTAGCTTTCATAAAACTAAAACTTTGCATTTTAAAATGAGTTGCATATGTACAATATATTAAGCAAGAGTTGAACAAAAAACTCTTAAATTTATATCAATATACAATAACCCATGCCAATGTAAAATGTTTGAAATGCATAGATTCAATAGTCTACCTTTCATCCTATCACCCTACATCCTCCTCTCCTTTTCCATATCCTCTCCCTTAACACTGGATAGGAAATAAAGATAAGAGAAAAGGAAGGATAGGGGTGGGGGAAGATCCCTGATTCTAACCTTTACTTTGTTTCCTTCTGGACATGACCAATAATAATTTATAACCAACCAACGCCCCTAGATGACGTAACCTAATTCCTAGCTGAAACAGTCTGTCATGTGAGCCATCTGAGCTAGCCTTTTGAGGTTGCCCTGGATGTAAATCCTTGAGGAAACAGCAACTGAGGCAATCTGTAATACTGAGTCACCTGGGTTACTCGCCTTGTCTTCATTGTTATCTGGCCTTTTGTTCTGAAAATACACAAACTTTAAAAGGTAATATTATCTATATATTTTTGCATTGACATATATATGGAATATGCATGGTGCACAAATCAGCTAAAGGTAATTTTCTGCCCTATGCTTGAACAGGTGAAAGGCATCAACTTTATAAGTCTGTTAACATTCAACTTTTGGGGACAGGCTAAGAAGTTTATCTGTGGCCAGATCCAAAGCCTCACTGCCTTCAGTAGTGTGCAGGAGATAAGCAGTATTTAGTCCTGGCTCCCCTGCCATATTGTTACTTCCTGGCTGGCCAAAGGAAAATGGCTTGTTTTTTTTTTCCTGTGGGGCCTAGAGCAGGCATGCCCCTCAGTTCATTTCCCAATGGCAAGAGATTACCTTGTATGTCCCTCCTGGATCTGCACTGTCTAGTCCAATGACCCCCTTTTCCACAGAGCCTACAAATTCCAAGAAACGTCGACATTCCATTGTAGCCTGAAACTGCTTGTTCATATCTACAAGTGAAAGGACTGTATTCCCCAGAGTTAACACATTTGCCATTTAAAAGAAGTTGTAAGGTTAAAAGCCTCAGAGCTCTTTTAAATGGCCAAATTCACCCCATTAAAGCACCAGGTATTTTGATATCTGAGACCTCACCTATAGCTTATCCCATGATATTGACAAGATACTCATGAGAACCAAAGTAAGTTGCGTTTCTTATCCATTTGTCTATTAGTGCTGCTCATGTTTTTAATGGACTAAGTACTCTCTTACATTCAGTACTTGTATTCTCAAATACTAAGGTCTCTATCAACACCTATCTGGAATCAGATTATGATACAGCCTTGTTTACAGCTGAAACTAGTCTCTGTAAGAAGTTCATGAAGACTTCTCCAAAGCCTTGTATTATTCTAGTAAGTAATATGGATGTTTTACTGGGCTCCTCAACCATATCCCAAGCTCTTAACCTTGTCCAATGACATTGTTCTACAATGGATATCATTGAATCAAACTTGTTCTTGTTTGTATTTCAGAATATCACCCTTCACCAAGCAACTGATCTTTATCATTTATGCCCCTGTTGTATTTCAGTGTTCTATTTTTGTGGCTTTCTCTTTCCACCACAATAACCATTGTAACTGCTGACCAGCTTCTACCAGAGCTGACATCAGTCCTTTCCAATCTTAATGAAGAATTCTATCTGGAGTAGCCCACTCACTTAATATTTGTTTAACAAATGGGGAATGTATTCTGTAGGACACAACAGACTCTTTAAACTGCTTTAGTCTAACATTTCTGTTGGATGACTTGTTTTTTCATCATATTCATGACCAACATCATTAGTAAGCATGTGCTGCATAATTACTGAGAAAACTGATAGTCACTTTGTTATCCCAGGCTACTCCTCTGGTGGTACACTCGGCTCAAGATTAATCCTTTTGCCATGCACAGCATCCTGCTGTTCTTAGTCCCTTGCCTCACACAGGGGCTGAGGTGACCTAACAGTGAATGTCCATGAGGCAGGGTGGGGTGGTGATTGTTGAAAATCAATCAAATGCAAAAACTCTCCTCTGGGAGCAAAACTGGAGAGAACCTAGTGGCAGCAGCCACAATGAACCTTTTGCTGACATCCTGAAACAGTATTTTCATTCCTTCATATCTTCTTGTCTCCTCTATGGCATTACAAACCAAGTTTCCAATTATGCCTAGCCACGTCTGGATTCCACTTATAGTGCCCTTTAAAATCCCATTTTGTTTGCATTTCTTATGCCTCTACTTCACTTCCAACCTAGGTAGGAGAGAAAGAATGTTAAAAGGGAGTAGAGGCTGGTTAGGATCATTGGGCTCTTTGGGGGCAATACCAATCTCAGTCACCAAGTAGCATCCGGCAGTCCAGCTAACCAACAAACAGCAAATGCAACAGCAGCAGCCTTCTTCTTGGAGCATCTCCTTAAAGTATTTTCTTGAAGCATTGTCTCTGGGCTCTGATTTTCATACCCTCTCAGAGTCCTCAGAGTTCAACTATCTCAGTTGGCAAAGACCATGCCCCTCTTTGAGCCAGTACAAGACACTTATCAGCTGTGGACAAACTAAAAGCTGTCCCATATTCCACACTTGGTATTAAAACAAAAACATAACACAACTGGGGTTTTTAAGAAATCAAAACTTCCACTACACCAAAGTCATGGAGGATCAGTTGTACAAGCAATTGGAGGGATCGAGGATCTGAGTGTCACTGCTGCCTTGGGACATTGCCTACTGGACCTCGCTGAGGGTAATGTAGATGGCCAGGATCTGCCTTCTGCTCATCTTCTCCATGAGCATCTCATACTCAACGGAGGCTCTCTTCACATGCTCTCCATGTCAAATGAGCTTCTGCACTGCTTTCAGGAGCTTCAACTTAGTGCCAGGCTTTACTGTTAGTTTATTCACTGCCTCTGTTTGTACTGTCCATCTCCACTACTACCACAGTCCACCCCTGTTTCCTTAAAGCACCCTTATCCATGGTCCATTTCTAGATTCATAACCAAAGTGAACAGACAGCTTATTGGAAGACAGAAAATAACTTCCAGTTGTACTTCACATAAGGGGCTAATATCTAGAATATATAAAGAACTGAAAAAAAAATAAACTCAATACTTCCCAGTTAACAAATATGCCAGTTAACATAACAGTACTCAAAAGAAGAAACACAAATTACTAATAAATATTTTTAAGTCTTCAAAATTTTTATTCATTAAAATAATGAATGAATATTAAAACTGCTTTGAGAGGCCATCTCACCCCAGTCAGAATAGCTAAGAGAAACAAATAAAAATCACCACCAACAAAATGCTGGATGTGGGGAAAGTGGAAAACTTATTTACAGTTGGTCAGAAATCACTGTAGAGGTTCCTCAAAAAGGTAGATGTAGATCTATCCCATGATCCAGCTATTCCATTCCTGGGACATTATATTCCATGAAAGAAGTACTAACACAATGCTCGATTCATGATAATAAAGGAATAGAAGCAGCATAGATGTCTAGCAACAATTGAATGGATAATAAAAATGTGGTACATATACAAAATGTGATTTTACTCAGCAAGAAAGAAAAATGAAATTAAGAAATGTTTAGGTAAATAGTTGGAACTGGAAAATATATTAAATATATTAAAAATAAAAATACTGCATGTTCTCTCGCATTTGTGAATGAATTCTAGCTTCTATTATATGTGTATTTATGTGGCTGAAGGGGGGGGTTAGAGTTCCTTCTTTTACTTTTTATCTTGTTTTTATAGGCTTATATTCTAAGGTTCAAGAGTGGGCCTCAAGCTAGGGAGAGCTCTGCAGAAAAGCAAACTGAGATCCTGAGAGTCATAGCCAATCAGGATGCTCTCTCCATGCCCTGGTCTGCTTGCCAAAAATAAAGCTGCCCAACTGGAGAAGAAACTGCAAAGGAAGTGACACTCCTCACACACAACAGACATGGAGGACAAGAAGATGCCACAATGGAGTGCAGGTGTCCAAGGGACCTTCCAACAAACTCCCCTTCCTCACTTTCCAGAAACTGAGGAACAATGAGGCCGAGGAAACCACAAGCTCCCACTCTCTCCAACACACTGAGCCACTAGGAGCCAGAGCCAGAGGGCTTTAAGTATTTCACCTTTCAGTGCAGCTGTTTAAGCAATTCACTGAGTGTGTGTGTGTGTGTGTGTGTGTGTGTGTGTGTGTGTGTGTGTGTCTGTGTGTGTGTGCTGTGTGTGTGTCTGTATGTGCAGTTTTTGAGAATTTAATATATTTAATATATGAGCATTGTAGTTACATTATTCACCCCCTCCTCATTCCAACTCCTGTCATGTCTTCTCCATTCCTTCTCAAACTGATGGCCTCTTATTCTTCAAATGTTATCTCTGTTGCAATTAACTTATCAGTATGGCCTAGGACACCAATAACTGACACAGTGAGGTTATAGTGTATTTTAAAGCTGCAACCACTACACTCGGCAGAATCTAGACTACTCTAATCCTATGGCTTCAAAACCTACCTATATGCCAATAACTTGCCAATCTGATGACTTCTGGGGTGGCTTCTTTCCCAACTGTCAACTGTCCAGCTACAGGCTCTTCCAATCTCCTCTCGGAAGCTCTGCCTTCCACTTCCCGACCTTCTGCCCAACTGATTGGTCAATCAGTGCTCTATTGATAACTGCTAGATCCACTCAAGGCATTCCTCCACAATTCCCATTTTAGATCTAATAAAAAAAAACCCTTTACCTATACATTTATATTATTACACATATATACAATACATATATACAGTAAACTACATACAGCAAGAAGAACCACTAAATAATCAGGAATTTTATATATATATATATATATATATATATATATATATATATATATTTGACTGAATTTATAAGTATAATCTGCTTAGTTTTTCTAGTGTTGTTCATATGAGTATTTGTTTAGAGGTGACCTTTTCGACTAGACCACATGTGAGGAGCGGCTCTCTGGAGCCCTTACTCAACAGTCATTCTTATTTTCTATTATTTAATTTACACTATTGAATATGTATCTCATTAGGATTTTCCTTTTGTTTACACAGTTCTCAGTCAGAATAAGAGCTGTTAGGTTTGTCCAAATATAATTTATAAGAAACTCTTCACACACAACACACACACTCACCTCGCTCCTACATCTTTTTTCTTTCTCTTATTCTTATCCATAATGGTAATTATCAGACAGCTACTGTACCAGTCCAGATACTCTGAGCTCTGGACAGAAGAACAATTTTTTTTAACTGCACAATCAACTCTATTATATTCAAATCATACTTGAACATTCTAAATACCTTAGCTGCCAAAATATTTATATTTTATATATTTAAAAATAAATATACTTATAAAAATAAACCTAAAACTGAAATAACACCAGTTGCATAAATCCCAATGAAGTAAAAAAGAAACAAGAAAGGCCAAGACTAAATAACACCTAAAAAACTTAATAACCCTAAGTAATGTCATCTAATGGTAGTGAGCTAGATCAAATTCCAAACAAAGTAATTTCAAAGATACAAACAGATGAATGAAACAGCGATAGATAACATGAAAGAGGATGTTAGCAACAGGATAGAAATACCAAAGGAAAAATCAATTGAAATAAAGAAGATAATAAGTGAAATAAAATTTTCAATAAAAGACTGTAAAAATAGATTTTTATCCATTCTGATAGGTAAAAGATAGAATCTCAGAGTTGTTTTGATTTGCATTTCCCTGATGACTAACCATGTTAAGCATTTATTTAAGTGTACCTCAGCCATTTGATATTCCTCTGTTGAGAATTCTGTTTAGCTCTGTACTCCATTTAATTGGTTTATTTGGATTGCTGGTGTTTAATTTCTTGAGTTCTTTATATATTTTGGATATTAGGCCTTTGTTGGATGTAGAGTTGGTAAAGATATTTTCCCAGTCTGTAGACTGTCATTTTGTTCTGTTGACGGTGTCATTTGCCTTACAGAAGCTTTCAAGTTTCACGAGGTCCCATTTATTAATTTTTTATCTTAGGGCCTGAGCTGTTGGTGTTCTGCTCAGGAAGTTGTCTCCTGTACTAATGCGTTCAAGGCTCTTCCCCACTTTCTCTTCTAACAGATTTAGTGTTCCTGGTTTTATGTTGAGGTCTTTAATTCACTTTGACTTGAGTTTTGTGCAGGGTGATAAATATGGATCTATTTGTATTTTTCTACATGTAGACATCCAGTTAGGCCAGCACCAGTTGTTGAAGATGATATCTTTTATCCATTGTGTAATTTTAGCTTCTTTGTCAAAAATCAAGTGTCCATAGGTATATGGGTTTATTTCTGGGATCTCCACAAGGAGACTATCAAAGCTGGGAAGATCTGGACCCATGGGGGCCTGCACAAACTGGTGCATCAACCAAAGACACTTTAAGCATAGAACCTAGACCCCCTATTCAGATGTAGCAGATGGACAAGTTGTTCTCCATGTGGGGACTGCCTCTGACATGAACCCTGGTGCCTGCAATTTGATCACTGCCCCTTGACAGAGAAGCCCTGTGGGAACACAGAGGAAGGGGATGCAGGCTATTCAGATGAGACCTGATAGGCTGTGGTCAGATGGTGGGGGAAGAGGACCCCACCTGCCAGTGTTCTAGGAGAGGGGAATAGGGTGGAAGAAGGAGGGTGGGTGGGAACAGGAAGATAAGAGTGAGGAGATTACAATTGGGATATAATGGGAATAAATTCTAATACAATAAATAGAATTTAGCAGAGGGAAAACAGAATATTTGATCTTTGAACAAAAATATAAGAATATACTAGAGGAATTCTAAGATATACATGACACTCTGAAAAGACCAAATCTACACATTACAGAAATAAAAGCAGGAGAATTTCATCCTAAGGGCATAGAAAATGAATAATAACAAAATTTCCCAGCCTTAGGAAGACAGATGCCAATCCAGAAAGAGGTGATGTTTAGGACACCAAACAGACAGTACAAAAAAAAATAATCTCCTTCATCATATTATAATTAAAAGATAAATACACAGAATAAAGGAAGTATTTTGAAATTCGAACAGAGAAAGACAAAACACATATAAAAGTAGGCCCATCAAAATCATGCCAGATTATCCAACTAAAAAATTTTAAAGACAAAAGAATTGAGAATAGAGTTCTGACATACATATAACTTCTGATCTGGACTATTATACCCAGAAAAGATATCTGTCATAATTGAAGGAAAATTTTTCCATGGTAGAAATAGACTAAAGGAATTTATAATAACATGCAAAAATCAGTGCTCTTTTATACACCAATGACAAATATACCAAGAAATAAATGAGGGAAACAATCCCATTCAAATAACCTAAAAAGATTAAGATATCTTGATATAAATCACATCAAGGAGGTTAAAAGCTTGTAAATGGAAAGGTTAAGGCACTGCAGAAAGAAATTGAAGAGGGTAGCAGAAGACAGAAAGACTGCTCACATTGATGGATTAGTAGGAAAAAACGGCCCCCTACCAAAACCAATTTGCTAGTTCAATACTTTCCCCCATCAAAAATCTAATGCAATTCTTCATATAAATGTTTTAAAATCTTCAAATTCTATAGTGAAACATACACACACACACACACACACACACACACACACACACGAGAGAGAGAGAGAGAGAGAGAGAGAGAGAGAGAGAGAGAGAGAGAGAGAGAGAGAGAGAGAGAGAGAGAGAGAGAGAGAGAGAGAGAGAGAGAGAGAGAGAGAGAAACAGCTAGCTAAAAATCCTGAACAGTAAAAAGTGTTTCTGTAGATAGCATCATCCCTGATTGCAAGTTATACTACAGAGCTCTAATTACAAAAACAGCATGGTACTGGCTTAAAACAGACACTTGCCTCACTATAATAGAGAACCCCATTAAATGCTCGTACATCCATAGCCATCTGATTTGTAACAAAGCTGCTAAAAAAAAATGGAAGAAAAAAACAGCATTTTCAACAAATGGTGTTTGGGAAACTAATCTGTATGCAGAAGAATGAACCTAGATTCTCATCTCTCATCCTGAACAAAACTCACCTCAGATGGATGAAGAATCTCAACATAAGGGTGAAACTCTGAAACTTCTGGATAAAAAAAAAAAGTATGAGTGCACTTCAAGATCTAGACATAGGTGAGGGCTTTCTGAATAGAAATCCAATTGATCAAGAAATAAGGCCAATAATTAAGAAACAAAGCATAGTGAAATTAAAATGGCTCCATAAAGCAAAGGAAACTATCATTTAAGTGAATAAGTAGCCTGCAGAATGGAAGAAACTCTTTTCTGCTATATGTCCAACTAAAGATGAGTACCTAAAATATGCAATGAACTTAAACAACTAAACACCACGAAGACAGCCAAATCAGAAAGAGGGTATGCACCTAAACAGCGAATTCTGAAAAGAAGAAATACAAATATGTAAACTCCTCAGCATCAACAGCCATCATGAAAATTCAAATTAAAACTACTTAGAGACTGCACCCTTTCCCAATCAGAACAGCTATTATCAGGAATACAATTGACAGGAAATGCTGGCAAGGATGTCAGAAAAAGAGAATTCGTATCCAGTATGGTTGGACTGTAAACAGATATTCTTAAGCATATATCCAAAAGACTCTATCTTAACTCCAGAGATACTTGCCCATCCACATTCATTGCTTCTTTATTCACAACAGCTAGGAAATAGAAGCACCCCAGATGTCTATCAACTGGTGAATGAATAATGAAAATGCAATACATAGACACAATAACATTTCTTCAGTTGTAAAAAAAAAAAATACAATTTAAAATTTTTCAAAAAAGTGGATGGGACTGGAAAACATTATACTGAGATAACCAGGCCCAGAAAAATAAGCATCATATGCTCTTTTTCGTGTGTTGACACTTCTTGCATCAAATTTTTATATACGAATGTTGAGCTTGGGTGTGTGTAGGAATCAGGAAGCTAGAGTCTATGAGAGGGGGAGGGGAAAGGGCATTATTGGAGGAAGAAACAGTAGGACACATTATATGAAGGAGTGATACTGGGGATTAAAGGTTTAAGTGGGGACTTGGGTAAGGAGATGGCAGAGAGGAAGTTCTGGATTAGTCAAAACTAAGGGTGTATGAAAAACCCCAATGAAAGCCCACTACTTTGTAAACTGATTTACAAAATAGGTAAAAATGGAGTTTCAATAAAAGTGCTCTGTGATCCTAAATGGGTATTGATGCTTCCAAAAGACAAATGCCAGACATGGGATATGTCCCTATTATTGATCAGGGGGCCCCTCAAGGCCTATAAACAATAGAGGTTATTACCATTGGTCTTGATTGTCCACCATAACTAGATGGTAAGACACTACACTTGTTGATTGCAAGCCTCGAAGAAATCAACCTGAAACTGACCAAGGAAGCTCTTCCCTGCTGGCTAGCTTTTACAGTGTTATAAGGTGTTATGTAGGCCACTGGGGGAAAAATACACCACTCCGTCTTATCAAACACTGGGACATATGTGCTGCAACATTGACCTGCCAGTCAACATGTGTCCATTGCTGTAATAAGACCATGACAGTTCTGAGGGTAACCAACTGCTTTCTGGTTGGATTTGAGGGCTGTTCCAAGGAAGAAATATATGCTTGGTACTGCAAAGTTGATCAAGATCCCATGGCTGGAGAGATCATAGGCCCTAGGGGTGAACACACTATTGCTTTGCTAAGTGGTTGTCAAACTGTCTTCTAAATCTTAGCATTCATACCCAGATCTATGCTATTCTCAAGTATAGTCAGAGAGGCGCTCTTCTTCTTCTTCTTCTTCTTCTTCTTCTTCTTCTTCTTCTTCTCCTCCTCCTCCTCCTCCTCCTCCTCCTCCTCCTTCTCCTTCTTCTTAATATGCAACAATTAATAACACGATTCAAAACTTCTTAAAATATTGAGAATAAATTACCTCAAGTGCTCAGCCCTCATTGCTTAAGAAACATCTTAGAAAAGAGTTGGGAAAAAATTTACACCAGAGGATGCAGCGAGCTATTGAGAAATGCTGCCTTCTGGAAATGGCATGCTCATTGTACCCATGAACTCCCAGCAGATGTTGTGGCCTGCATAAGACCTGCACAAGATTAATCCAGTTAAAAAGTCCAGAGTGGGGGTGAGAGGGAGTCCCAAGGCCCTACAATTAGCTGAAGAGCTATTGACAGTTGATGGCTGCCTGAGGAGGAAGAATCTATTTTCTTTATTATTGTAGCCACCTATAGGTTGACCATGCTACAGTAGATGGCCCTACATCCATATGCATATGGGAAGCCCTAACTGGACTCATTGGGGTAATTTTTTAACTGGACATATATATGATAGGGAGCACAATGAGAGAGGATCCTGGAGAAGTTGAAGTAGTGAGGTGATAAAAATTACACTGTAGACATGTAAGAACTTCTCTAACAATAAATAAAAAAATTTTTTAAAAAAAAGATAGGCTTTATGAACAAATTACAATTAGTTCCGCTGAAAATTTACTTTTTTTTTTAGATGAACAGGTTTCTGAGTCTTGCTAATATGTTTTCTTCTTTACCCTTGTTAACAGTTGCAGGTGGAGACATTTAAAAATAAATCTACCAATACAAGGGATGCATCTCAGAGTAGAGTGGACATTAATCACGGAAAGAGCCTATCTTCAGAAGACCCCAGTTCTAGTACTTTCTCTGCTGCAAATGTGTGCCACATGCCTAGACAAATCATTTAACTACCACTACTTCCCCAAATGTCACTAGAGAAAATACTATCTCCAATGTATTTTCAAAGTCAAAATTGTAATGCTTGTACAATACACATTCATTTTGTCCATATCTAAACTACAAACTGCATGTTGAAAATTCAATGGCTGAAATTTCAAAGGTGTGGCAGTTTTTTTTTTAGAGTCACATTGAGAAGACCAGTCGCCAGAGAAAATGCCTGGAAGCAATGTGGAGTGGATGGAGCATTCATAATTAGCAATGGATTCATTGTGTGTTTGCTGTGAACATACTCCTGGCAATATCCTGAGAATCCTCAGCTGTAAACCTCCAGGCAGCAAGTCCTGCCAAACAGGCAGGGTTCTCCTGGGGGAGGGGGTGGGGGAGGGATGATGAAATCCAGGATGTGTCTTTTTGACCTCCCTCATCACCCTCCACCCCCACCAGCTGCTTCCACCCCCAGTGTCCCCTACCAGTAGAAGTAGAAGGTATCTCACTCTCCAGCAATGCTGGGATGTGGAGGAACTGCCAGAGGGCACAAGAGGGCCCCAGAGAAGCAAACACTCCTTCCTGCCAATTTCCCCTCCCTATATATTTTGCCAAAACCCAAGTTGCGTTGTGTCTCCACCTGGTTCTCTCTGCCTGTTAACTTCCTCTCCCCACCCCCCCAAAAGCTTTGTCTTCACAGAAAGAACATTGGATCTGACCAGATTCTGGGGAAGACATTGTTGATGGCATCGTTCAGAGAAATTTGACAGGGTATGGAAGGAATCTCCTCGGAGGGCACTGCCAATCTAACCTGGTGTTTGTCATCTTGGTTCCCAGTTGTGAAGGTCAGAAAGAGAGCTCCAAGTCTAGAAAGTTCTAGTCAGACATTCTTCTCCTAGAATCTTGTGTGACCTGGTTTGGCTGGTGAATGGTTACTGAGGCACTCCTGGCTTCTTCTTCATTTCTGGCCGACAGGAACTTAAGCAGTGAGTGGGTGGGTGCTGAAAGTGTGATGGGAGAGGTGTTGAGAGTGTAGCGAGACATAGTTAATATTCCTTTTGGAGATGAAACACTCTGACACGGACTGTGTGATGGCTGCACTGATCTGTGAAATTAGACAGTTTAAATGGGAAAATTGTATGGTGTGCACCCGATCTCAATCAATGCACGTTAAAAGAGTGACCACTCACCACATGATTAGAGCGCACAGCTGAGTTGTAGTGCCACTAATTGAGGTCATAGAGCATGCACTTGGTGTGATCCTGTCTGAATCAGATGGCCAGGCCGTCAGGTGACCCAGCAGAGGTTTGTTGTGCTTCATTTTTCCATTGGGGAGAATAACTCACTTCTCAGAGGCTTGGGAAGGCTTTGGGTATATAAAGCAAATGAAAGTGTGTACAGAGTTTCTTCATCACTGCTTTCGTTGTGAGCCCAGAGATTGTCTTAGCAAGCAGCAGTTTTCCCTCTGCTGGGGAGGGAGGCAGTGATGTAAGCTATGGAGGGGAGAAGGAGAAACATTAGCTCAGTGGACATTCAGTGAGTGTCCTCTGGGCTGACAACAATCTTTCAATCTCGTCCCAGGTCCATGTTCTCCCTATGAGTAAGGAACAAGTGTCCTGTTCCCTGAGGGACTAGGAGACCCTCACCCCTCATCCCATTGAGCCTGATAGAGAAGCAAACGCTAGCTTTCATTGACATTGTTTGGTATGCCGTTCCCATCAAATGTCATCAAAATCCAGTGTACAAGATCTCTTGCACCAAGTTCTACAGGCACCACCTAGGCCAGGCCTCCAGCATGACTTGCATAATAGTTGCAACATCTGCCTGGCCTGCCTCGCTCCTTTCCTTCCCAAACTTCTCTACGCTGCAGTCACAGCCATCATGGGAAACTGTCAATGTCACCCCAGCTGTCTTGTACAAATGCCTTCCAGCGCTTCCCTAGAGCTGGCCACGTCCATTCTGGGTCTCCCCCCTCCGGTCTTGCCTCTTGCTGCTGCCTGCCTCCTACACACCCTTGGAATATCATCTGTCTCGATTTTAGCTCCATGTGCCCCACCCACTCTGTCATCATTTGCTGCCAGGGTTCCCTGACTTTGGCCAATCCCTCTGTCAATTCACTTTGCATGACGCAGTTCTCAGCACTACAGTCCTCTTGTTCCATATCTGTTTACTTCTTCGGAGGATTTCCAGAGCTCTTCTCTCCCTTCCCTTAGGCACAAAGTGCGTTTTCTCACTTTTCTGACTCCTTCACTGCCTCACACAGAGGTAGCTTCTAGTTTGCAATCTCACCGGGAAGTCAAGCAATGACTGTTTTGCCTCCTTGGGGTTTGTGTGTGTGTGTGTGTGTGTGTGTGTGTGTGTGTGTGTGTGTGTGTGTGTTTTGTTTGTTTGTTTGTTTGTTTGTTTTTAAGCCAAAGATCAAACTTCTTAGCAGGGTCACATGACGTTCCACAATCCTACCGTGCTCACAATCCCCTTGCTGAAAACTTCTAAGCCACTGCACGTTCTGTATTCATTCCTCTATCTTAACTCCGGACTTCCGGGAACCTCCTTCCTTTCTGGAATTTACGACCTCAGGTCTGGCATAGTCACATCCCCACATCCTTCAAGGCCTAGTTTAAGTGGTCCTGCTTTCAACAGTTCGCCCCCAGAACCTGAGAACCAGGGCTTTTTGGCCTTCAGCAAAGCTCATTATATAGATATCGTCCTTGTCTTGCTGTTTTCTTATTTCATTCTCATCCAGGCCAAGATGCGTCTGTCTGCCTCAGCTGTGAGACCCTGAGGCTTAACCACAAATTCCTGACTGAAGTGGGAACCAGAAAGCAGAGAGCCTGGGGAATACAAGAAGGTATTAGCTAGGGAAGAGCGTGGTTCTGAGAGGGGAAAGAGGGCAAGGCTTAGCTAGATCCACTCGCAGGATGACTGAAATAGATTACAATCCACCACACTTCAGTGGTCCTGTGTGTGAATTTAGTTTGGGGGGGAGGAGTTTAGTCCAAAGCATGGACTGAACAATGAGATCAAGTTCCTTGGCAAAGGACTACATCTGATTATGAGCGTGTTAGAAAGATGTTCTGGCCATGGGCTTCCGCGTGGGCATGGGCTTGGTGTGTCTGTAAACATGCACATGCCTGCTTGGCTATATAGCTCTGTGTATGTGCATGTATGTGAATGGGGAAATGGGCGGCTGTAGCTCTGCGTGAACAGATGTGTGTGTGTGTGTGTGTGTGTGTGTGTGTGTGTGTGTGTGTGTGTCGTTCTCTGTAGGAAAGCAAGCAACGTGGCTGCGTGTGCATGTGTAGTTGGGGGAGGGAGGGTCTTTACTCGAGAGGAAATTGGGTCAATGCTCGCATTCACACATGCCCAGACATGGCTGGAAACAGGTTAGGCAGGCTTGGCAGAAGTGTATTTGTCTTGAAGTTTTCAGGAGCTCCTGGGAGATCATTTACCTTGGGGAAGAAAGAGGCAGGGATACACATTTGGCCCAGGAAGAAAGCCTTTGTCAGTACAGGAAGGGAGAGGCCTTGTTGAGCAGAGGCTAGAGGCTGTTCACTTGAATTTCTCACTTGATATAGTCTTATAGGTTCAGTGTCTTGTCCTCATGGGCCCAGAAGACATTGCAGTTAAAGGAAGAGGGTTGGTTTTGATTTTGTTTGTTAGTTTTGCTTAAACATCTTACCATACGCATGCCTGTCTTGAGCCTCCACTATTTCATTCCTAGTTTTCAGTCAACAAATACTCAGCCCCGCAGGTTTGTTGCAGAGTCTATGCTAGGGGCTGAGTCAGACTATAGTGGATTAAGTGTCAGATTGTTTCTGGACATCATACCAAACAGGCAGAGCTCCTGCTCATCTAAACGGTACCTATGACATCTGCTCTAGGTAACCCTAAAGCTTAGTAGGGGGAGTGCCCTTTAAAGTAGGTGAACTTAAAACAAGTAGCCATCACCTCTTCTGAGGCAGATTCAACACTGTCTCTATGCTACACAGCAGGGGAAAACTGGCTATATTTCAGTTTATCTTCTCAGCTAACCATGTCTTGTGCATTGTATAGCCTTCATAACTGTCTGTGCTGACCTTGGCTGCAAGGTTTCACGGTGTATTTTCTCTGAGCACAGGTCAGTTGTGATAACCAATGCTCTTTTGCTGTATCTAGAAAAGGCTATTAGCAGGAACATAGAAGTAGCAACGGTCTCCAGTGTGCATTGCAGAAGCCAGGAGAAGCAGCTGCTACTCAATAGATGGAACACAGTATTTTCCAAATCCAACATTATACAACACAAGTGTCAGCCATACCCAGGAAATATAGCGATGCCTAGATCACACAACAGCCCTCAGAGGGTATAATCTGGACCCAAAGAATAGGAACAAGAGAAACCACAAAAGCAATGTGGAAACAAATTGTCAGTATTTATTCATGAGCACATATGAGATTCCCCCTAAAGCCATCCAGAGAAATGTTTATGGTGGAGTCTCCTTTCAGTAAGCTGAGAGAGCAGGCTAGGGCTGATGAAGCATGGTCCATGCATAAAAACATGAAATGCACAGCAAAGAGTCCTCTTCACATTTCAGAAGAAGAGACAAGTCCAGCATGTGGAGATAGAACTTTCTAGGCTCTTCAAAAGAAATAGTTTTTGTTTGTTTGTTTGTTTGTTTTCCCCCCTTGAGTAGCAGAAACTCCATTGCTTTTGCTAGGCAGAAAGGGCTTTCTGAGACGTTAACTGGGCCATCAAATTTAGGCCCTCAGTATTCACAGTGCTATTGACCTGCAATAGAACCTTTCAATCTGCAGTCTTGGGACTTGTCCTCAATATATGTACTTTCACCATATAATAAGACTTACTGTAGTGTTTTGAGTGAGAAATGCCACCCCCAACCATCATCTCCAGCACTTGACTACTTGGACTCCAGTTTGTAGCATTTTAGGAGGAGGTAATGCAGCTTGCTGGGGGAAGTAAGGGTAGGCTTGGAGGTTAAAAGCCTCATGCCATTTCCAATTTGCTATATCTGCTTCCTTTTTGTATTTGGAGATGTGAGTCCTCAGCTTTCTGTTATTGCTATCATGTCTGCTATATTTTGTTGACATCTTTTGTTCTGGTTAGAAAAGCAATGGATAGGGGGTGGAAAGATGATTTAGAGGTGGTTAAGAGTATGTGACGCTCTTGCAGAGGACCTGAGTTCAGTTCCGAGCACCCATACCGGAAAGCTCACAATCACCTGTAAAACTAGCTCCAGAGGATACAACAAACTCCTCTGGACTCCACAGGTACCTGCACTCATATACACATACATTCAAACACATGAATATACATACTTAAAAATCAATTTTAAATGAGTTTAAAAACTCAATGTGTACTCACTAGCCTGAAGTATCTGTAAAATTCATAAAGAATGAAATAAAAACAGACCACAATCCTACCACCTCTATATATCCATTAATATTCCAAAGTAATTTCATGCACATACATATATAAATAAATGTATTAGAGCTATGCTGCTGTATACAATATTATTGGGTGATTGTTACTAAACATTATATCAAGAACATTTTCCTACAAATCAAAATTATACCAAGACGCCATCTCAGCAGCATCATAATGTTATCATAAAAAAAGCAAACAGAAAAAGCTGTCAAGGATGTGGGAAGACAAGGAAAACATACACTGCTGGTGGGAAAGTACACCAGTATGTCTATCATGGGAATTACTATGGAGTTAGTCAAAGGACTAAAATTTCTCCAACTCTACCACTTCCGAGACTATAACTGAAGGAATGTGATCAGCATACACAAAAATACTTGCACATCCATTTATTCTTGCACTATCCCCAGTAGTCAATATATGGAGCCAGCCTAGGTGCTCATCAATATACGAACTAGTAAAGAAAGTGTGATACATATACACAATGGAGTTCTATTCTTCAAAAGACGTCATTTGTAGGAAAATTCATTTGAAATCATCATATTATGCAAAACAAGTCAGATATAGAACTTTTCTCTTGCATGTGGAACCTGGAGCATATAAATGCATATGTATATGTATGTATAACCCCCCCATACATATATAATTTTAAAAATTGAAGGAATACTGTTTGGAAGCTATGAATTTAAAGCCCCAGGGATCAAATTCAGGTCACCAAACTTAATGGCAAGTGCCTTTATCTAATGAGTCTTCTCACTGGCTTTTTAAAAACTTAACTTTAACATTCATGTTCATTCATTGATTCATTAATATGTCTGTGAGAGTGTATGCGTGTGAGGGTTCTGTGGTGCATGTGTGGAGGTCAGAGGACAGACCCTGGGGGTCAGTTCTCTCCTCCCACCTTGTGAGTTCTGGGTATTGGACTCGGGGAGTTAAGTTCAATATCAAGTACCTTCACCCACTGAACCACCTCACTGGCCCTAAACTTAAAATTTTTAAGATGTATTTTTATTGTTTTAAAATTATGATTAGATGTGTGCATGTCTGCGAGGTGGTCCGTGCACATGAGAACAAGGGTCCTGTGAGTCCAGAAGAGAGGTTCAGATCCTAGACCTGGAGTCGAGGTGATTGCGAGACATCTGCATGGATGCTGGGAACCAAATTTGGCTCCTCTGCAAGAGCAGCAACCATTCCTGACTGCTGAGCCATCTCTACTGGGCCCCTGGAATTAGCTTTAAGTTAGCGTAGAAACTAGTGGTTTTCACTATGACATTTTTACAGATGTTACACTTCGTTCTTATCACCTTCTCCCTCCTCACTGGTTCCCTTCCTACCCTAAGTCGTCCTCTTGTTTCCATGTCACATGCATATCACTCTCAAAGCACGTGACTCCTGTGAGTCTTCCTCTTTGAAAGAAAGAAAGCTGCTTTGGACTGGGGGTCTAGCTATGTGGAAGAGCCCTTCCCTAGTAAAAGGAAGTGGTTCCCTTGGTTCCACTCCCAAAACTGAGAAAAGAAAGCCCTGGAAACAAACATAAAGACCGAAAAGAAAGAGGTGGAGATATATATATGTATATATATATCTGTATATATCCCATTTAGAAGCAATGTGCAACAGAATGAATATACTGTGTGAGACAGTCCAGAATGCATACTGAACATAATTGTACTCTATAAGGCGAATGATCTCTGCTTAGATCCCATTATACCTCTTGCTTTCTTTTATAGTGGCAAATAAAGAAACATACCCAAAATGGATTTGCCAAAGGGAACGAATATGTTTGTTTCTAATGCTCCCAAGAAAACTTTCATAGAAAATGGACGCCTTTAACTGTGCTTCTGTCGGTAAAAGGTAATTCTTCTCTGACCCATACACCTAAAGGAAATGATTCCTTGGCTCTGGAACGGATTAAGGCACATAGAGATTTGCTTGGGTTGGGAGAAAGGTAGGGAGGGCTGAACTTCACCTCCCTCTTTTGTATGGGTTGCAGGGATGAGGAAGCCTATACCAGCTTCACTGGACTTGGGCTACAACTGTACTTAAGGGTGACAGAGGAGATCATGCCTATCTTATCCTAGTCTAGTCCACATCTTCAGATGAGGAGCCAGAAGGAGAGACTAGATATTTAGCGTGGCTGACTTCCTTTCTCTATGGGGTGTGCATTTCCATAGGTGCTATAGTTGTTGGAGAGGGTGTCTGTGCTGTCCTGGGTTTAAGCTTTTTCAGTCTCCGCTACCCAGTTGTCCAGAACTGCTATTGTTGCACGGCCACATGCAGCCACATTGGCACTGATGTGACCTGGGAGGCTAACAGCTATCTTGCCGGACTGAAAATAGTTGCTGGCTCTGCTTTAAGAGTGTCATTCCATGGAGGGATGGATGGAAGACAGCAGCTTGTGCCTGGAGAGGATCATAGGCCTCCACACCTGTCAAGGATTCAACATGCCCCAGGTTAAAATGACAACACACACCCTTGCTCCCACGTAGGTCAGTAGCTTCCTCATTCTGTGCAAAGGTCCTACAAATACTATCATTTGTGTGCTAGTCAGTTTCAGGCCTGTGCTTAGTCCAAGAAGTTGCTACTGCAGGAGACAGAGCCCTACTGTGTACCACAGGCAGGTAGGCAAGCAAATTCTGTGTCTAAGTAAGAGACCAGCATAGAAGGGGAAGGGACTTTTAGGACAGAGAGCAAGCATTCAAGAAGCTACAGGGCCCTTTGCTATTGGAGGGGAGAGAGAGGACATCAAAGGTAGAAGGGTGGAAAACAAGAATCAGCAGGGGACAGATCCTGCCAGGAAGTTTGAACCAAATTTGATACTGATAAGCAAGCAGTCTCCAGGGAGCTTTTGACCTGGGGAAATCAGGCTGGGGTTGTATTTCCACTTGTAAAAGATTAGCCTGGTTGCTTCAGAGAAAGGATTACAATGGAGTGAAAACAGGGGTGCTGGCCCCATAAGGGAGCAGGAGAGGAGGCTTATGGCTTGAATTCCAGCAGTGGTCTAGTTTAGAGAGGAAGATGTGGGGTTTGCAGCCAACCTGGACTCCATGACAAGTCCCTGCAGCAACCTTCTTTCAGTAACAAGCAGAGACCAAGCAGAGGAGCGTACGTAGAAACAAACAAACAAACAACAACAACAACAACAAAATTAGAGCCAATGCCCATGCTAAAAACCACAACTCTCTACTTCTCCCCTGGGATGGCAAATGCTATCAACTTGAGTGGATTTAGGATCACTATGGAAACACACCTGGCAGGGCCTTTCCAAAGAGTTTTGACTGAGCAGGAAGAGCCATCTAAATGCAGGCAGCAATATCCTATGGGCTGGGATTCAGAACTGAGTGAAAGAGAAGTTGACATGAGTCTTTGTAGTGTCCTATGCCTATTTTCTTATTACGGACACAGTGGGACAACCCATCTCCATGCCTGTTGCCATGCCTCCCCATCATGAGCAAACTGTGAGCAAAAATAAGCTCTTCCTCCTTTAAGTTATTTTGTCAGGATATTTGTCACAACAAACAGAGGAAATGACACACCTTTTTTGGCCATCACCAATAATTACCCTAGGTCCTATGAGTTCTACATCTGAAAATCATTTAATCATTTAATTGTTCGGTGCTTAATGGAATCCTTCTGTGCACCCAATGCTGTGCTAGGCTAAAAATAAAATAAAAGGGCCCCTTCCTTGTCTCAGAGAAGTTGATTGCCTTGTGCAGCTGACTGAGGTATAAACAGGTAAGAGTAAGTAGTCACTGGGTACTAGCCAAAGAACCCCCTTTAGACAAGAGGCTGGGGAGAGGATATTGCACGAGATGCGAACAGCTTATGCCGAGAACATGAGAGTAAGTAGCTAAGAAGATGTGTGGGGTCTCTGCCACCCAGCTTTGGTTCTGAGAGAAGTCATGGATGATGAGCTGAGAAGGATGGGCCGAGCTGCAATGTGAAGGCTGGATTTCAGATTTATGTGAGTTACATAAGGGGGGGGGTGATAGGGGCATAGTTTGGACTTGAGTCCATGTCCTAGGCCACTTTAATCTATCAGGACCATCTTCTCTAAGGGTGTCCAGTGAAGGCACTTGCTCTACATCATTTCCAGGACTGTAGCAGGCCCTTTTCCACATTGGACTGTCATAGGCAAGAACCTCACATCCCAGTCTGCTGAGGCTTTGTAGCCTCCTCTTTCATCCTCTGCTCCACTTTCCAGCCAGAGCCCCTTAGCTGTTCTCTGCTCACTGTAGATCCAAGCCTACTGGGGACTCTTAGGGCATCTTTGCTCATATTCTTCTTTCAAAGCTCACTGGACATGTCCAAGGAAATACCCGTTTTTTGTGAATTGGTCTCAACCTTGAAGAAACAACTCACAAGGCATGTTTCTCTGACCTTCCCTTGACCCCTCCCATCCTCCCCAAAATGGAGATCAAGCCCTTTCTCTGGATTCCCTGGCATCTGGTACATATCAGTATCATTAGAGAACATGTCACCTTGCCTCATGGTATTTATTTGGAAGCCTGTCTCCAGGCTAGAATGCAAGCTCTATCAGAACATGAGGCCATATCACATACCATTTTAACTCAGCTTATAGCCCCATGTTTGATGCATCCATACAAGCTCAATGAATGGTAAACAAAAGTCCATTTTTGTCTAAAGTAGTTTGCGTCTACACCAAACAACTCTGTTATAACAAACAAATCACTTTTGTGTTACCTTTACCCAGCTGGAAATGTTAAAAGATCTAGGGCTCAGGAGTTGGCAATGGCTGGGCTACACCAACCGGAGGGACTGAAGCACATATTTAGATTCAGTTGGCCAACAATTATCATATAGAGCCCAGTATATATTTTAAGGACCCTCCCCATCACTTTTGTATGTTTTGAGGCCTGAACAAAGTACTAAAAACATGCCTAGAGTGATTTTTATTTTTATTTTTATTTTTTTTTTGAGACAGGATGTCTCTGTTACACAAAGCCCTATCCTGGACTCTGTAGACCAGGCTCACAGAGATCCACCTGCCTCTGCCTCCCAAGTGCTGGGATTAAAGTGCTTAGAGTGATCTTAGGGAATGCTATTTCTTTTTTTTTTTTAATTAAATAATTTTTTATTACATCTCAATTGTTAGCCTTTCCCCTGTTTCCTCCCATTCTTCCCTCCCTCCCACTTCCCCCTTCTCCCCTCCCCTATGTCTGTGATTGAGGGAGACCTCCTCCTCCTATATATGCTCTTAGAATATCGAGTCTCTTCTTGGTAACTTGCTATCCTTCCTCTGAGTGCCGCCAGGCCGCCCCATCCAGGGGACATGGTCAGAAAAGGGGCACCAGAGTTCGTGTGAGAGTCAGATCTCGTACCATAAAAAACTTTACTTACCAAGAAAGTGGGTTAGAGGAGAGGACATCCTATTGAGACTTTAGGCGAGAGTAGCCTGGAAGAATGGGGAAATAGTAGGACCCACAGGGTCCTGGAAACCTACAAGAAGATCTTTATGACAGGCAGATCTGGGTCCTGGGGTCCTCCTCAAACTAAGGCACCAGCCAAGGAGAATATAGGCAGTAAGCTTCGAACCCCTACCAAGACCTAGGTGACGAACATGATATTCCCCACCATTGAGCGGGAATGCTATTTCTATACTTACAGTTGGGATTGTTTTTAAAAGATAGCCAGCATAGGTAACTCTCCTCTCCTCCCTTTATGGAAGGGGTTTGAACTGTCAGGGGTATTTTTATTTCTCAATGTGTTATTCACATCTCTTCACTTTTTACAAAATCAAGGGCCCAAGTGGTTTTACTCGGCGTCATCATAATCATGAATTCCTTTGGTTGCTAGGTATTCTATTAGTATTTCTCACCATTCCTTCATGCAAGAAGAGCAAGTTTGCAGTTTCAATCTCAAATATATTTTAAATTTATTTTTTGAGGTAATAACATAATTACATCTGTCCTTTTTTTGTTTTGTTTTGTTTGTTTGTTTGTTTTTAAAGACAGGATTTCTCTGTGTAGCCTTGGCTATCCTGGACTTGCTTTGTAGACCAGGCTGGCCTGGAACTCACAGTAATCCACCTACCTCTGCGATTAAAGGTGTGAGCCACCACCACCCGGCCAGACATCTGTCCAATTTTAAGTCCTAAGAAAAGCCTATTGGTTCACCCAGAAGCAAAAAGAGTTAAATGGTATATACTCACTTATATCGAGACACTAGTCCAAGGGACACGTCCCATGAAAAACTTTACTTACCAGGAAAGTGGGTCAGAGGGGAGGACATCCGATTGAGATTTTAGCTGAGAAAAGCCTGGGAGAATGAGGAAATAGAAGGATCCAGAGGGTCCTAGAAACCTACAAGAGGAACTTTATGACAGGCGGATCTGGGTCCTGGGGTCCTCCTCAAACTATGGCACCAGCCAAGGAAAATATAGGCAGTAAACTTCGAACCCCTACCCAGACTAGCCGAGGGACAGGACATTCTCCACCGTTGATTGGAGAAGGAGATCTGACTCTCACACAAACTCTGGTGCCCCATCTCCGACCACGTCCCCTGGATGGGGAGGCCTGGTGGCACTCAGAGGAAGGATAGCAAGTTACCAAGAAGAGACTCGATAGCCTAAGAGCATATATCGGGGGGGGGGGAGGTCCCCCTCAGTCACAGACATAGGGGAGGGGAGTAGGGGGGAAGCGGGAGGGAGGGAGGAATGGGAGGATACAGGGGATGGGCTAACAATTGAGATGTAATATGAATAAATTAATAAAAAAAAGAAAAGCCTATTAGAATGGGCGTCCGTCCTCAAATCCCACCCACCACTCTCAGCTTTTAAACATTAGAGCAGCCTGCAGGAGTTTCAAACTAAACCTAGAGCATCCCATGGGGTTTGCTGCTCGAGTAAGAAGTACCTAGAACCTTACTGTCCAAGTTCCTGTGGCATCTAGGAGACTGCTCATGTGGCAGACTGCACAGACTGCAAATACTGAAACACATACTGACAGTCCCAGGACAGCTTTAAGGCTGCTTGAAGGACATGCAGCACACTGTTTCAAAAAACTACTGTTGGGAAAGGGGTTGAGGATGGAGTGTTCGGGCCTGCAAGCAGGCAAAGGAAGAGCAAATCTTACTTCCAGAACCTTCATTACTTATTAAACTAATTGATACAGAAACGGGTGGAGGGGTGAATATTTCACTTAAATGAGGCACCAGCTTGTTGACAAGTACAGTGAGAAAATCGAGGCAGGGACAAAAGAAAGGTGGGAAATCATTGGATGTTTTAGAGGGAAAGTGGAATTGTTGCCTCATTAAAAGGGAAATACTTGACAGTTTGGGGATCTCAGTGTGAACATTTTTCTCAGACTTGCCTAAGAATTGAGTGCAGTCGGATGCAGAGAAGCATTGTGATTTACTGGAAGGGAACCCAAAGGATGGGGAGCAAATGCTTTCCGGATTATATGCTTTTCAAGATAAACCGGAGAACGTCATACAATGTATTTGGATCATATTGACTCTTTACTCCCCATCCACCCCTCTGACTCCTTCCAGATCTACACCCATCTCCCTGGCACCGAAATTCTTGTCCTTTTTAAAATTTAACCCTTCAACTCCAATTTGCGCTGCCTATATAATCCTGAGTGTAGGGCCAACCGCTGGAGATGGGTTGGCCTACAAAGAGCTATACCCTTAAAGCAAACTGACTCTCCCTCCTCTGGAAGCCATGACTACCCAGACTGAGCTCCTTAGGAGGGGTGGCTTGTTGACCTCCCCGTTCCACTCCATACTAAAATGTCCACCAACTTGAATTTGTTGGGACAGCCACAGCTGCTGTGACTTAATGACAGCTGACTTCTATCACGCACAGACTTTGGCTCTGGTCCTCACCTACCTTTGGCTCTTACCATTTTTCCACCCCCTCTTCTGGGATGGTCCCTGAGCCTTGAGTAAAATAGTGGTATAAATGTCCCATTTGTGGCTGAGCACTCCATTTATGCTTCTTCTCTGTGCTTTGACCGGTTGTTTCTATGTGAACCACTGTCCATGGCACAAAGAAATGTCTCTAATGAGGTCTAATAGCGCACTAGTCCACAGATACAGAGGGACATTTGATACTATGTCCATTTATTTAGCAGAATAACATATTATTCTAATGTATAATGATATAGCAGTAGGGCCCCTATGGGGCCTGTGAGCTCTCCAACTGTGAGTTCATAGCCAAATATACAGGGCCAGACATTCCTTTTATTTTTGAAGCAGGCCTTAAATCCACTGATGATAATTTTGTCCCTTGAGTCATAGACGATTGGATCATGGACTTTATGCTTCTCAATATAGTCACATGGTGCCTGTACTTGTCATCTACCTATGTTATACTTTTACCTTGGAAGTGAGTTTAGAAATCACTATTAGAAACAGAGCCGAAAAGCAAAACAAACAAACAACCCAGCACTACCAAAGACGAAGAAAACCCATTTTCATGATACCCAATTGGTGAAGTATGAAAATCCAGCAAGAAACAAGGGGGCCTGGGGGAGGAGAGTCCTACAGGGCAAACATCTATGTGGATACATATTTTGTGAAACACTTATTGGATATTCCTAGCAAAGTAGGGATAAGCGCCAAGGACAAGCATGTGACTTAATCAAAGTTCTTGGAGCTCACACTCCAAGGCGAAACAGCTCAAATTAAAATAGAAAGGTAGACATCATGGCACTCCTGAGTATATGAAAATCATGGAAGGAGGGCTCCTAACTGAAGGAAGAGGTGCACGTGATTCTCCATGCAAACTAAGTACAAAGCAGGAGGGAGGTACAGCTGAGCTCTACAATGGACTTTGGATTTAGCTGTTAAATCAAACTGCAGTTCTTTTGGCACTAAAGGGGCTGGATTCTGCCTGGCGGTCAAAGGCTGCCAAATCCTTGCTTTAATATATTGCCTTTCCAATGAAAAATAGCTATAATGAAAATAGCGTATGTCTTACATAAACTCTCAGCAGTATCACACACACATTAACTAGGATTCATAGTACTTTATTGCACGTGGTCTGCCACACTGAGTTAAAACTGCCATTTCTTCTTTTAAAAAATCTTGCTTCAAGGTTTCTTTTCCCAGAAAAGGAAAAAGAAAACTTTAATGGGTGTGAATGCTTGACTGAATGTATGTAGACTATGCGTGTGTACCTGGTACCTACAGGCAACAGAAAATGGTATGGGATGGCCCAGGACTGGATTCTTCCCTGGTGTAAGTACCCTTTAATTACCAAGCCATCTCTCTACCCCCAACAAGATTTATAATTTTAATAGATCAAGTTTGATTTAATCATTTGATTTTTCCTTTCTGCATTTAAGTCATGATTTTTCTGTAGCTTAGTTTCATTAACATAAATGAAAAAGTGTCCCTACATCAATCGTGAGTCTTATGGCTTTGGGTCTTGACTTTTAAGTTATCTAAGATTAGATGAATCTTCTTCCTAGAGCAGCATCTCAGGTTCTCATGAAGGAGGTAATGATCTGGGATATAGTCCCTTTCTGATACCTGATGCTACGTTAGGCTCACCTGGCTATTTTTCCTTAGCTCTTTCTTGTACCACACCATCCTGGTTCTATTATTCTCTGGGTTAGATATGTGGGCCTTAATGGATGAAGGGATTCTATTCCTTTGGGCAAAGAAAGTTGGATAGATCCTGCTAGACTGGGAGGACCATATCTAATACAGCATATACGGGATGGCTGGAGCCCAACAAAAGACTAGAGATTGATAGTAATACACAAGGCACTTTCTATATGTTGTGACTGGGCATACACGTCTGCTAATTCCTTCCAAATTCCCAACTGGATTCCATAGGCCTGTCCAATTTAAAAAGTTGTTCTTAAGTTTAAAAGTAAGGTAAAAAAAAAAAAACCATCCGCTTAGTTCAAGTTAAAAGTACTGAGTTGGACAATGAATTAATTAACTGAGCAGCAAAAACTTCAAATGGATAAGACAGTGTGGTAATCCAGCTGAGTTTGCTCAGCATGTATAAGGCCCCAGGTTCAATTCAAAGCATTGAAAAAACAAAACAAAAAACATCAACCCTTAGTTAGTGCAATAGTTTGAGCAGACCCCACTGGGCACCGATCCACCCATCACGATGTTCTTGTAGGTTTCTAGGACCCTCTGGGTCCTTCTATTTCCCCATCTCCTATATTTCTCTTATCTAGAGTCTCAGTAGGATGTCCTCACATCTATCCCAATCTCCTGGTAAGTGAAGACTTAAACATCGAACCCCCACTCTGATCTACCCAATGGACAGGACATTCTCTAGTTATGTGGAGAGCGGGGACTGACTCTGACATGAACTCTGGTGCTCCATATGTGACCAACTCCCCTTGGTGGGGAGGCCTGATGGCACTCAAAGAAAGAATAAGCAGGCTACCAAGATGAGACTTGATAGCCTATGACCATATAGTCGGGGAGGAGATCCCCCTTGGTCATAGACCTGGGGGAGGGGAATAGGGTGAAAGCGGGAGGGAGGGAGGAATGGGAGGATACAAGTGATGGGATAACAATTGACCTGTAGTCTGAATAAATTAATTAAAAAATTTTAAAAATCACCCCAAAAGCAAAATGATAATTTAATGTGTTTGAATTTTCTTAATCTGATATATCAAAACTTAATTACACTACTTACTACTACCTGAAATGATTAATACATGGACAGTTTCCAGTCAACAAATTTGTGTTGGGGCCACTTTTGCATAGGGACTAAGTTATATGCACTTTTTATCCATTATTTATCATTTCTGAGTTACTCCAATTGATTAAGCATCATAATTTAGGGTATATTTTAGTATTCCCCCTACTATGTCAAAACAGAAACTAAGAAAACAAGTCAAAGAATTAAAAATTTCTGTTTAAATATGTCTTATTTGATCATGTAGACAATGACTTTCTGCTAAAAAAAAAATACAAGTTAGCAAATCTAGAAGAAACAGTATACCAATAATTAAATAATTAAGAGATGAGCCTCAGTAATGCAGATATCTATTTTATTAAAAAAGTTACAAACAGGTGGACTGCAGGGTCGTCTTACAAAATGACAAGAATGAAATCTATTGGAAAAATTTTACTTTTACAAATCTTCATAGGTAATTGTTCAATGTTTGTACTTGTTATTTGAGATTTTACTGTTCACTGATAAAGTTACAGTACATTAGATCCATGATAATAGGTTATATGATTTTATTCGCAGAGCCCTACTGCAGTGATTTGAACAACTCCTAAACAGATGCCATAATAAAGACAAGACATATATTGCATTTAATATTCATTTCTTATCCTAATAAGCAACATGCAATCTATTGAGGAAGCTAAAATAACTTTTGGTCCCTTTTCTTAAAATGTGCTGGAGAAACCACCTTTAAAATCACTTTCCCCTGATTCCTGTGATCCTAAGTGAATCCAAGTGAAATTTGCTGCTGAGGTCAATGACAATGAATACTGTGATAGAGGTGACGGAAGGCGAAGCAGGGAAGCACAGAAGAATATCCATAGGAAAGAAACACTGTGTAAAAATCAATCTGCAGAATACTGAAGCCATCATGAATTATTTGATTCCTTTCGAATTTCACGGACCTAACAGTGATGAGCCACAACCACTTAAGCTACTCTGAAATGAGTGTTTGGCTATAAAGTGCAAACTCAAACTAAGTCTTAGCTTCAAGCAGTTTGTAAATAAGGACCAAATGTCTCAGCTGCCTCTCCCCTCATACTCTCACCATCAAACCCCCAAGTTAAGGACAAGAGCTCACTTTGATCAGGAATCAAATGCAACACGATTTAAAAAAAGGAAATCAAAGTTGAATCACTTTCTACTCATTAATTAATGGTCATGCTGACCAATAAATCACATGAATGTAGATAACACTTTATTTGAACACCACACACAATACAAATTTAAAATTGCCACACCCTTCCACAAACCATCACTGCATATAGTAGAGCTTTTCTTGACAAAGTTATTGAGCTATTATTATAGATGAAAAGCATAGTTTTGGTTTTGTTTCATTTAGAAGCATGTTCAAATGACTAAAGCTGGGCTCCTAAAATCGAGAACTTTGGTGCAGTAGGTGAGCTGCAGTTACTAACTTCTGCAAATTAAAAGCACACAAATAAAACTGAATAAAAACCCAAGAACCAAATACTGTCAACCGTACACAACTGAAAAATAACGGCTAGAAAAAGCACTCATCGTCCTGATGTTAAAACTGAACCAAAAGATTACTCATTGTAAGTTTTTTTTTTCTGTTTCTATACCTGCGTTATTGGTAAAATGTTCAAGTATTCAGACAAAATGTGCTGATTAGGTAAACAACATGGAAGGCAATGGCTATTAGAAAGCACATTTGCAAAAAGAAAAAAAGACAAAATAGCCAGAGACATGGCACTACTCTCCCTCCTATTTTACAGATTTTGTCTCTACTACGAACATGCTTCTTGAAAAATAACTAAAAAGCAGTTGTGATAGTGCAAGAAAACATTAACAAATATTGCTTTAAACTATTATTCAGAAAGACAAATATTAAGAACTAGGAAGTGTACATAATTTTATTTGAATTCAATTTTCCATGTGCAGAAGTCTACCAGATGTCAATGGCAAGCCTGACAGGCAAAGCTGAGCTATCTCTGTTTAGGTATACAATTAATTTACCATGGACACGATATCCCTTTTCAAAGGCATTGCTAAGTAGGTCATAACTAAGTTTAGAACGTCACAGAAAGGAAAATGTTACTGCTGCAATTCAATGCTGTAAATGAGATTAACACATGTGAAGGCCCAATGGAATCAGATACTTAACTCTTCAAGTAAATGCTGTACAGTTAATTCCCAACATCACCTGTAACTTGCAGAACTTGGTAATTACAAAAACTGCACTTGAAGAAACGGGATATTCCATCCATACAGGTAAAATGTGATCTTTAGCTTCTTTTTACAACACTGCCACACGTAAACAAAGTCTCAAAGTATTAACCAACCATTTAAAGGAGAAAGATTTTACAAATAGGATGAAGCATTGGTACGAGGTAATATACAGAAGTAACCATTTGTTTAAGGCTCAATTTTTTTCTCCATTATATCTTTCTTTTAAAAGGCATTGAGTAGGTAATACTGAGTTTGAGTAATAAATACAAGTTGAGAAACTGATTACAGAAATCAACTAACATTAAAATTAACCCTTTCATCTTAGCCATCATAAGAACTTAAAAAGCTATAAAAGGACAAATTGATAAAGAACAGATTTTAAATGTATGGTAAACGTGCTAAGCATTACTGTTAAGGTCCTTGGATCTTGAGGGCCAAAGACCTTATGCACTTCATTAGCTGTATGGCAACATGCTGTGATAGAGACAGGTTTACCAAGGCTCAGTTCTGCAACCCAGGTTGTAAAGTTCTCCAAAGCAGCATCTGTGCAAATTTCCTCTGAGTTTTATCTGCAAATAAGACCGAAGACATTTCATGAAAACTTAGAAATATACAGTAGAATATTAAGGACTAACTCTGATGACAGATCCAAATGTATGTATGCATATATACATGGATGGATGGATAGATGGATGGATGGATGGATAGATAGATAAGATAGATTATAGATAGATAGTTGCATGCATGCATATTGCAGGTCACTAGTAATGGGATCTTAGGGTGTACTCTGTCAGTTTAAGTAACAAAGTAATTTTCTGTACAGGTCCAGAAAAGTCACCAAAAAGCAGTTGGAGTGAATGGTGCTTCTGCTTTGAATTGGATCTGTTCCTATTATAATTGGAAGTGGTGGTAGACTTCAATGCTCATTATGGGTTACCTTGTTAGTATACTAGTTTTTCCAAAGTTTTGTTTTGTGGGAATCCAGTGTGAATCAGAGTGTAGACACTGAAACCTGGAGGTTGATATGCAGCAAGTCCCATGCCCTACTTTGATCTGCTCTTTTTAGGGGCACGCTCACAATCACAAGAAGTAGTCCTGTAATAGAGCCCCTCAGTTTCCATCTTTAAAACTGACAGATTTCTGCCTTCCATTTGATACTAGGAGAGAAAAATCTATCATTTAAACATTATTTCCTTCAGCAGTGCTAAGTCTACAATAGGCTCCTTGAGGAACAAAACGGTGTTTGTTGTTTAATGTAGAAGATAAAAAAGTTAGCACACAGCCAGAAACAAAAGAAAAACTGTGAAAGAGTGCCAAGTGAAGCCAGGGTAAGATCTCCACAAGCTCTAGTAATGTCTATAAACATGTAATTTTAATTTCATTTGACAGCTACACTTCTATTAGTGCTCAAAGAGCCTGAGAGAATGTGTTCTCGTTAGCTGTATCATAAACATGATTACTTTGAAAGAATTTCATTATTGAAAGAATCTCATCATTATTGAAATTCTGCCAACTAAACTTATTACAAAAATCTTCCTCTTGAGAAACTATCATAACAGTTTTGTCTTGTTAACAGTAAGTGTTAGATGAGAAGACAGGTTAAGTTTGAGCAAGTCCAATCTCCTCATCATTAAAATAGCAAGAAAAGTACTTCCCTCAGAGTTGCTATCACTATTGTCTAAGGTAATGTCTGAAAGTACTTCATAAACGTCAGGAATTGCTTTCGTTTCCCTACTATGTTACTGATTTTTAGACCACTAGGATCATACCATCAATTCTTTAATACCTACACTAAGGACATTCATACATAGGGACTTTCTTTTCAAGCTCAGTTAGACTTTCTATATCTTTTAAACCAAAATAGTATTTGATTGTTTATGTATGAGACTTCTCCCCACTTAATTTAAAACAGTGCACCATAAATTCTAATTTGTAGTTTTCAAAATAAATATACAAGAGCTTGAACTTTTCAGATATGATTATAACATCATATTGAAGATATAAAATGTGATGACTCAATACTCCTAACATCAAAATGACAAAATACTTACATACCACAAACCAGCTTACTAATCACATCCGATATTAAGTAAATGTTACATATCACTTTCCACCCAAAGAACCGTGAGTAATATTTGATCTAGCCACATGCCTGAAGATTAATACCCTAGTGAAATCCTGCCATACAGATAAACTTTGAGTCATGCTCAAGAGTATGAACATGGAGTATACCTTTAAACAAAGTGATAAGGGTCAGTTTTCAAGAGAGCAATAAATTATAATTCTCTGCAGCAATAAATCCTGAAGTAACTTCTTTCATTAAGCCAAAAGGACAGTGTCTCTCATATTAGTAATATTCATGATGGAAAATGGAAATGTTCTTGCTCTACAGTGACAGCAAAATGTCAGTTTATTAACACTCTCATTCACTTAAAAAAAAACCATTCTACAGTCTTTAAAGGCAGCCACTCAGATTAGCACATTTTCACTCTCAGACTGTCACACTGAGACACACTCACTTACTGCAAAACTGTGACTTCCTGCTTTCCTGTGCCACACACCATAAGATAATACTTAAGCTGCCAGTCAGCCAGAAGATCTTAATTCTGGCAGTTTCTACTCATACCCTCACTAAAAGTCTTTCATTTTATTTATTTTTTTTCTAATAAAATTATGAGAGTAAAAATAGAAGCAAGCAACAGTTCAAACTTTCAATCAATGAGAAAGGATCTCCCAAGCCGAATAAACTGGTACACAAGAGTACCAAACACAGAACACACAAGAACAAAGATCATTATTTATGTGTCAGCCTGAAGAAAAAGGAGATTCTTGACTCGGGACAAAACGCATCATTTTCATGAGGCAGCAGAATGTCCAGGGTGCTAACAAAGGCTCATGGGGGGCTTAGTGTGTAAATGTCCTTTACAGTTTTAAATACAATGGTATTTACAACCATAATTGTAATCTTTTAAGCAAATACAGATGTGCAACTACAGTTACTGTTTTCTTTCTTCCTTTTTCTAGTTTCAGACATTTGAAACTAAGAGATTTAAGTAAGGAATATTCCTAAAAGATGAAATTCTCTTTACATTTTTATTTGAGAGTTTCATATTTGTGGTAAGGAGTAGTTTTATTCATAGACCTCTGTTATGTGATAGAGGTAGGAATTTTCTGCTGTTGTCACTTATGTTGTTTCCTTTCTTTACCATAATTTTCATGAAGCTTATTGGCACTGGAATAGGAAGACTAAATCATTAAAAGTACTAATTGTCTCCCGTTAAACACAGACAGCAAAAGATGAATCCATGTCATAAATGTCTTCAATGGAGGTGGAACCATGCGGGAAGGGAAGCACACATCCTGAACGCATATGGATATGGTGTGTACGATGAACCAAGAGTCAAAAGGAAGGACTTAGATCATTTTCTTATTGTCAAATATTTAATATGAAGCGTTCAATTCTATTATCTCAAATATTGTTACCATGCCCAGTGGTGGTAATGTGAGGCCAAATGCTAACTTTGAATCAGACCAAGTAAAGTACTGTCCCTACAACTATCAGTAGTTCTTTCTGAAAGCAATATTCCCAATACTGTGGCTAATCCAAGGAATCTGTGTACATGGTTAGTGACATTATCTTCTAAATTGTACAACTCCACTGAGAAGTAATCTTGTGATGAGAATTGTTCCAGTAGTAAGCCTAGAACACTTCCTAGGTGGCAGTTCTCCAACTCCATGATGCAATTTTTGTTAATTCGACTGATGGCTCATTCTAAGCCAGAGAGGTAATGGAGTAAAACTGAATGGCTCCCATACATTTCATTCTACAGTAAAAGCCCAATCTTGAGGTCAGAGTAACCACTAGGATTTAAAAGAGGGAACATACAGACAGGGTTTTTCTAATAAGACACTTCCCCTCCCAGTGCCAGTCTCTTCGGGTACCCCATCTACTCTGAAGTGTCAAACTGAGAACCTTGTCGGGGGGTCACAGAAGGGCTGGCAAGAATTAAGGGTGTCAGGGAAGGCAAGCAGCTCTGTACATCCGCTGCACTCCAGGTCTGCTAGAAAACCTCAGGGTTTTCTGCTGCAAAGCATGCTTCTCCACAATTCAAATCCTCCTCTCTTCTCTGACACACAAGGATGAACAGAGGACTGCTCCCTACTGAAAGTGGCTGAGGAAAGAAAGATGTCCCTAATACCATTGCACTTTCTGTGACAGAAATCCACCTCAGGCTTCTACTCAAACAAGTAATATTTAACTCGATTGAAAAATGCCAGCATTTTATGGTACGTAGTGTGATTTAATCTTCAAGATTTTCGTAGCACATTTGCTGAACTATCAAATTTAGTGGAGGAAAAAGACTAAGAACTTGTTCAGTCCACATTTATATTAAAAACCTTGAAAATTCAATCCACCCTACTCCATTAAAGAAATAGTATGTCCAACTAGAATAAAATCCCATTCATAGATGGTTTAGCTTTCCAGGGCCTTTTGTTACCATCCCAGGCATTCTGCTGCACGTGAAATGACGTGCTGGTCTTGAATGGAGAATCTCCTTTTTCTTCAAGCTGACATACATAATGAACTGGGGCTGACATAAACAATGATCTTTGTTCTGTCATTTGCTCCCTGGTGTTTGGTACTCTTATGCACCATTTACTCTACTTGGGAGAACCTGTTCCATAACCTGCTGATGAAAGGGTTACAATATTTTGCAGACCTTCAGGCCACAGTATAGAACACCTTTCCCTCTTGAAGAAAATGTTCTCCTTATAGCATTCCCCAATACTGGACTGACTGATACACAGGAATGACTTAAACATCATTTTAAAAAATTCTACCTGCCAAAAGGTTAAACCAAATTATCATGTAAAGGAAACTTTAATGAACATTGCCCTGCTTTTTGGGAAATGGACAGAATATTCAAGGGTTTTATTATGTTTCTTCAAAGTCCTTTTTTTTTTAGGATGAAAAAAAATCCCACCTTCCATCCCCTGCAGCATGCTCATGTTTCAAGGCCTGACTCAAATGCTCCTGTTCCCATGCTTCTTAAGCTAGCTGGCTCTCAACCAGGGCTTGTTCCACCCCCACGCCCACAGGGGTATTTGGTAATTTCTAGAAATAATATGTTTTGTCAAAAGTAGAGGGTTGGAGCATAGTATCATATCTACTGGATAACTGCCATCGATGGTGCTCAACAGTTGATGGTCCTAAACAGCCCGCAACAACAAAAGCCCAGTGGACGGAGAATTTCTACTTTCTCCTTGCTCTCAATCCCCACACTGCTCTGATTGTCTTCTTGTATAGTATGTTATTAAGAAAACAGTCATCCTTCTCAATAACATTATACCAAGGAGTACACTGTCAACTGAAATAATATACCAGACGGAGAAGCTACTGACTTAGGGAGTAAAACAAGGGGTAGACCACTGAGCTAGGTTTTTATGTAACTGTGGCTGCTGCCCAGGGAAACAGTTCTACAAGGCACTTGTGCTTGATAGAAGCCACTGTGTGGTCAGTAAAGAAATCAGGATGGCAGCTGGGTCTAAAGAATCTGCTATACTTCCTAATTTACAATAAAATGACTGCAAGTGGGAGGGTAAAAGGGGAAGAAACAATCCTGGGAGCCAGGCCCTGAAGCAGGTGTTGGGCAACAGACTAGTGACCCAAATTAAAGGGTGTTAGGAAATAAATGTGAGGAACTATCAGGAGCCATTCTTAGAGCACTAATAAATGTCTCCTCTCAGTTAAACACAGCCAGTGGTCAGAAGCAACCACTGTCTTTCTGTCTTAAGTACTATTATTTCTAATAAAGGCCTTTTCTAAGATGACTGACAAACACTTCTTAAGTCACCTTTACTAGTCAAAAGTTTGATCGTCAGTTTAGATCTGGAACTGACAGCCTTCAGGGATCCATGACTCACAGCGACTCATAATCCATCACATACTTGTTCAGGTAACAGTGAGGAAAAACAACCACAAACTCCACTAGCCTCAGGTTACAGACCCACATACCTATCAGCTCCATCTGATTTGGGGTTAGAAAAAACCCTGCACATAGTGCATACGGTTCTAAAAGATCCTTCAGAAATCAAGCTGATTAAGTGTTTTATTTCAAGGGGGCCACACCTTTAGCCATGTGCTCTGCTTACAAGAACAAAAAAAAAAAAATCAAGCAGAAAGTTACACATTGTTACAAAGTCACTTAATAAAAGTGTGTAATTACTGGTATTAATAACATCTGAGTTTAGCATGTTAATCAACAATATGCAAAAAATGTAGTTGGCTTGATATTTTTAATCAATCCCATGTATTCATACATCCCCTGTAAGTAATGGAAAAACTGAGATCATGAGAGCATATAAAGTGAAACAAACTCAGATAACATTTATAATAAAAAAAAGATCTAAAGATGGCTGTAGAAATTATCCAACAGTGGTAACAATTGACCCTCTGTGTGTATGAGACTAATTTTGCTTCTAGCCTCCTTTCCTACATTAATGACAGGAAGAACATTTTATGGGATTTGGTTAACTTGTATAAGGATGATAAAACTCAAACAACGCACATGTATTTGTCATCTGCTCAATTAACAGTGTGAGAGAATCAGAACTTAACGGTAAAGATGTGATCACCATACGGAACTTGTTCAAACCTGAAGCTGGCTTACAATTTAAAAAACAAATTATGGAATCAAAAACGTAAGACTCAGTCACCTACATATCTACACCTTAAAAACTACACCATGTGGGTGACACTATCAGTAAGACATAAACTAGACAACAGTCCCAACACGACTCTACGAAATAGCAGATGTACGTAGACATGAGAAATGAGTTTTCATCAATGTTCCTGGACGGTAAAGGCTGATGAGTGAAAGCATTTTCAATAAGGCCCTGCTGTCATCCTTCATTTTCAAAGAGGACACTACCTGACAAGAATCCTGTGTAAAAGGGTAAAGTAGGGACTATGAGTTCTTCCTCCAGGCAGCACAAATAAAACCAGACCTTTGGTTAGGAATCATGGCTGCAATCTGTAATGCCACTTGTCATGTGTAAAGCTGCTTCCTAGACTGGATGTCAGCCCTGGCTCAAAAGGGTCACCCTCATCCTGATACTGTCTTGCTAGTCTGGCATTTACTGTGGTTTTCTTAGTCGTCCACAGTGTTGATTGTTTCTATGATTATCTAAGTTCTACTCTGAGACTATTTACCGATTACAATCCAGCTGAAAAGACAAGATATGTGTACAATCATCTCATCTTAAATGCTCAATAAACTTTTACATAACCTTATTTCTCAAAAACTCATTTAAAAAAAAAACATTATGTTGACCACCTGCCCTGGATGGGGAGGCCTGGTGGCACTCAGAGGAAGGATAGCAGGCTACCAAAAAGAGACTTGATACCCTATGAGCATATACAGGGAGAGAAGGTCCCCCTCAGTCACAGACATAGGGGAGGGGAGTAAGGGGAAAGTGGGAGGGAGGGAAGAATGGGAGGATACAAGGGTGGGGATAACCATTGAGATATAATATGAATAAATTAATAAAAATATGATTTGACATAAAGTGTGAAGGCTTGTTATTGTTCTGAATTCTGTGACTTGTTAGCCAAGTAGAAATGAGCCCTGCTCTCAGGATGGTTTCTCCTGACACATCATAGATGATTTAAACAGATCTTCATGTCATCACATATGTATTCAGAATGAAATGAAGGTTCTTTGTTACTACCAGAGGTCACTTAGGTTCCACAAGTACAGATGAACTTGATTAAATAATCATTCTGTTAAATCAAGTACTTGGCTGATTAGAAAATGGGTGCTTTCAATTATAGTGGCTCTCTTGCCCAGAATCTTAAAAGTTTTAAAAACACCAGAAAATTATTCATCATCTTGTGAAATTACTTTTGAATGCTATCCTGTGCATCTTGGACACTAAGACTGGAAAGCAGGGGAAAGATGTACTTTGGTATGAATCAGCCCTTCCCAGTGATATCAAGGAAGGCTGCGAAGGAAAACTGGAAAGTGACTCCTTACAAATGTGCGTCTCATCAACGGCGGTACACGCTGTCTTACCTTTGTTCTGCTTCTCTGCATTTTAAAACGGTTTTCTGCATTGAACGATGATGGTTTTATGCTGAGGAAAAATGTTATCTTAAAAATACAGAAATTTAAGGTGGCATCAAATGTATGAGTGTATTACTATTAACCAGCTGCTTGTTTGTATTATATATGATAAGCAAGAGACCACCTGCTCCATACACTTCCACCAACTAACCTGCTCGGTATGGCCATGATTGAGGTTTGCTTTCTTTACTGGACAACACAAGTTGTACAACACTGATCTTGCTTCTCGGGCAGCGATGAATAGTTCATTTGCCTGACGATCTCAGCAAAAAGTTCATCCACCATTGATTTACTTTTTGCTGATGTTTCCATGAATGGACAGCCCCATTCTTGAGCCAGCGCTCTGCCTTCTGAAGACATAACCTCTCTCTCCGGTTCCAGATCCACTTTGTTTCCTACTAGGATTAGTGGAACTTTTTCATATCTCTTCACTCTCACAATCTGATCTCGCATTGGCTTGATATCCTAGTCAAGCAAGCACAAAAGGAAAGAACAAAATTACATGTTTGCATTGACACAGCTGATGGGTTACAATATCGCAAAACCCATTTCTTGGTGAGTATATACGGCTCAACTCACTTATCAAACTAAAGACAACAATGTAATTTTTCCCCAGTGAAGGGAGAACTAGGTAGGTCCCACAGGCACTAGCTGTGGTTTTGTATGGGGAATATAAAACATAAATTGCACACTAACCTTAAAACACCTCTAACCACCCCCACCCTCAGTCTATTCCCACTAAAAAAATCACGTTCCTAAATATGATTAATCCATTTGTACATACAGATGTTTGGCCAGCTCCCTAACCCTGCCTACTTGTCATCCTTCCTTGTAACACCTGTTATCCCAGCACAGGATTGCAGCATGTCATTTGGCAATAAGGGCTTAAGAGAAAGTGTTTTAAAGAGGGACCAAAAGAGAGGGAGAGAAAAAACACCCGAAAACAAAAGCACTTTGTAATGTTTAGAAACCCAGTTTAAAAACAGATGCATACACATTAACTATTTCATTTAAAATTGGTTACTTAGTGTTTAGCCTGTGATAACAAACAACTGTGGTAACAGTGAACTCATCCCTAGAAGGACAATGCATCTGGAGTCTGGGTGAGAAGTCATTCATTTCTCCTCCCATGTTTGCTTTCCTACTGTTTTTTGTTGTTGTTGTTGTTTGTTTGTTTTTTGTTTTTTGTTTTTTTTTTTTACACATGCATTGCTTTTAAGTAACTGTAGTTAACTACCAAAGACCAGAGTATTAGCTACTTCTCAGTAACATCAATTTTTGGAGAGAATTGTATCCATAGACTCTGATAGGTTTAGGCCCAGCGCTGCTTCTTATTTAAGTTTTGTAACTTAAAAGAGTTGCCTTAAATATAAACATGTATTTGAGTAATTACAGTAAACAGAACATCCACACACAGGTCAGATGTACCAATTCAGTCTTTCCTGGATTGTCAAGCTGCTTTTATGGGTTTCTTTAGGGAAAAAGTTTAGCTAAGAATACCAACTTTTGCCTCAAAAGAAGCTGAGCCTGTGCTGAAATGATGCCACATGGTCTCATATTCCATATTGTGTCTAGAACAGAAAAGGACACAGTGGAAAGTTTATGAAACTCCCTTGAGAAGATCAGGAGGGTCTTGCTGATACAAAAACAAATCTTTCGAAGACCCCTTAGAAAGAAAATACCTGTCTAATAATATCCTTAGCACTGTCGGTGGAAAATGCTTTTATGGTACTTTTGTTTGGAAAGTGACTTCTACCTAAAATGCACTTTACATTCATTTACCCAGAATTTACACAATTTACAAAGAAGTTCTTCAAGTTATTGTATTCGTTACTGGAAAAATTCCTATATAGTACTTAACTCCAACTCCTCCTATATAGTACTTTAACTTCAGCTCTTCCTTATAGCACTTTAGCTTGAACTCCTAAAGAATGTGAAACTAGCACAGTGCTCTGGCTAAGGCACTTAAGATTTCTTAAGTAAGCAACATTAAGTGCATACCTTTAAATGCAGAAAAAAAAATATCCGTTTCCTAAATCAATGGAGGTCAATATAATGGGTCAATATAAGGTCATTTATTTTCAAGGAATAAATAGCCACAATTAGTGCATCTCTTAAAATAACATCAACTTCAGTCTGTTTCCCAGTGAAGAACTGACCGGATTTTCTGAAGCAACTGGACCAAATCCAGGTTGGCTACCCCACTGAGATAAGAAATCTGCACTCACTCCCAGCCCCTCATACTTTCTGTTAAGTATAGGCTACGAAGGCAGAAAGGATACAGATCAACAGAGAAAAGGGTCATTCTTGCTTTCTGTTGGTTAGGAGTCCCAGGTACACTTCCCTTTCGGCTGCATTCCCCCAAGTAAAACGCCAAGAACACAGGACTTGCACTCATTTTGCTGCACCGAGATTTAGGATTCCAGCTGAGGAATTTAGGAGTGAACAGAAAAAGGGAGGAAGGAAAAGCAAGCACACCGGGTTTTCTCCAGCATAAGAGATAATGGACTTCCAACAGCTTCTCCGCGAAACGGTCTGTTGAGCACCTTCGTTGATACTTGTTGAACAGAGTACGTCCTAACTTCACTTCACGTTACACCATAAGGCTATAAATACTCAGGCGGATCTATTTCGTTTTCACTTTTTCTTTTCCTTAAAAATAACTTTAAAAATATCTGTCGATGCCTGTTACTTTAGCACTCTCTACAGAAACAAGCCAGTGCTTTTTCCATGCCACGGCAAACTTTCAAAAGCTACACTCATTAACGCACGGCTCAAGCAAATCAGAAGTAGGATTACCACACCCCCTTCGAAGAAATTACCAGACTCCGTTCGATTACCTGAAACGACTGTTGATTAACCAAACTATACACCAGGATGAATCCTTGGCCGTTTTTGATGTACAGATCTCTCATGGAGGCGAACTGCTCGGTTCCTGCGGTGTCCAGAATTTCCAGTACTGAGGGGGAAGAGTCCACTTCGATCTCTTTGCGGTAGAAATCTTCAATGGTGGGGTCATATTTCTCAATGAAAGTCCCAGTGACAAACTGCACAGTGAGGGCAGATTTGCCAACCCCTCCGCTCCCTAACACCACTACCTTGTATTCCCTCATGAGTCTCACCTTCACCAACTCCTTACCCAATGGGGGGGAAAATAACACCCCGCTAGCAGCGCTGCGGCAAGGCGAGGCGGAAGGTGGGCGGAAATGTGCGAACTGGGGAGGAGAGTGCAGAGAAGCGGAGGGCCCAACCGGGGACGAGGAGGAAGTTACAGGAGGGGGAGGGGAAAGAGCCAAGTGTCGGGTGGGTGGGGATGGGATGGTAATGCCCTTCCTATAGGAACCCAAGGCCGGCCCGGGGGGCGTGGGGAGGAGGAAGCTCCAGCCCGCGGCCGAGCGAGGGTGGGGAGCGGCCGCGCTCCCCCACGCGGGAAGGGGCGGGGGCCTCGCGGCCGGGGACTGCCGGCCACCCCTCCCCCGCCCTGCACACAAAGGGGCCCGGGGACCCCGCTTCCTGCTGGCGCCGCTGCCGGCCCGGCCCAAGGCCTCAGGGCCCCGCCGCGCTCACTGCCGCCGGGGCGGGGTCTCTGGGCCCCGGGTCCCCGTAGGGGTCGTCTGGCCTGTAACGAGGGGGAAGGACAGGGAGCACACGTTAGGAGCCGCCTGACCTCCACGCTGGCGCCCAATGCCGCGACCTCTGCAGCCTCCTTCCCTCGGGCTGCTGCTGTCGCCGCTGCCGCTTACCCTGCAGTCCACACTCGCCCAACCGCCCCGGAGGCTCTGTTAAGCCAAGGCCATGGCCACCGGGCCGCCGCGGCTTTGCTGCTTAGCGGACGGGAAAGGGGCGGGGACCGTCCGTCCTGCAGCGGCGGCGGCGGCCGCAGGGACTCCAATGGAAACCCACCTCTTTTTTTTTTTCCTCACCCCCCCCCCCCCCCCCCCCCCCCCAGCATAAACCCGGAAGGGTTTCCCTGACACACTGGCTGAGGTGCCCCAATTCCCTGAGACTGGACGCGTTCACTTCCGGTGGGGAAAGTCCCACCTCTTCTTCGGGGCGAGCCGGGTAGCGCTTGGGCCGCGCCCTGCTGAGCGAGCCAAGCGGCTAGGCAAGGTTACAGGTCGGGGCAATGGCCTTAAGAAAGGGCGCTTCGGGGAACAGGCTGGTTCCCGTGCTTTCACACTAGTAGTGGTTGGCCGATTTCCTCCACTCCTGGCCGGCCGAGGCCGAAGCCCCTCTAAGCTTCTAGGTGTCCACCAGCTGTGTCTGAGGACTTGCTTCTCTCCTTGGCCCTTGCGAGACCTCCAGCCAATAATCTAGCAACTGAGAGAACACCAAACATCCCTGGGCTGCAAGTTGCTAGGAAAATGAAACAGTTTAGGAAGTTGATTCTCTTTGCTGCTATTTCTTTCCTGAGCAAGATATGCAAATAACCCTTCTTAGAGTTAGTCTGGGCTCTCATTTTTAAGATAGTGTTTTAGTCGTATATGACACTCTGTATTTTATCAATCGACACATCTGCCTCACCTCCCTCAGCAAATAGGAACTCTTAAAAAAAAAAAAAGCACAAGGCTCAAAGGGATCAGCATTACTAATAAACTTTATAGAGGGCTATTCCGTTTTCTTCCAACTACTCCAACCACTCCACAGCAGAAATGGTAACCAATATTCAAGGAAGTTGATTGCAAATGGTTAGGTTTGTGGAATAATTTCATTTAATCTTTTTATCATCTGCATGTGTAATGAGTTGCCCGGCTGGCTGTTCCACAGCGCAGCTTTGTTTTCAAGGCTATCTTTCATAGCCTTGAAATGCAAAAGCAAATAATAACTCTAGTGTTAAACTAAGATCTATTTTTAGAGAAAATTGTTACTGCTAACTTTCTATTTGTAAACTTTGTGTCAGATCCATGGGGCCACAAGGCTGGGCAGTAGTTTGGGCTTTTCTCCTTCTTTACATGAGCACACTCAGAAACCTGGCCAGCCTAGTTAAAGTGCCTCCACATTTCCTGATTTGCAATCTCTAATGACCAAGCTGCATAAAGAGATGTATTGCCCAATCCAAGGTGTTAGGCATTAGAAAATAGGTGAATCGTAGAAGTGTGAATTCCCACTGTCCCTGGTCAGCATTCCCCAATGTCACTTACAGAAGTCAAGAGATAGTTTAGTTCAATTGTCTCTGTCTCAAGCTGGTGCAGAGTCTGCAGCAAAGTGTCCAGTACTGTCTCCAGCTAACCTGGGTCCTGCCAGATAGCCAAAGCACTGCCCTCTGCTGGAAGAAGTCTGGCCTGTGAGGTCTGGGTCTCCTCATAGGTCACTGTTCCTTCCACACGTGTTGTTGCCAGATTCGGAGCTCTGCTGCTCATCTCCCGGGCTGGCTGTCTCCAGACTGTCTGGTGGAATCCACAGCCCACCACCAGCCATGTTTATAAACAAATGTGGACATTCCTCTTCTGATCCAGCCAGTCGGGAGCAATCCAAGCAAGGCTCTTTCACTCTACTGTCAAAACTGTTCTTTTTGAGGCTGAAGTCTCACCTGTTGGCAACTTTAATATCTCTGTTTGGTCTCATTGAGGAGAAAGTTCTTCACTTTTACACATAATGAAACACACTCTTCCATGCAGTAGAGTGCTACGGAGTCACTCTCATCTACAGAACAGATGGCTGTTACACCCAGTCTGAAGACACTTTAGAATCTTGTCAAGAAGGGTGTTTGTTCGTTAGTGGCACTACACATGAGGAAGTTAAACTTAAAAGGAACTTCAATTCCAATTTATTTTAGACAATTCTTAACAACTGCATATGCTTGAAAAATGGAATACCATGTAGTTTATAGACACAAGAGAACATTTTTAAATGCTGGCTTGAAAGGATGGCCTATAGAGGAGTGAAAGAGAGCAGTAGTGAGCAAATACGTAGTGCTCTCATTTTGTAAAGTAAATGAGTGTGATACAGCCTTTGACTTGGAAACAAAGCCATTAATGATGGGTTCAGAGTATTTCGAGTGGACTTTCATTTTCCAAATAATTTTATTTTTTAAAATAATCTGAAATTATTGTAGAAAAGGGAATAATTATAATCTTTTCATACATATAGATTTTATTGTACGTGTGCATGTATGGTGTGTGTGTGTGTGTGTGTGTGTGTGTGTGTGTGTGTGTAGATTAGAGAACAACTCTTAGGACAATTGGTTCTCTTCTTCCATCTTGCATTCTTGAGAGCAAACTCAGGTTGCCAGGCTTGTCAGCATATGTACTTATGCACCGAGCCATCTTGGTGACCGTAATGTTTATATTTTGAAAGGAGAACTAAATAAGACTGTTAATCACCACTTCATCAAAAGACAATCTCCCAACCATTTAGGGATGTGTTTGTCTGACTTAAACAAACTCCAGTTTTTCACTATCGTACTCTCCATAGGCAGTGAGAGTATAAAGACAATTTTAAAAAGGTTTGGCCTGGCAGTTGAGAATCGGTGCTCTCAATGGTGCATTCAAACTGTACCTGTGCAGCCACCTAGCTGTAGGACCTTAAGACATTCTCCACAGTTGAGTGGAGAGTGGGATATGACTTTCCCACGTACTCTGGTGCCTCACATTTGACCACGTCCCCTGGATGGGGAGACCTGGTGGCACTCAGAGGAAGAATAGCAGGCTACCGAGAAGAGACTTGATACCCTATGAGAATATATAGGGGGAGGTAATCCCCCTCAGGAACAGTCATAGGGGAGGGGAGTAAGGGGAAAAGGGGAGGGAGGGAGGGATGGGAGGATATAAGGGATGGGATAACCATTGAGATGTAATATGAATAAATTAATAAAATAAAATTTAAAAAAAAAAAAGAGATTTTGCAGCTCTGAGCCTGGAGCTCCCTGAAAAAAGGGGGGAGATAAGAGTTTGACCTGGGGATGAAGGGAAGTAAGGTAAGGAACAGTGCGCAATCCTCTTGAACATTATGAAGCTCCAATGCATACATCTTATGTTTGTATAAAAATGTAGTGGTGCCGTGAGTGTAGCTCAGGTGGTAAAGTAATTAACTAGTACTCATAAAGCCCTGAACTTGATCGCCAGAGCCTCCTACAAGCAGGCACAGCGGGCCACACCTGAAACACCAACACTTGGGAAGTGGAAGCAGGAGGCCATCTTGAGCTACGCAGTGAATTTTGAAGCTAGCTTTGAACACATAAGACCTCATTTTAAAAAAAAGCTAATAAAAGAAAAAGTTGAAAAAAAGAAATGGTAGGAAAGAAAGCAAAACTTTAAAAGGCCTAACATGTCCAAATGATGAACTACACACATTTCTCTGGTCTCACCCAGCATTCACAGGCTTGTGGGACACACACACACAAATTCTCTGGCATATACTGTTTTGTTTCAGGTTAAAGCATTATTTACATGCCAGTGTGTCTGTCAATCCACTTCTTATGCACATATTTTTAATTACGTTACTATTTACACTATTTTGCACCTGACTTTTTTGCACTTAATATTTCTTGATACGTTTTTGCTTTCCTTCTCAGAGCACGTGCTTCCTTTTCCCTGTAAGTTTCCTCTTTCCTTCCCATTGAAGGACAGGCTTTGCTTCCAGTTCCTTGTACTGAATGGCTCACATCTATGTCTTTGCTTGCTAATCTTTGGAGTCAATTTCTAGTAATTCAATAATGGAAACAAAGGATATTTGCACATACGATTCTTCGGGAAAATATTACCAAGTTGTTCTCCCGAAAGGTCACCCGATTTGTGTTCTCACCACTGAAGTATGGCCCTGTTATATTCTTTGTAATCTTTTTTTCTTTCTTTCTTTTCTTTTTCTTTTTTTCTTTGTAATCTTATCCCAGGCAGGACTAACTGCATCGTTTTGTGGCTCCTGTAACTTGCTTCAGGGTATCTATAGGATTGAAGCAGGCAGGGTAGTATTCTAGCAGGAACTTGAGCTTCACAATCAGAAAGCCAGGTACACTGCCTTTGTTTTTAAAGGTGATCATAGTAATCTAATTCATAGACCGAGCAAGCGACCTACTCAAAGCACTTGGACTTCCAGACAGTAACTGTTCAAAGAAGGAAAACTGCTTTAATAATACACTTCATCCCATCGGAGGATATCACAACCCACGCCCCCGACAGTTAGAATTTTGTTTTAATTCTATATACATCTCTTCTCCAATGTGACAATGTGACTACAGCACAGGTCTCATTGTTTGCACATGCATTTCTTTTTCACCATGGTATGAAGAAAGCATATAAATTGTACATCGAATATGTAAATAGCAGGTAAATATTTTCAGGTTTTTTTTTAAGTCACCCTGGTCGATGTTTCAAGTCCTTGACAGTCTGTTTAAGGCATTAACAGCTCACTTCTTTTAATTCTCTTGTCCTCCTTTGAAGTCCATGCCTGTTAGTTGAAGTGCTTAGAGACTTTAACTATGATAAATAACTTATTTCAAGGTCCAGAGGAAAAGCCATGTCTGAGGGCCTACCTTCTTTTTGACATCAATTTGCTGAGTTACTAGGATCTGTAGGCTAGAGGCTCCACCCAGCAGGGGTTTGGGACAGATCCTGGGACTCACTGGGTATGGAAGAATGGGGGTGGGGATAGAAGGACCCAAAGGGTTTAGGAGCCCCACAAGGAGACCATCAAAGCTGGCAGATCTGGACCCAGGGTGCCCTGCACAAACTGATGCACCAACCAAGGACAATGTGTGTAATAAACCTAGACCCCCTGTTCAGATGTAGCCAATGGACAGCTCATTCTCCACAGTTGTTTGGAGAGTGGAAACTGACTCTGATATGAACTCTGGTGCCCCCTATTTGACCACTTCCCCTTGGTGGGGAGGCCTAGTGGCACTCAAGAGGAAGGGGAAGCAGGCTACCAGGATGAGACCTGAAAGGCTGTGATCATATGGTGGGCAAGGAGGTCCCCTTCTGTCAGAGGTCTAGGGGAGGGGAATAGGGTGAAAGAGGGAGGAAAGGTGGGAACAGGAAGATACAAGCGAGGGGATAACATTTGGGATGTAATCTGAAAAAATTATAATAAAGTTTAAAGAGCTAAAAAAAACCAGTGTTCTCTGTGTTCACCTACAGCCACATTTTAAAGGGTGTTTCTTGCCGTCTCATGGCTTCAGGAACTCCACGTCATTTAGATTGTCCAGGGGTCTTTACGACTCCTAATGACCTCTCAAATCTCCAAACTCTGCTTTGAACTCTGCTTCCTGGTTTTACCCATTGGTTTTCTCAGGTATGTAGAACAAATTTTTATATTTTCTTATCTTTTTTCTCATTATAAATATTAATAGTCTTTGCAATAGATAAGATAAATGTATAGTGCCATTATTAACAGAAAATCACCATAAAATTTTACTATCAGTTCACAAAATAATTTTAATGGTTACACACATACACGCGTGTGCGCGTGCGCGCGCACACACACACACACACACACACACACACACACACACACACAAAATTGGAAAATTAATTCATCAGAACTCACAGTACTCTTAAACATGGATGTACCTAATTAAATCTGAAGTATTTGTGTAGGACATGGTGGAACTTTTTACCTGAACCTTTTCTAGTCAACATTCATTAATTTGTTAATTCATCATATATGTACTCACTGAACCCCTATTCTGTGCTGAGCATTTCCCTAGCCTTGTTAATTGGAACTAGAGACAGACCAAAAGTAAAAAAAAAAAAAAAAAAAAAAAAAAACCTTGTATAATAAGGTTTTGACCTTTCTCCTGGATACTATAGGAATTCATGAAAGGCATCTTTTCAAAGGTCAGAGAATACATTACATTAAGTAATAGGTCGGTGGGCTATGGCGCTGGCTCGAGATCAACATTTGGTGGTTTTGCAGAAGACATTACTTACCTTCTCTGAGCTTCCACTTCTACAAGTGTAAAGGTCAAATCCACTCCCCAAAATATCTGGCATTTGGTAAGTGTTCTTAACACGTGGTGATAATGGGTGGGTTTGAGCATTATAAAACTAAAGACATCCAAGACATACTTCCCAGACTTTTATAAATCAGGGCGTGAGGAAATGACTGCACAAGCAAGCGAATCCGAATTCAACCCCCTAGCCCATGTGACAGGCCGGGTGCAGCGTTGTGGGCATCTGTATGTGTACACCAGAACTGGTTGGGGTAGAAACAGAAAGATACTTGCTGGCCATTGGGCTGTTCCATGTTCACTGAGAGAGCCTGAATCTGGGCGATAAGGCAAAAGGCAATAGAGCAGGATACCTAGTGTCTTCCTGTAGCCTTCTCTCTCTCTCTCTCTCTCTCTCTCTCTCTCTCCACTCTCTCTCTCTCTCTCTCTCTCTCTCTCTCTATATATATATATATATATATATATATATATATATATATCCTCTCTCCTCTCTCTTCCCTCTCTTCTCTCTCTCTTATCTCTCTCTCTGTGTCTCTGTCTCTCTCTGTCTCTCTCCAGTCTCTCTCTCCCAGTCTCTCTCTCCAAGTCTCTCTCTCTTCTCTCTCTCTTTTCTCTCTCTCTCTTCTCTCTCTTCCCTCTCTCTTCTCTCTCTCTCTCTGTGTCTCTGTCTCTGTCTCTCTCTCTCCAAGTCTCTCTCTCTTCTCTCTCTTCCCTCTCTTCTCTCTCTTCTCTCTCTTCCCTCTCTCTCTCTCTCTCTCTTTCTCTCTCTCTTCTCTCTCTGTCTCTATGTCTCTCTCTGTGTCTCTGTCTCTCTCTCACACAAAAAAACACATGGGTGTATGAAACACACACACACACACACACACACACACTCAAAAAATGATTACTACAATTCATCTGACACTGCAGGATACTTCAAATATACAGGCCGGATCGGATGTGGCAGCAAGTCATATGATTCAATGATATAATGAATGTCATGTATTGATCACAGATTAGATACTAGGCATTTGACAAAGTGACTTACACACATTTTATTCTTGTAATCTCCTCAAGAGTTATATACCCCAAGTCCTCCCAATTTTATGAACCAAGGAATGAATACTCAGAGCAGTTTACTAGAATAAAGTCCTGGGTAAAGCTTGCATTGCAACTCAGTTCAATGTGACTATATTCAGTCATCACCTCATTCCACAGCAGCCAGTTCAGCTTCAATGGAGAACAGGCTCTAGGTCCTAGTGAAACAATGTAAAATAATTTGTGTTTTATTATTTTATTCTTCTGACCTTGAACAAAGTTAGTTATGATTTCATAGCCCCTCTGGGAACATGCTACCATGACTTGCCATAGGACCCTTGACCTTGTTTCTGTGATACTTTGTGCTGAGATGCTGAGAGTGGTCACAATTACCATCCAATATTCTCTGGAGCCTTTCTAGCAAGGAATCTATCTCCTCCTCTAGCTACTGAGGCAGCAGTGGACTAAGTGGGTAGGTAGAGGCAGGAACAGTCATTATTTTCAATACTATTTTTTAAGATTTACTTATTTATTGTGTATACAGTGCTCTGGTTGCATGAACACCTGCAGGCCAGAAGAGGGCATTAGAACCCATTATAGATGGTTGTGAGCCATCATGTAGTTGCTGAAAATTGAACTCAGGACCTTTAGAAAAACATCCAGTGCTCTTAACTTCTGAGCCATGTCTCTAGCCCCTTTTAATACTATTACTACAAATGGCAGTTAGGCTTATTCGGTACTAGGCATGTTTTGTGGAACAGTCATTCTTTCCAACATCAGAGGGCAATTAGTATTACCATTACCTTGAGTTTAGAGATGAGAAAACCAGTTTAAAGTTGAGCAGCAAACTGGTACACTCATCTGGAAACCTTAGAGCAGTGGTTCTCAACCTGTGGAATATGTCTCCATTAGCAAACCTCTATGTCCAAAACTATTTACATTACGATCCATAACAGTAGCAAAATTACAGGTATGAAGTAGCAATTAAAATAATGTTATGGTTGGGGTCACAACATGAGGAACTGTATTAAATGGTCACAGCATTAGGAAGGGTGAGAACCACTGTCTTAGAGTATTCATTTCTCTCTTTGCCTCTATGACTACGACATCATCAAAGACAAATATAATCATCTTGAATGGTTCTACTGACTACATGATTTAATTGCTACAAGTCCTTCAAAGCCTATCTCAGTCATGTGTACACAGATCAAGCCTCATTCTTCAGAAGCTGTCCTGCCCCTCTCCCATCTACACATCTATTCTTCCTTGTAAGTCTAGATTTATAATAATCACATGGAAAGCTAAATTTTGTTGTTTAGTATGAACTCTTTTTTTGTTTGTTTGTTTCTGGTTTTCGAGGCAGGGTTTCTCTGTGTAGCCTTGGCTGTCCTAGACTCATCCTTGGTTTAAAACCCCAGAAGTCTGGGGTGGGGGCTCGCACTCCCTGTTTCTCCCTCTGTAGCTCCCTGTCTTTGTCTTTCTTTTATCATTAAGCTTAGTGAATTAAAATCTAGGGAGAGATGGCTCAGAGGTTAAGAGCACTGCCTGCTCTTCCAAAGGTCCTGAATTCAATTCCCAGCAACCACATAGTGGCTCACAACCATCTGTAATGAGATCTGGCACCCTCTTCTGGCATGAGGCATATATGAAGGTGAAGCACTGTATACTTAAATAAGTATTAAAATCTAGCTCTCGGACTCTTGACTGTCTTTATTTTAACCAAGTGAAGTCAATTACCTGGCCTTTTACAAGTCTGAGGCTCCCTTCCCCCTCTGGAAGGGACAGAGACTCTCACGGTCTCACCCCCAGCTAAGCACACTGCACTCCCTCAAACTGGGGGATCCAGCCAGAAAGCTTCCTCCCTGCCCAGGAAGCCTTCCTTGTGACTGGTTCTCAGGACAAAGCCTTCCTCAGCTAGTCTCCAAAATGCTGAAAAAACTCTGTGACAGAATTCTCAGCTCAGCCACCTGGAGAAAGGAAAGCACAATTTTGTAGACCAGGCTGGCCTGGAACTCACAGAGATCCACCTGCCTCTGCCTCCTGACTGCTTGGAATAAAAGCATGAGCCACCATGCCCAGCTCTTAGTAAGAACTTTTCCTATATAAATAGTAAGTGTTGTGGACTCTGGTCCGAGCCAACATAACTTCCAAGGAGATTTTAACCTTTAGCTTCCTCAAAACTTTCAGGATATAATTGTAATTTAGGACCTCATGGACTCTGAGGAATGTCTACAGCAGGTTATCAAACTAATTACAAGTCGGATGTGGTGGCACACACCTGTAATCCCAGTACTCAGCACTCAGGGAGGTAGAGGCAGGCGGATCTCTGTGACTTTGACGCCAGCTGGGTTTACAAAGAGAGTCTAGGACAGCTAAGGCTAACAGAGAAAAACCATGTCTAGGAAAGAAAAAAAAATTACCTGAAGCTTGAATTCTTGGACATTGAAGAAAATGCATATCTAATTGATTTTATTGCCTGATATTTATTTTTTTTCCTTTTTTTATTAATTTATTCTTGTTACATCTCAATGTTTATCCCATCCCTTGTATCCTCCCATTCCTCCCCCCCCATTTTCCCATTATTCCCCTCCCCTATGACTGTTCCTGAGGGGGATTATGTCCCCCTATATATTCTCATAGGGTATCAAGTCTATTGCCTGATATTTAATGTGAAGAATGATGCTAGAAACTTGATGTAAGGTTCGGTAGTATAACAGTAGGATTGTTGTTTGAAAATGCTGTGTGCCTGTGAGTGCGTTATATGAGTTGTGAGTGTGGGTACATGCCTACCACAGATAACACAAGTGTGCAGGCTCATAACCAGGACTTGGACCTCCCTACATCTTGGTTTTGACAGAAGGCCTCTTTTGCTGTCAGTGCTGTGCTGTGAACTCCAGGCTAGCCGGCTAATGAGCTTTTGACTGATTCTCCTGTCTGTACCTCCCACCGTGCTTTAAGAATTCTGGGAGTACAGATGTTCACCACCACATCAGGGTTTATATGGGGGTCGTGGACTTCATGTCATTAGGCTTGCAAGGCAAGTGTCTTTATTCCTTCAGCCACCTAGCCAGCCTTAGATAGGAGTGGAAAATATAGAAAATTAGAATTCTGGCACTAGGTGTCAGCATACGATTAAATTAAAAGTATCTAGGGGTTTTCCCCCTAATTTTCGATATTCTTCAAAATTCTTAGAAGAATAAAAATATAATGCCTTTCCTGGATTTTTAAACAAAGGCACCGCATACTTGCTTGTGGCTGTAGCAATATCAATGTGAATAAGATTGGACTGCAGTGCTGGCGAGGATGTGGAGAGAGAGGAACACTCCTTCATTGCTGGTGGGAATGCAAACTAGTACACCCACTTTGGAAATCTATCTGATTTGGAAATATATTAGAAAATTGGGAATAGGGCTTCCTCAAGACCCAGCTATTCCGCTCCTTGGAATATACCCAGAAGATGCTCCACCACACAACAAGGACATTTGCTCAACCATGTTCATAGCAGCCTTATTCATAATAGCCAGAACCTGAAAACAGCCTAAGTGTCCCTCAGTAGAAGAATGGATAAAGAAATTGTAGTACATTTACACTATGGAATACTACTCAGCTATTAAAAACAAGGAGTTCCCGAAATTTGTGGACAAATGGATTGAACTAGAAATGATCGTAATGAGTAAGTTAACCCAGAAGCAGGAAGAGTCAAATGGTATATACTCGTTTATATCTGGACACTAGCCCAAGGGGCATGTCCCATGAACGTCTTCACTTACCAGGAAAGTGGGACAGAGGGGAGGATATCCTATTGGGACTCTAGGTGAGAGATGCATGGGAGAATGGGGAAATAGAAGGATCCAGAGGGTCCTAGAAACCTACAAGAAGAACATTATGATGGGCGGATCTGGGCCCAGGGGTCCCGCTCAAACTATGGTACCAGCCAAGGACAATACATGCAATAAACTTCGAACTCCTACCCAGATCTACCCAATGGACAGGACATTCTTCACAGTTGAGTGGAGAGTGGGGTCTGACTTTCACAGGAACTCTGGTGCCCCATATTTGACCACGTCCCCTGGATGGGGAGACCTGGTGGCACTCAGAGGAAGGATAGCAGGCTACCAAGAAGAGACTTGATACCCTATGAGCATATAAAGGGGGAGGAGGTCCCCCTCAGTCACAGTCATAGGGGAGAGGAGTAAGGGGAGAATGGGAGGGAGGGAGGAATGGGAAGATACAAGGGATGGAATAACAAATGAGATGTAATATGAATAAATTAATAAAATATATTTTAAAAAAGATTGGACTGCAGCTGTTCACAGTAGGTTTCATAGGTAAATCCCCGTGGCTTAAGGAGTTTTAGACTACCTTTGACCTCAGCTATGAAGAGTCGGGAACCAAACCCTTTAATTATCTGATGCACTGTAATGTGGTGTAATGTTCACACCAATCACAGTGCCTGTGTGGATGAACTACTGAGGTTTCTTCCCATGATGATGACACAAACCAAATGAAGAGGACTGCTCTGAGAAGCACTTGTGTTCACTGATCCCACATACACCTAAACTGCGCTCCTTGTTAACATTTTGAAAATCTGAAATGGTCACAAACCAAAAAGTTTTCAGTGCCAACATACCACAAATGGCATATTCCATACCTGGCCCCATGCTAGAGCTGTGGTCAAAATGCTAAATTCCCCTTCAGGCTCTGGGAAGAAGGTGTATATGAAACAAATTAATTTCCCATCTGGAATAGAGTTGTGCCTCCCAGGTGTCTCATTATGCCTGGATAAATATCCCAAAGTCCAAAAATAGCCAGAAGTCTGAAATACTCCTGTTCAGAGTATTTCACATAAGGGATACTCAATCTCTACATTCATATATTTAGCTTTTTCTTTTACTGTCAAGTCTCCATGCCTCTGTTTTTATATTCCCTCCCATATCCTGAAAGTAGAACTTAGAGCATCACCTTCAATGCTGCCTTCATTCTCAGTTCCCATAACCAAAAATGATTAAGTCTTGCAAATCTTCTTACTGTTTCTCAATTCTGTCTCATTGTATGTGACCATAATATATATATATATATATATATATATATATATATATACATATATATACATATATATATAATGTTCAGAAACACTTCTGTGACATCATTCTTAAACTTGGTAATAGCCCCCTAAAGAGTTTGAATGTCTCCAATCTTTCCTTTATGCTTTCATGAAGAAAGCCTATTCTGTTAATAACCTACGTCTTTCTGTTCGCTTCAACCATGCTCTAAGAGAATGAAATGTATTCATGTATGTGAGGCCAGAGGCCAATGCTTCATGTGTTTCTCAGTCAGTCTCCATCTTATATTTCGAGGCAAGCTCTTTCACCAAATCTAGTTCGCCAGTTGGGTTAGACTGCATAGTCACTGAACTCTAGGTGTCCATGTGTTTCACCCCCACCCGCATGCTGGGATTGCAAATGTCTGCTACTCTGGCCAGCTATGTGTGGGAGCTGTGGATCTGAACTCAAGTTCCCAAACTTGTGTGCCAAGCATCTTAAATACCCATTACCCCATTCCCTCAGGCCCATAAGGTCTGTTTACTAAAATTTTGATCCTGTCTACCTTCCAAACAAATGTCCTGCTTCCACAGGATTCTCCTGTAATATGACTAAATTCACTAAGATTTCAGTAATTCTGCCCTTAGCCTCGTGACCTTCCAAACTATTACGTGCATTATACTCTTCTAAATTGACGTCTGTAATGGCACTGCTGCCCTCAACTCTACACTCCAGTTTCCTTGTGTGTGTTCAAGCATCTGAGATTTATTTAGCATGTCCAGTGCTGAGCATTGCTATAACCTACAAAGCCTCAAAATAAACCCCAGTCAATGGCAACTGGAATTTCAGTTGCTTAGTCCAAACCCTTACAGGCGGATGTGAGTCTTCTATTTAACATGTGTCATTACAATCCAATCTACCTTGAAATGTTCAAAGTCTTACATTTATAATATATGTTTATAGCCCAAAGACCCCTTCATACCATCTCCCCTGCTGTATGTGATCTTTCTCCATCTTCAAGCCCTAGTGAGTTCAGTGGTTATTTATTGTGAGCAGTTTTTTTCTTTTCGAGACAGGGTTTCTCTGTGTATCCTTGGCTGTCCTAGACTCATTTCGTAGACCAGGCTGGCCTCGAACTCACAGAGATCACCTGGCTCTGCCTCTCGAGTGCTGGGATTAAAGGCATGCGCCACCACGCCCAGCTATTGTGAGTAGCTTTATATTTTGAGTTTGTTTGTTTGTTTGTTCATTTATTACATTAATGTTTTGCCTGAATGTGTGTCTGTGTGAGTGTGCCAGATCTTGGAGTTACAGAGCATTGTGAGCTGCCATGTAGGTGCTGGGAAGTGGACCCAGGTCTTCAGGAAGAGCAATCAGTTCTCCTAACCACTAAGCCATCTCTCCAGCCCTATTTTTTTGATTTTAAGTAAGTCAAATTCTTTTCTTCGTTATGTCAGTTCAGGTTACCGATTTCTTTTCCTTGAATCACTTTTGGCAGTTCATGTCTTTCTAGAAATTGGAATGTCTCATCTAAGTTATTTATCGGTGAACAACTTATTGCCAATAATACTCTTTTAAAATATTTTCTATATCTGTAAAATTGATAGTAATGTTCCTTCTTTTTGCCTCCTCCCACTAATGTATTAATTCCTACAAAAAGATCCAACTCACATATCATGCATTAGAAAAAAGTTTTATATACTCCCTCACTTTAATAAATTGAGGGCTAGTAAGATGACTCAGCAGTTAAAGGTGCTGGCTGCCAAGCATGGCAAACTGAGTTCTAGTCCCCAAATCCACATGAGAGACAAAAACTAATCCTACAATTTGTCCCCTGATTTCTCTTTTAAGAATCACCCTATAATGAAAATGTACACGTACTTTTGACTTCACTCCATAATAATAAAGCTGTAGATCAAAACCATACTAGATCCTTTTAAAAATATATCAGATTTTCAAGGGACAAAATTTTTAATAATATACTTCAGTGACAAAGATGTTGGAAAATAAAAATGACCAGACATTGATAATGGCACTGTATACTGTGAGTTTCTAGGCATATTTGACAATTTATATCACCCCATAGATCTACAGACCCTTTGAAGTAGCAATTCTTTTAGAACCTACCAAGCAGATATATCCACATGCATTTGAAATGATGTAGGTAAGGAATATTATTGCAGTAAAATAATATTGTGGTTGAGCATTCAAGATTTTATCATTTCCCATTTGGCTTCTCCTCCCAACACCATTGCTTTGAAATTAAGGTTCAACATGAGCTTTGAATTGATATTAAAAAAAAATTCAAAGTGGAAAAAATATAGAAACTGCACAGATACATAGGGAATGACCCCTGTTCTCTAGAATAACAGATTGGTCATTGAAAAAATAGTAAGCATGTTAAAAAAAATACTAGGCTCAAATAAAAATGAGACCCCCTTTGAGTATAACTAAACAAATTTTAAGAAGAAAGTTTATAGCTGTAACATCTTACATTTAAAAAAACCAGAGCTATCTCAAATATATATCCTAATGATACACTTCAAAAACTTTGCAGAATAAAAACAAATTAAACCTATGAAGAGTATACAGCAAGAGATAATTAAAATCAAAGCATAAATTCATGAACTAGGGAATAATATGCATAGAATTAGCAAAACAAAGCTAGATCTTTTAAAATATAAACAAAATTGAAAAACACCTAGACGAACTAAGCAAAAGAGAGAAGACACCAATTAATTATATAGAGATGAAAAAGAGGGTTTTGTTGCAATAGATTCTAATGAAATCAAGGGGATCACTAGGAAATAATTTGAAAACTTGTATTTTAAAAATCTGAAAATCTTATCCAAAAAGTGAATAAACTCTTAGATACATATGACTCTCAAAATGAAATTAAGATGTCTTAAACAGATGTATAATAAGCAATGAGATTAATGCGATAGTAAATGTCTCTTCCCCACACACAAAAAAGTCAAGATTAGACAGATTGCCTGCATTCTACAGAACCTTCAAGGTCGAGCTAACGCCACAATTCCTCTACTTTGTAAAGTAGAAAGAGAAGAAATACCAATAAATTTATTCTACAATTCCAAAGCCAGATAAGGACACACACACACACACACAAAACAAAACCCGATAAACTAATTTCTCTCATGAACCAAACAGACCAATCAATTCTCAATAAAATACTTGTAAATTGAATTTATAAACTCATTAATATCATGCATGACCAAGTTGCTTTTCATCTCAGGTATGGAAGGTTGTTTCATTATACACAAACCAATCAATGTAGTAGACAACACAGATAGAATCAAACACAAAACCCATAAGATTATCTCAATAGGCACATTTGACAAAGTTAAATATCCCTACATGGTGAAAGAAAACAGAAGTAGAAGAAACATTTCAATATAATAAAGGCATATATTATAAATCCATAGCCAACATTATATTAAATGAAGATAAACTGAAAGTGTGTTATCTAAAATTTGGAATGGGACAATTGGACCATCTCTCTACAATACTATTCAATGTAGTGCTTAAATTCTTAATTAAAGAAATAACAAAATAAAAGGAACATAAATACAAAGAAAGAAATCATAGTGTCCCCACATGAATCTCTTAGACCTGGTATACACCATCAGCATACTAGCAGGATACAGAAGTAAGTCACAAAATCATAGCTTTGCTGTGTGTCAATAAAACAATTCACCAGTAAATTCACAAGAAATGAAAAATCTTATTTACTGTAGCATCAGTTAAAAAAGGTGAATGCATCTAGGATGAAAAATTGAAAATACTAGGGAAAAAAATGAAAAAAAAAAAAAAAAAACAGTAGAAGGTGAAAAGGGCACATGCTTTTAATCCCAGCACTCAGGGGGCAGAGGCAGAGGCAGGCAGATCTCTGTGAGTTCAAGGTCAGCCTGGTCTACAGAGTAAGTTCCAGGACAGGCAGGACTACACGGAGAAACCCTGTCTAGGTTAAAAAAAAAAAAAAAAAAGAAAGAAAGAAAGAAAGGGGATCTGTTATGCTAATAAAATAATTAATATTGAAAAACTGAAAGAAATTACAGATTAATCATATCTCCATAATGACACTGTTCACATAACTAGTGAAGATAATTCTAGAATTTATATGGAAACAAACAAAAGATTCCTAAATAGACGATGCAATCTGATGCAGAAAGAGCAGTGCTAGAAGCATCATAAATAATATCTGACCTCAAATTATACTATGGAGCTATGGTAACAAAATCAGATACATATATCAACACACAAAAGACTTTCAATAGATACTATATTTTTAACAAATATGCCAAGAACATACATTGAAGAAAAATAACTTCTTCCACAAATGATGCGAGGGGAATTGGATATCCATGTGTAAAAGAAAGAAATTAAATCTATGGTTCTCCATTGTATGGAAAAATCAATTCAGAATTGGTCAATGATATTAAGGTAAGATTTACAATGTTGAAACTGTTAAAGGAGAACAAACGTAAAAATTCAAGATATAGGAATAAGCAAGGACTGTCTGAACAGGACTGTATCATTAAAAGAAATTATACCAATAATTAACAATGGAATCCCATGAAAACAAAAAGCTTTCTCGCAGCAAAATAAATCAGCAGAATGAATGGATAGTTTACAGAGTGGGAAAAATCATTACCAATTATATATTAGACATGGAATATTTGTAATATAAAAAGCTACAAAATTTTGACTACAAACTAAAATCATCCAATCAAATAATGGGGTAATGAACTGAATAGACAGACAATTCTCAAAAAATTAAAATATTCAATAAGTATATGAAAAAGTATTCGGCATCTTTAGCCATCAAGTGAATGCAAATTTAAATTCCTTTGAGATTTCATCTCACCACAATCAGAATGTCTGTCATCAAAAAGCAAAGGGAGACCAATGCTACCAAAGAGCAAGAAACCTTTACTTACTACCAGTAGGAATGGAAACTGGTACAGCCACTATGGAACTCAGTATGGAGGTTCCTAAAAACCAAATCCCTGAAACTAACACTGCCACATGACTCTCCTGGGTAATACCTTAATGACTAAGTCAGCACACCACAGAGGTAGGTGAACATCCATGTTTATTGCTGCACTATTCTCAAGAGTCAGGGAAAGGAAACAGCCTAGTTGTCCATCAACAGACGAATGGGTAAATAAAGTGTCCATATACACAACTGAGTTAGTTATATTCAACCGCAAAGAAAAATGAAATCATGACATAGGAAAATGGATGGCACTAGAAATTACTGTTAAGTGAAAGAAGCCAGACTTAAAAATAAAAATACCATCTTGTCTCTAATATGCATAATCTAGATTTTATTTTATCTATGTGTGTTAATACATATGTGTGTTTGTGTATTGTTCATGGGCATACAGGTCATTACAGTATAAACCAAAATAAAAGAGGAGAAGAAGAGATCTTAACTGAGGAGAAAAGAGCAAGTACAGGGTAATGGCAACTAGCAGAAGGTGAGACTGTCTGGAGGAACTGGGTTAGTAACCAGAGGCTGAGAGGTTGAGGAAGCACACTGGGGGAACAGAATAAATAAGAACAAAATAAAGGGGCCCTAGACATTGCTCAGTGTATAAAGTGTTAACAATAGAAGTGTGAAGGCCAGAGTTCAGATCCTCAGAACCCATATAGAATTAAACAGGCCTACCAGCTGACTATAACCCCCACCATAACAAAAGCAGAGACAAGGAATTCCCTAGGGCAAACTAGCTAGCTATAGTAGCTGGGACTGGACAGCTCTGGGTTCAGGGAGAGCTCCTGTCTCAATAAATAAAGTGGAGTATAATTGAAGATGACACCCAGCGTCAATCTCTGGCCTTCACACACATGCACACACACATATACACACACACCCAACTTCTATGTACACATATGTTGCACACCATATATATATATATATATATATATATATATATATATATATATATATATATATATATATATATATATATATATATATGTACATATATAAAAGCAAAAAAACCTAAAACAGAACAATGTATGATGATATAGGCATGAAAATGTCATACTGAAAAATCATTATTTTGTATGCTAACTTAAAGTGTTAATAAAAATAACATTCAAAACATAGCATATTGATTTAACAATCGCTACTCAAGAACATCGGCATGTGTATAGTCTCCGAAGTAAGAGACAGATTATTCCCAGCACTTGATAACTCCCTCCCTGGCCTGGCATATGCTGAGATGTACTCAATTGGACTGGCTTTACATTAGAGTAGACTAGGTGTTCGGCAATAGCCTTACAGAATTGAAAGCCTAGTCGAATGAATGAGCGGTCAGGATGGTGCATAAATTTTGAATTAAAACTGCAATGCGATCTTTAAGTCACGAGACTGATCTTCTGGAGGGCTTTGTGATTGGCTCTGAAGGAAAGTCCTAGCCCTGGAGATATTTTTAAGTATCACCAGTCTAAGTACACCATCTCCCAGGGAAGAAGTCTTGGAAAGGCAACAGTACTTACCTGGTGTACTTATGACTTCCAGTCTTGTTGAATTTGAAACACTAGGTTATTAAGAGTTACAGGCTGTGCATGTTGGTGCACATCCATAACACCAGCACTTTGGAGGCTGAGACAGGAGATTCACATGTTTGAGGTGAGCCTGGGCTATATGTTGAGTCCAGGCCGACTTCAGCTACATATTGAAATCCCCAAAGGGTGAAATATTATACCTGACTTACCCTCCTTGTTATGGTTTGGGAAGGTTTCAGCAGAACAGTATTTGTAAGAAACATTGACCGCCCCCTCCTTTCAAGGGTAATCTGCACACCCACCGTACTTGATTAACACCATAGCCACTTTGTGAAGTAGATAGCATGTTTCTTGTTGAATGGATGTTGAAACCAAGATCCAGGGAAATTAAATGCTGTGTCAATAAATATCAGAATCGTCATTTGAAAAAAAAAAAAAACCTACCAAAGTGAGCACCTTTGTGGCACATGGGAGTGGTTCTTGCTCAGCTGTTAACAATGCAGCCTTGGGACAATGGAGTTGCTCCTTTTCAGTGTTATAATGTGGTTTTAACTGACTAGAATATAACATCCCTGTCATAGGAGCCTGACAGAGACAAATGTGATAAGGAATGACTTTTATTTATTGACCAAATAAATGAGCCCTACAACTTTCTTTGTCAGTTGCCTATGGACTGGTTTCCCTTTTGGTTGCAGGGTTGATGTGCTTTATTAAGCATCAGGTCTTCTTGACCCACAGTACATATTCATCTTGACTACTAATAAATGTTCTTTGTTCTTTTAAGTCCGGATGACTTAGTCTCCAGGCTTCAAAAAAAAAAAAAAAAAATCACAGCCAAGAAAATGGTAACTATCTAACCCTGGGTAATGTATTTAATCACTCTGAACATGTTTTCTTTCTTGCACCTGGGAATAAAATTGCCTCTTGCTGCCCCTGGGGACACTGATGGATGATCTGAATGTGGTAATGTATTTGAACGGACGTTGAAGAAGCATAATATATGCTCCAAAATGTGCAGGGTTTTTTTCCCCAGTGATTATGTGATTGACTAACACGTAGTCCATGTGGATTCAAATGTACGTAATTTGATCTGGGCTCTGAGATGACTCCAGAGAAAGATTCCTTTCTCGTGTTAGCTAGGAAACTCAGAAAGAAATCGCACGTTAGTAAAGTCCCATCACAGAAGAATTGCCTTTGGACAATCAAGTGTGGCAGCTGTTACTGCTCACTGTCTGAAGCATTCCTTGAGGTGGTTTATATCAATGAACCCAGTGGGAACTTTTCTTCAAGAAGGAGCTCCCTGCAGAGAGAAGCTGATTGGCCTATAGACAGGAAACAAAGGGAAGAAGTAAACACTCTCAGTGTTAGAAGCAGGGGGGCTCACTGAGCATTCAGTCCTGATTCTTGCTCATTGTTTGACAATAGGCTTAGACCCCTGCTTTCAGATTAGTTGCTTTCTTTAACTAAAGAAGAGGATGGACTGAAGGAATAACACTTGGTTTGTTTGCCCCACTGAAATACTTTGTCAATGCAAAGAGCCATACACAAGATACTAACTCAACATATGTTTATTGAGTGCCTATTGTGTTTAATGCACACAAAGAAAACGCACACTTGCCATTTACCTGCCCATAAGAAACTGGTTATCATGGAAATAGGGAGATGCTTCAGTCAGTAAAAAGAGCCTACTCCAACAAGCATAAGAAACCTCACTCAAATCCGCAGAACCCACACAAAAGGACCCACATAAAATGTGCAACAAAAAGTGCTAAGAATAAAACACACGCCTGTAATGACAGAAGAGGAGGGGTTCAGGGGAGGGAGAGAGATCCCTGGAGCTCCTTAGCCAGCCAGCCAGGCAGCAAAATCATAAGTTACAAGTTCACTGAAAGAACTTGTCTCAAAAAATAAAAGCAGAGGGTGATCAAGGAGACACATATGTAGGTTATTTTGGGTCTCTTCGTGCACATGTACCTACTTTTGCACAAGCACATACTACCCACATACACAACACCACACACATATATACACACACAGCACCATATAGCGGAGCCACACACCAAAAAAAAAAAAAAAAAAAAAAAAAAAAAAAAAAAAAAGAACCTTATTCTATTTTAACTTCTGAGTGAGAATTAAGCATCTTTCTTTGTTACTTATCTTCTTGGTGTCTGTGAATTGTTGTGTGGTTATCCTGTATTGTATGATTAATATCCGCTTCTGAATGAGTACCTACCATGTGTGTCTTTCTGGGTCTGGGTTACCTCACTCAGGATGATCTTTTCTTGTTCCATCCATTCGCCTGTAAATTGTATGGTGTCCTTGTTTTTAATATCTGAATACAATTCCACTGTGTAAATGTACCAGTGTTTCTTTGTTCATTATTTAGTTGAGGAACATCTGGGTTGTTTCCATATTCTGGCTATTCTGAATAAAGCTGCTGTGAACATAGTTGATCAAATGCCCTTATTGTATGGTGGAGCATCTTTTAGGTATATGCCCAGAAGTGGTATAGCTGGGTCTTGAGGTAGAGCTAGTCCCAATTTTCTGAGAAAGTGCCAGATTGATTTCCAAAGTGGTTGCACAAGTTTGCACTCCCACTAGCAATGGAAGAGTATTCCTCTCTCTCCACATCTTTGCTAGCATGTGCTGTCACCTGAGTTTTTGATCTTAGCTGTTCTGGTGGGTGTAAGATGGAATCTCAGAGTTGTTTTGATTTACATTTCCCTGATGACTAAGGACTTTGAACATAGACAGCAGAAATGGGTGAAGAGAGGGAACAGGGTAGGAGAGGGAGTAGGATGGAAATGAGGATGGGGGATCAGATGTGGGGAGAACAGGGGTGTGAGACCAGAGGGCTTGGAGAGAGAACAGAAACTGAAGGTAAGGTCATCTCTGAGACAACTTGGAGACCTACGACAGGGTAAGCTCTTGGGCAGACATGGAAGTGACTCTAGCTAAGACTTCTAGTATTGCGGGTCATGGAGACTGAATCAGCCACCCTTAGCCAGTTGGAACTCCTGGTGGAGGGAGGGGAACACCAACCCAATCATAAAAACTTTGATCCAAAAATTTACCCTGCCGACAAGATGGAGCAGAGATTAAGGGAGTGTCCAACTAATGCCGGGTCCAATCTGAGACCCACCCCTTGGGAGAGAGCCAACCATTGACACTGTTAAACAAACTCTGCTGTGCTTGCAGCCAGAAGTCAAGCAGAGTTGACCTCTGAGATGCTACACTCAACAGCACCTTGAAACAGATGCTAAGACTCACAGCCAAACATTAGGCAGAGTGCAGAGAACCTTGTGGAAGAGTTAGGGGAAGGTTCGAAGCACCCAGAGGGGACAAGAACTCCACAAGAAGAGGGACAGAGTCAACTAATCTGGGGCCATGGGGTCTTAGGGAGTCTGAAGCATGAACCAAGAATCATGTAGCTGATGGGCAGCTCAGGCTTCATGTGGGTCCTCTAGTAAGTGTAGCAAGGGCTGTCTCTGACATTGACGACGTGACCTGCTTCTTGATTATGATCCCTTGCTGGAGCTGCTTTGCCTAGCCTCAGTAGGAGAGGATGCTCTCCTTCATGATGAGACTTGATGTGTTGGGGTGGGTTGGTAGGGGGCTCCCCTTTTCTGAAGAGTAGGGAAGGGAATAGGAGGAAGAGGGAGGGAGGGTAGGAATAGGAAGAAAGTAAGAAGGTAGCTATGATCGGGATTTAAATTGAGTAAATAAATTTTTTTAAAAAACAAAAGGAGTAAAGAAAAAGGAAAAGAAAAGAAGAGAGGAAGGAAGGAAGAAGATAAAAGGCTGGGGAAATAACTTAGTTGATGTTTGCTTTTGGACATGTGTTCTGTAGACACACACACACACACACACACACACACACACACATACAGGCATGCATCCCCCACACAAAGAAAAGGAGTCATTGGAGAAATAACAAGGTGTCTATAAATAAGAATTATGAAGTAGAAAATCATGAGCTTAGTTGTCATCTGGTCTCCACAAGCATGTGATAGACATGTGAGAAACTGTAAAATTGTAAAATGTAAGACGCTTGTTTGCCCTGCCTATCCAGAGGCTTCTCCCAGTTCTCATTACTACTAGCCTCAGGAGTTCCACCCTAGTTCCCAGAATAGCTACATGCGAGCTCCCAAATATCAGAGGTCCCATACAGTTTCCAGTAACCGCCCTAGGGACCCACATCCAAGTCCCCACAAGAGGTCTCCCAACGCCAGATGTCCTAATGTCCATATGCTCTAACTTGATAAGCAACCCCACCTGCTTTGTGGTTTTAGCCTTTAAAACTAGCCTGTAACAGTCACTGGGGGTCCTTAGCCTCTCGAGTGCTGAGGGACCCTGGCGCATCAGCAATAAACCTTTGCTTTTGCATCAGTGCGTTGTGCCTCGTGTGGTCTCTCACGGCGACCCTCTTCCCGAGTTGGGCGTGAAGGTCCAACACATGCCCCTCCCATACGAATAAATAAGATCAATCAGGGGTTTCCTTTAAAGAAACTATTCATTCTTCATCCTTTTGTTTGCTTGTTGTTGCTGTTGTTTTGTTTTTTGTTTTTGAGACAGGGTTTTTCTGTCCTGCAACTCACTCTGTAGACTAGCTGTAGATTAGCCTGGGCTAATCTAGAACTCAAGATTGGTCAGCCTTTTCCTCCCAAGTGCTGGGGTTAAAGGCCTGTGCTATCACTGCCTGGCAAAACTGGTCTTTCTTAAAAAGAAAGAAAGAATCATGATTCATGGTAGTCAAAATAGAGGCAAGCACACTGTTTCAAAAGGTAAATCAAGTATGTGGCTGCTGGGCCGAAGCTGATCAGAGATGACTAAAATTAGAGAGCAATCACTTTGAGATACACGGCTTTAACATCACATTCATTTTGTTCCTTGAACTAAACATGTTGAATTATTTCTTTCCCTTAGAGAAGATTTGTTGGACAATCATTATATGTTGTTCCCTGAGCTAAGTGATAAAGATATATAAAGCAATAAAAAATTCATGCTCCTGCTATCAGGAAACATATAACTCTTGAGGAGAAATATACATATATAAGTGTGGTCCAGAAGTACATCTTGTAATTATGGACACTAGAGGGTTTCCTCTGGGGAGTCTAAAGGCACTATCACTGAAACCCGGACTCTTCTCAGAGCCCCCACCATATTATTGTCTGTCCACGACACTGATAACTCTTCCATTAAACTACATATCTTATAACAATCTGTCTCAATGTCCTTCTTGAACCTCTATCCAAAACCTTTCACCAAAAAAAAGTTCATAGAGGAGGTCACCATTGAGTATTAGAAGAAAGGGAAAACTCTAAGGCAGACAGGAAGCAAGAAGCTACTGGTTAGTTCCAGCAGAGGGAAGGTCATGCATACAATATAGAGGCAAAGAGGTGGAGGATGCAGGCAACTTTACATCACTGCATGGAGCATTACTGATATAAGTTGGGGGAAGAGAAGAGGCACAGAGTTTGTGATGGGACCATTTTGCTCTGCTTCATAACTTTGTCTAGATGCAGAGCATCTTTCCATCTGCCTTGCCTCGCTTCATAATAAAATCCTATCCATTTCAACCCATCCTTAGTTGGAAATGCTTTCCCTTACACAAGAGTTTCTGAAACTGTTTACAAATATTTTCCATGTGAAAGCCATGACGCTGAATGTTGCAATTGGATTTCCAGGCTGTCCCATCTATTGTATATTGGTACAGGATTTCTGTGGGAACTTTTCTTATTAGGAAAAAAAAGGGTTTGAAAACATATTCAATTTACTAGCCTGGATTCTAGAACTTTGAATCAGTTGTGAGCCCACTAAATGTTAGTGTTGTTAGGAAATGCTTTTAAATAAATTCTGGGACCTGAAGAGATGGCTTAGCAGTTAAGAGCATGGACTGTTTTTCCAGAGGATCAGGCTTCAATTCCTAGCACCTACATGGTGGCTCACAACTGTCTGTAACTCTAAGAGTTGACAACCTCACACAGACATACAAGCAAGCCGAACACCAATGCACACTAATTAATTAATTAATTAATTCTGTACTTTCCATGTTGACATTCCTTTACCTCCACTCTGTGGCTTGAAGTGCAATATTGTTTGCGAGTGTGGTGAGGCTGGGGACTTTTCGCTTTGCTGGGGAGCCAATGGGCTATTGTGCTCCATTTCATGGGAATGGATGCTTAGTACTCCTAGTAGGCTGACATGTTAGTGCCCTTTTGTGATGAATTTCCCACTAAGAATTGGAGAATCTTTATCAGTTGTTGACTACAGGCTATCTTGCATGGATATCATTCCTGCCTTTTCAGCAGGAGCTGGTCCAGTGCGGCAGCCATTTGCCATGGGGGAATTCCATTACCTGTCTTTACCAGAAGGATAGATTCTGTCTGGTGTTTACACTAAAGATGGGAGAATTTAATTAAATTCTTTCAAGTGCTAGATTTACTTACACTATCAGTTTACTGCTAAAACCACCATTCTCACTTTGGAGAAATTGAATAGGACCATATGTCCCAAACTTATCAACTGTCAGCATTTCCAGTAATAGTTTTCTGCCAAGAATCAAAGAAAGACTCATGTTTTTGAATTTCCAAAGCCCTCAAGTTAGAACTTTAAGGAGACCATGATTGGATCTGAACTGACTAGGCTCTTTCAACAGAATGGGTTGTGAAATAAATTCAATTTCTTATTTTTAAAATGACATAAGGAAGAGTTTGGCAGATTCTTCAAAGGGTAGGTTTCTTCTTTCCTTGCCTGGTGAAGAGTATGCAAGCGCTTGATGAAACAGCATCACTGCTCAGAAATCATCTGCATGTTTGGCCAAGTGACAAAACTTTGGCCGGTGAGAAAGCTAGAAAAAGTTAGGATAAGTACATACATTCATTGGATTAGAGATATATATGAAGGGATTGGTAAAAATTTCTGAGCCAGAATACATATTTCATAACTTGGGCCAAAATTTTTAAGCATTATAGAATCCCCCAGATTTTACTTTCAGCTCAGATTACTGTTTTGTGGGGGAAACAGAAATATACATGTATCTTTTATATTTCTCTAGTTTGGAAATAAAATGTTTGATGCGTGAGTAGAAGTTGAAAAGCTTATCAAATATCTAGGAGAGTGTGTGGCCTATCCTCAAATAGCTTACATTGCAGCTGGAAGGACTAAAGTGGTACTATTATTCAACTAAAAAGAGAGATTTTAATGAAGGGGGACATGAATAGAAGTTCTTGTGTCCTGGGGAACAGAAGGGGTCAAGTGGAGGGGGAGGGAAAGAGAAAATACTGGGAGAAAAGACTAGAATTGGGAGGCATTTCAGGGGCAAGGTAGAAACCTAGTGCAATAGAAATTCCATGGAATCCGTGAGAATAACAGTAGGAAAGATTCCTAGTAATGAGAGACACGGAGCCTGAACTGACCATCTCCTTTAACCCGGCAAGGCCTCAAGTAGAGGGACTGTGACATCAACCCAGCCACCAAACCTTTTAACAGAGGGGTGGAGGAGTTTGACTTGAGAGGATGGTGTGGAGACGGCTCAATGTGTAAAGAGCTTTTGTTGTATAAGCATGACTCAGCACCTAGGTAAAATGCCAGGTATGGCCATGTGAGCGCCTGTCACCTCAGTGCTGAGGATAAGAGGGAGATACCTTGCTGTCTACAAGCCTAGCTAAAAAAGTGAGCTCTGGGCCTGTGCCATGAAATTCTTCACTTACCAGGAAACTGGGACAGAGGGGAGGACATCCTATTGGGACTCTAGATGAGAGAAGCATGGGAGAATAGCAAAGTAGAAGGATCCAGAGGGTCCTAGAAACCTACAAGAAGAACATTATGATAGGCAGATTTGGGCCCAGGGGTCCCGCTCAAACTAAGGCACCAGCCAAGGACAATACAGGCCGTAAACTTCAAACCCCTACCCAGATCTAGCCAATGGACAGGACATTCTCCACAGTTGAGTGGAGAGTGGGGTATGACTTTCTCACGTACTCTGGTGCCTCATATTTGACCACATCTGCTGGATGGGGAGACGTGGTGGCACTCAGGAAGGATAGCAGGCTACCAAGAAGAGACTTGATACCTTATGAGCATATAAAGGGGGAGGAGGTCCTCCTCAGTCACAGTCATAGGGCAGGGGAGTAAGGAGAAAATGGGACGGAGGGAGGAACGGGAAGATACAAGGGATGGGATAAGCACTGAGATGTAATATGAATAAATTAATAAAATAAAATAAAAAGTGAGCTTTAGATTCAGCGATAAACCCCGTTTCAAGAGTCTCAAGGAAATAAGGCAGAGAATGATGGCTTCCTCTGGCTGCCATATGCACATGCACATGTATGTGCTCGTGTGTGCACACACGTGTGTATGTCTGTTTTTGCGTGCATGTGCGTGTGTCGCATGCACACACACACACACACACACACTTCTATTCCAGAGTCAGAGAGTCGTTGCGATCCATTGACTAGCATAAGGACACAAAGAAAGCAGTATTGTGGGACAATTAGCATGGGATCTATGGTATTACACATGGCCATCAAGATGGCCAACCCTCTATACAATGAGCAGTGAGCACAGAGGAAAGAGGAAAGACTGAAGGCTGGCAGCAAAGCAGGATGCGTGGGAGAACAGGACCTCACAGAAGGAATTGAGATGGAAGGGACACACACATTACCTGGCTTATGACAAGGCTGTGATGCACCATTCCAATATAATGTACCCAAAGGAAACCAAAAGAGACAAGTAACCCAGGAAAACCAGGAAAGCTGGAACAGTGAGCATCTATCTCTACCTGGCCCCATGCCTGCCACGCCAACCCAATTCTTATACATGCTGCCATCATTGCGAACTTCTCAGCATTCCATGGTTCTGCATCCTTCTAGATTCTTTTCTGGAGCCCACTTCTTTTTGAAGGCATATTTTGCAGGCAGAATGGCCACTACAGATATTTAGGCCATGGTCTCTGGATTCTGTGAAGATGCCATTGTGTAGCAAGGAGGACTTTTGAAAATTTAACAGTTTATAGACCTCAAGATGGGGGTGGCAGGGAGCTGATCCTGAGCAATCTGAGCAGGTCAATTCTAATGAGAGAATTTTTCTTGGCTTTAGTTAGAGAGCTACAGGAAAAGGAGAGAAAAGAAAATGTCAGAGAGGCGTGAGATCTGAGGACCACTCCCAACCATTACATCCACTTTTGCTGGAGGGAGATGTGACATGAAAATAGGGAAAGGAGTAAGGGTGGCCTGCAGGAGCAAAAACTAGCCTCTGGCTGACAGCAAGTGAGGAAGTGAAGACCTCTGTCCTACAAAGGGAAGGGAGGGAATTTCGTGAACATCTGAGCAGTCACGAAAACAAATCTATCCCCAAGCCTCAGAAATAAATGCAGCTATCCTGTATTAGATCTTGTGACACTCAACACACAGGAACCATCCAAGCCATGCTGTCCCCAGATTTATTCACCTATGGACCATTGAGATGATAAATGGATTTCTTGGAGTCAGAGAGATGGCGCACAATTTAGAGCACTAGCTTTTCTTACAGAGGACCTGGCTTTGGTCCTCAGCATCCAAACTGTGGCTTGCTATTCTAAGTCTAGTTCCATGGAATCTATGCCTTCTTCTAGCATCTGCAGGCCCACAAACATGTAGTGTACATAAGCACATGCAAGTAAAGCACTCCTATACAGAAAATAAAAAGAAATCAACCTCTAAAAATAAATGTTTCTTTGCAAAAGAGTCAAAGTTCATAGTATAAAACTCTGCTATGGCAGCCAGAGAAAACTAACATAGCATCTTTCACACTCTATTCTAATATCATGCTTCTGAGCAGGTTTTCTGACCATGTGATCATGTGCTGCTGGAGGCAAGATGATCAGACAATACTAGAATGCTCAGTCACAATGTGCAAAGGAAAAATAACTACACAATCATGAGTTACTTGAGAAAATTTCTGATTTTGACTGATTTCTGTCTTTGGCAGAGGAGACATGGTCCACCAAGTTACAGAGTCTGCAAGGAGTATGTGAATTATCTTACAACAAACAACACTAAGAGAAATATAACCATAGCGTATCTGTTGGTCAGCGGAGATGTGTTTCCATTATCTCAAGATGATAGCTTTACATTGTGGTGTAACTCTATTGTACTATGGAGGAGGAGCTGATGTGCTGCAGAATTGCCAGAAATACAGTCTGAACAATGTCATCTACTACTCCCGGAAGAAATCTGCAGGTAGTTAGTAGAGTGCCAGGGTAGTGGCTGTGGACAACACCAGCAAGAATGCTTCTGTTAGAATTAACAAACTGACCTTAATGGTCACCCTCACCTACCAGGCTGTCATCACACAGGACTTGCTTGAAATCATCTCTGGGGCCATTGGTCTGGATTAATGAAAGTCAAGTTGCATCCTCAGACAAGATGAAAAGACAGAAAACTCAGCAAGCTGATTTTGACTGATTGTTGTCTGTGTCAGAACTGTGGGCCACTGAGTTAGGGAGACAGAAAGAAGTTTATAAATTGTTTAGCAACAAACAGTGTACCATATGAAAAAAAAGTTAAATGTGACAGATATGTGAGAGGGAGGAAGAACAGGAGTCTTGGCTTTTAGAACAAAGTGACATAATGTTGCAATGCAATATGTATTTCTTTTGTAAAAACAAAAACTATTGGCTGGGGAGAGGGCTCAAGTGGGTAAAGGTGCTTGCTGTGCAAGCAAGAGGACCTGAGATGAAATCCCCAGAACTCATGTTAAAAAGCCAGGTGCCGTTGCATTCATGGCTATAATTCCAGTACAATGGGAGGGGTAGTGGTTTCAGAAGGATTACTGAGGTTTGCTGGCTGCCAGCATAGCTCTAGCTTCTGTGGGAGACCCTGTTTCCAGGGAATAAGCTAGAGGGTAATAGAGAAAGAGCTGTGACATCCCTCTCTAGCTCTATGCATGGGCATGTGCACTTGCATGCATACCATACCATACATGTACACAAACACTCACACTCACTCACACAAATAGTCACACATGCTGCAGTTACTTGGAAAAATAGTCAATAGTGGCAGTGATGGCTGCTTTTTTTAAAAAATCAACTTCATACAAGCTAGGGTCATCTGGGAAAAGTAAATTTCTTTTTTTAATCTGTGCATTTAGTTATTTTTTTAAAAATTTTACACATAAATACAATATACTACATACAACAAGAAGAACCATGAAACACTCAGGAATTATATAAATGTTGCAGCCTCAGTGTTTTGGTTATTTGTATTTGGCAGCCTTGAAAAAAAACATCTTTCCTATCTTGATGAGTCTAAAATTCTGAATGTAAATCAATATCTATCATATCTCATTATTGTCAACTTAAAACATCTATCTAGACCTAAAAATAACTTACCCACTAAACAAATAAGCTTAATTGTAAAACTAGACTGTTTGGTCTTCAAATTTCAATTGAGAAAATGCCTCCAGACAATTGGCCTGTAGGCAAAATTGTGGGGCCATTTTCTTTTTATTAATTGATTGGGAAGGGCCCATCCCACTGTGAATGGTACCAATCCTGGGAAGGTGGTTCTGGATGGTATTAAAAAGCAGGCAGAGAAAGTCATGGAGAACATGTCAGTAAGCACCATTTCTCTATGGTCTGGGTTTTATTTCTTGCCACCAGGTTCCCACTGTGAGTTCTTGCACTGCCTTCCCTTCATGAGGGTTTGTAAGCTTTAAGCTGAAATAAACCCTTTCCTTTCCTGACTGGTTTTGGTCATTACAGCACTGGGAAGCAAAATAAGGCAGCTTAACATATAATAAACATAAGGTAAAACGTCACTCCATTTTCTGAACTTATGTGCTTCCAGACATCTGGTAGTTTTCTTCAACAGTAACTGGAGAGGAAAGAGTATCAAGAATAGAAGTCCACCATATTTATGGACCACATTTTCTTTATCCATGTATCCATTGATGCATGGCTAACCTGAGTCCACACCTTGGCTATTGTTAATAGTGTAAAATAATAAACATGGATTTGCAAGTATCTCAGAGATAGGATTTAGAATCCTTTGGGTATATACCCAGTCTGGGCCATATGGGAGTCCTATTTTTAATTTTTTGAGAATACTCCATATAGATTTCCATAGTGGCTTTATCAGTTTTACAGTTTTAAAGGAAGAGTGTGGAGTAGGCAAACTCTGAGCAAGGAATAATGATGAACATGTATATCCAAGATATTAGCACAAGTCCTGATCAGGACAAAGTTCATTTGCACAACTGGATGGATCACGGCACTTTGTAGCAGAGAAGCTCTCACTTTTATACCAGTTGAGTAATCAAAACAAACATCTTTATTTCATTCATGAAGGAATTTCTTTCTTTCTTTTTCTTTTTTTTCCTGACACAAGAGTTTTTCTGTGTAGCCTTGGCTGTCCTAGAGCTCACTCTGTAGACCAGGCTGGCCTGGAACTCACAGTGATCCACCTGCCTCTGCCTCCCAAGTGCTGGGATTAAAGGAGTGCACCACCACCGCCCAGCCTTCATGTAGGACTTTCAACAAGTTTGTCTTGTCTGAATTCTATAAGGACAAGGTCATCTAGCTAATGTGTAGATAAAGACGGGGCTGTCACCCCCAACATGATAAACTTGGCTTTGTCTTAGGATTACTGTTGTTGTAATAAAACAGCATGATCAAAAGCAACTTGGGGAGGAAAGAGTTCATTTCAACTTACAGCTCCACTTGACAATCTATCACTGAGGGAAGTCCAGGAAAGAACTCAAGGAAGGATCCTGGAGGCAGGAACTGATATAGAGGCCATTGGGGTGTGCTGCTTACTGCCTTGCTCCTCATGGCTTGATCATTATGCTTTTTTCTAGTACCCAGGACCATTTACCTAAGGGTGGACCCAACCCCCCAGTGACATTAATCATCATTCAAGAAAATGTGCCACAGGCTTGCACACAGAACAATCTGGTGAAAGCATTTTCATTCTTTCAAAATGACTCTATCTTATGTCAAACTAAGATAAAACTAGCCAACACAGCTAACAATTAACAGAGACATGTAAGGGGCATTTTGGAAATGTCTCAGTGAGGAAACTACTTGCCACTCAAGGGCAAGAACCTGAGTTTAGATATCCAGAACCAAAGTAAAGCAAGACACAGAGGTGCATATAACTGAGTTGAGATGTAATAGCATCCTGGAAGCACAAAGGCCATAAAACCTAGCTCTCTCTGTGTGTGTGTATATATATATATATATATATATGTGTGTGTGTGTGTGTGTGTGTGTGTGTGTGTTATTATATTAAGGTAGTGGAAGTTTTGGTTTCTTTAAAAACTCAGTTATGCTATGTGAAAATGTTTTTGTTTCAATCCCAGGTGTGGGATAAGGAACAGCTTTAGTTTTTCCACAGCTGTTAACTATAATTGTCTTATGCTCTGGCAAGGGCATGATCTTTGCCACATGCAGTTTAATTCTGAGCACTCTGAGAGGGTATAAATACAAGATCCTGGAGAGAGCTGGGGGGGGGGACCTACGAGAAAAAAGGAGGAGGCTACTGCTCTCCCTGCTGCCCTGGCTGCTGGTGATGCAGTGTGATGAGAAGAATTTGGAGATATTCTGAAATGAAGATTGGACTTCCTCCAAGAGATCTACACCCCTTCTTCCCACTAACTTTCTTTCTCTCCTATGGAGTGTTTGGGGGTGGCATTGGGAGGTATTAGGACAAATAAGGGTTAGAAGGGAGGTAGAGGGTTAAGAACCCAAATAAAATAGATTTTAAAAAGCTGCTACAAGAGACACTTAGTCATGGCTAGGAATAATGAAAAACCTGATTTCTAATACTATAGAGGAGATGGTAGGGTACAAAGGAATGAATATACTACTTGAATATGTCAGAAAAAAGTGTATAGCAGCTTGTGCCACTAGGTTATCTCCAACTTTGCTCCCAAAGAGGATTTTCTGGTTTTTTTTTTTTTTTTTTTTTTTTTTTTTTTTTTTTTTTTGCTTCATCTAATTCCTGTATTCCATTTTTTAAAGGTTGGGAGAATAGCTGAAAAAATCAGAAGTCACCAATGCTCTCATTTTTGAAAGGATGGCAGAGTTGGCTATGCAACTGCAAGTAGAGGTTGAAGTGCTTAGAAAGCAAAAAGTGTCAGAGAAGGGAGAATAAAAGGGTTTAGGCAGTCTGAGAGTGGGAACTCCCTTAGGGTGAAAGAGGGAAGCAGACTAGGCTGGAAGGCAGACTGCCATCCTGCCATGTTCCATGCACCTTCACTGTTAGGTCCCTGCAGCCCTGCATGAGGCAAAGGGCCAGGAAGAGCAGCAGGCTGTACAAGACAAAAGGGTTGATCTTGAGCCAGGTGGGCCACCAGAGGAGTAGCCTGGGATTACAAAGTCACTATCAGTTTTCCCAGTAATTACGCAGCACATGCCTGCTAATGATGTTGGCCATGAATATGATGAAATAACATGGCATCCTATAGAAATGCTAGATGTAAAGCATTTAAAGAGTCTATTATTCCCTATGGAATGTATTCTCCTTTCAATAAACAAATATTAAGCAACAGGGGTACCCAAAATAGAATTATTCCCCAAGATTGGTGTCAGCTGTGCTAGAAGCTGGTCAGCAGTTACAATGGTTATCATGGTAGAGGGACAAAGCCAGGAAAATAGAACAACAAATTAAACCAAGGGGGATAAATGTTGTTAAAGATCAATTGCTGGGTGAAAACCATTATTCTGACCTACAAGCAAGAACAAATTTGATTCAATGATATCGTTATAGAACAGGGTCACTTGGCAGGATTAAGAGCTCGGGGTATGGTTGAGGAGCGCAGTGAAAGATCCAAGTTCTTTTAATATGAGGCTCTGAAGAAGCCTTCACAGACTTCTTACAGAGACGGGTTTCAGCTGTAGACAAAGACCAAATCAAACCCTGATGACAGGCAGGTGTTGATAGAGACCTTGCCCTTTGAAAATGCAAATACTGAATATAAGAGAATACTTAGACCGTTGCAGTCATGAGCAGCACCAATAGCTAAATGGATAAGAGACACAACTTATTCTGGCTCTCATGAGTATCATGCCATTATCATAGGACAAGCCATAGGTGAGGTCTCAGATGAATTTGGAAAGTTACAAAGAAATTGTAAGGTTAAAAGACTCAGAGCTCAGAACAGCAAATGCGTTAGCTCTGGGGAATACCGTACTTTCACTAGTAGATGTGAACAAGCAGTTTCTGGCTGCTATTGAATGTCCAGGTTCCCCAGGTTTGTAGGTGTTGTGGTAAATTGGATTGGTGAGTTCAGATCCGGGAGGGACATACAAGGTAACCTCTTACCATTGGGAAATGAATTGAAGGGCCTGTCAGCTCAATGCCTCACAGCAAACAAACAAACAAACAAACAAAAACAAAGTCTCCTTTGGTCAGCCAGGAGGTAACAAGCAGGCAGGGGAACCAGGACTAAATATTGCCAATCTCCTGCACACTACTGAAATCCATGTGGCTTTGTATCTGGCTACAGATTAACTTCTTACCTTATCCCCAAAAGTTGAATGTTAACAGACTTATAAAGTTGATGCCTTTCATCTGCTCAAGCAAAGAGCAGAAAATTATCTTTAGCTGATTTGTGCACCATGTATATTCCATATATATGTCAATGCAGAAGTGTATATATAATATTACCTTTAAAAGTTTGTGTATTTTCAGAACAAAAGGCCAGATAACAGTGATGACAAACCAAGTTACCCAGGTGACTCAGCATCACAGGGTGCCTCAGTTGCTGTTTCCTCTTTCCTCAAGGATCTACATCCAGGTCAACCTCAAAAGGGCTATCCTAGGTGATCCCACAAAGACTGGACATAAAAAGATACAGCTAGCCCTCTCAGGACTTTGCCAATATTGCAATTTCTTTAGGGTACACAAAAGATGCCTTTATCCCCAGACAACAGTAAGCAATTTTAAGAACACGAAACTCCCATTCCCAAGAGGTGGGGTTGGTAGTTTTTGGATGTTTCTTGTTGTTTAGAGGGATTGGTTATAAGTTGTTATTGGTCATGGTCAGGAGGAAACAAAGTAAAGTTTTTGGATGTTTCTTGTTGTTTAGAGGGACTGGTTATAAGTTGTTATTGGTCATGGTCAGGAGGAAACAAAGTAAAGTTTTTGGATGTTTCTTGTTGTTTAGAGGGATTGGTTATAAGTTGTTATTGGTCATGGTCAGGAGGAAACAAAGTAAAGGTTAGAATCAGAAATACTTTTCTCTCCTTTATCCTTGTTTTTCTATCTTTCTCTCATATCTACTGTTAGGGGGAAGGAGGAGGAAATGGGATAATAAAGTGTTAAAGATGGGGTATAAAGGATTATAGAATAAAAAATAGATTATTGAGTCTATTAGTCTTACATTTTACATTGGTATGGATTATTGTACATTGATAGAAATTTTAGATTATTTTGTTAAACTCTTGCTTAATGTATTGTACATATCCACTCATTTAAAAATGTGGTGTAAAGTTCTAGTCTTATGAAAACTACTATTGCAACCATTCAAGATAATTAGAAATGCAACTTAGTAGTTAGTCACCTGTAAGTAATTTTATTTGTAGTTTTGTTAGTAGTTTAGCTAATTACAGAAATAAGCTTATTTAGTCTCTTGTATATGTTTTCAAACTTAAGTAGACAGTACATAGCTAGAAACAAGGAATGTTTCTCTGTTATGATATAGTATAGATAGATGGTCTTCAAATACTTTATAGATATAGAGAATGTGGCATTTAAAGATGCTTTAATCATAAAAGACTTTTCTGACAGAGAGACACATCTGCTCCTGGCAGCTCCCCCAATCTACTTCAAAAAAGATGATGGGCACCAAAAAAACCTCCACTTGGAGTTTGCTTCAAATGTGGCAAAGCTAGCCACTGGGCAAAAAACTACTCTTACCTCAACTGTTGATAGCAGGATGTCCAAACTGTTGACAAGCAGGACACTGGAAAATTGAATGTCCATTTTGCAAAGACAAGGTAGGCCAGTCCCTCAAAATTCTTGTTTCACAGATAAGTCTGTCAGAGATTCTGGGTCTGTAGGCTGAAGACTGGAGCAACCTTTGTCATTTCTATATTTTAGAAGCTATTGCTCTGTACTTCCTATTTTCTCAAGTAATATTTATCCTTCTCAGGTCTCTGATGGGGTTGAAGAGTAGGTAGTTATAGTCTTACAGTTTTACTTATTAACAATAAAGACAAATGATTAAGTTGTTTGGGCTCTAAGAAAGTACTTTAGGGTCTACAAAGATGTCCCTAGTTTAATAAATGAAAGTTACAGGAAAGTGATTTAGGTACATGACTTTGGACTCATCAAGATAGGACAGATAGTAGAATTTTTTTCAAGGGTGTCAAATATAAATGGACTGGATATTATAAATGCAATTCTTACCTGATAATTGTCATGATTATTCTTTTTTAAAAATATTTTCTTTAACTTATGTGTGCTGGTGTGAGAGTCTCAGATCTTGGAGTTACAGACAGTTTTGAGATGCCATGTGGATGCTGGGAATTGAACCTGGGTCATTTGAAAGAGCAGGCAGTGCTCTTAACCACTGAGCCATCTCTCTAGCCCTTCATAATTATTCTTATTGTATATAGTTTATTATATTTTTAGACTAAAAGGGGAAGTGTAGTGGAAGTCTTAGTTTCTTTAAAAAGTCAGTTATGTTATGTAAACATCCCCAGGTATATGAGGTTGTTTTAGTTTGTCCACAGCTGTTAACTATGATTGACTTGTGCTTTGTCAGGGGTGTGATCTTTGCCAGCTGCAGATAGTTTAATTCTGAGATATAAATATAAGAGCCTGGAGAGAGGTTGATATATAGTATAATAAATATACAATAATATATAATAATACAAAATATGGCAGGTATGTTGGCACATGCGTGGAATCCTAGCACTCGAGAGGCAGAGGCAGGCAGGTTTCTGGGAGTTTGAGGCTGGTCTGGTCTACAAATTGAGTTCAGGACAGCCAAGGTAACACAGAGAAACCCTGTCTCATAAAACCAATACATCTATATATTTGCTGTCATATATTATATATAATGTACATGATATACATTGTATTTAAATTGTATATAATATATAATGATGAATATATATTAGGTTTGTATGTATTTACTATATAACAATATATAATATATTTAATGGTGAGTAACAAGAGAGACTGTTTCAAAGAGGAAGGTGGGACTGATACACTGACCTTCAAACACATGGCATAACACCTAAGTGGAAACACACACACACACACACACACACACACACACACACACACACACACACAAGAAAGTTTAAAAACAGACAGGAAGGGGCCACTGAGATGAATCAGAGTTTAAAAGCCATGCATGTATTGCTCTTGCAGAGGACTTAGGTCTAGTTTCTCATGCCTACATGGTGGTTCATAACCATCCATAACTCCAGTTCCATGGGGTCCAATACCCTCTATTAACCTTTGAGAGCAATAGGGACACATATGGTATACACACAATACATATGAAATATAATAAATTAATATAAATTGCTTTTAAATTGAGATAGGTATTAGTTAAAAGCATAAAGAAGATAATTACTCAATAGGCCATATTATTGTTTTAAAAATTATCTGTATTACCTGTAGGCCCGGCTAGCAATCAATCAAGACACAGACACTTGTTATATTTTAAAATGCCCCTTAGTTAACCTGAGGCAGGGAAAATAGCAATCTTCTAAACTACCTCCCATAGTGGGACAGGCATGAGATCCCTGCCTCAATCCCATGCCATCTGCTTCCAATAACTTCTATCAACTTACCTCCCACCCATAATCCCAAATACTTGCTAATGTTCACTTGGCCAGCAAAATCCTGCTGCACACACTTTTCCTGCTGCTGTTGCTTCTCCTCCTCTTCTTCCTATTCTGCTTTATTTATTCATTCATTAATATGGACACAGGGTTGTGCTATATAGCCCAGGATAAAGTAGGTCCAGTCCTCAAACTTGCAGCAATCCCCTCATCTCCGTCTCCCAAGTGCTGGGTGCATGTGGATTCTTTTTGGGAGAGGCTGGGCTGAGAATCTGGTCACAGTGTTTTCTTCAGCCTAGATGCAGAGTTTTCCTCAGCCTTTATGAGGCTAGCTGAGTAAGGCTCTGTCCAGAGAACTGGTTTTGCGGAAGACCTCCTTAGCAGGGAGGGAGCTTTCAGGTCAGATCCCCTAGCTTGAAGGAGCACAGGGTGGCTGTGCACTTAGCTAGATTGAGATGCTGGGAGTCTGAGTCCCTTCCAGCTGGGAAAGGGAGCCTCAGCCTTGAGAAAAGGCCAGATAACTGAGTGCACTTGGTCAAAATAAAAACAGCTGAGAGTCAAAGAGCTAGTTTTTAATTCACTAAAGTTCTAACCAACTTAAAAAGAGAGATAAAGACAGAGAGCTAGAACAAAAGAGAGAGTAGAGTGCAAACAGAGAGTGTTCTCTGAGAGTGTCCACCCCACCCTGAGACCTCTGGGTTTTAAACCAAGGGTATGTGAATTGCAGAGTGTACCTAGGACACCTCCTGGGACTTGCCTCTGAGACTGATCCAGGGCAGCTTTGATATGTGTTTCTTCAAAGAGCCAGCTTGTGACAACTTTTGGCCTAAAGTTTGTGCAGTTTGCTTTGAAAATGTCTCTGCAAGGAACTAGCCTTCTGACACAGTTTGTCTAGGGTCTTGTGGACTGTTGCCAGCAGGGATACACCCACCTATTTCCAAGCTTGAAGTGTACCGGGAAACAGGCATGTCCTCCACCTACAGACAAAGGCTCACAGGTACACACCTGCATGTTTGGCCTCAGTTTGAGCTTTTGCCTTCAAACAGTCTTCTTTCTATGGGCAAAATAAATGCCATTGAAGAAAGGAGTACCAGAAAAGCCAAGGCGAGGCAGACACAGAGAAGGAAATCAGGTTCTGGTTCTCAACATGCTCGTCTGATAAGACACCCAGAACAGAGTCTTGCCACTGCTGGCCCTTAGGACAGAAGAAACACTAACCAAAACACAGGGCATGGCTGTTGACCTTTAATTGGCAAAGAACACACGGTAGGAGTGTGAGTCTTATTACAGTTTATCAGCCTTCCCAAGAAGGATCAGGAACATGTGCCCAGTGTCAGTCCCACCAGCTTTTCTCTAATTGCCTCAACTAGACATCTGGTAGGCTGGATGGCATCCAGGCCAGTGTCCAAATCAGCACCTTAAGAAGTCCTGCCAATCTGGGTGGAGCCTGGGAAGCTTCCTCCCTGTGGGAATATTGGAAGCAGCTGAGCTGGATTAAGTCAAAGAGATAAGTGATGAGGACTTTGCTTCAGAGTTCTTCAAAGAGTGACTCTGGGAATGTTCCCATTGTTCGAGCCAGCCTTGGCAACCAAACATAACAGTGTTTCAGGGCTGTATGTAGTTCAGTTGGTATAGTACCTGTTTTCCAACTCCAGCACTCTAGGCATGTTGGCACACTCCTCCAATCTCAACACTCATGAGGTAGATGCAGGGGCCGTCGATACTCAAGAGACTATTTTGTACAAATATTGAAGATATGATTCAGTAGTTAAGAGTACCAGGGTTCAATTTCTACCACCCACATGGTAGCTCATGGCTGGTGCAGGCATGATGGAGCACACCCAGGATGACTATGCCTGGCACTACTTGGAAGATACTCACAGGATCCTGTTGCCACTAAGACGAGGAAGTATGTAGGGAAGAGATGGAAGACAAAGAGAAGCAGAATGGTGTGTGTACAATGTAAAGAGTTGGACCTGGAGAGACAAAGGTAGTGAGGCTGCAATGCTAACTGAAGCCATGGTGAGGTCCTGGCTTGAGCTGCCACCAAGGTCCATGTCTGGGTTCTTGACCCTGCAGTAGCGGGGGTCTGTTTCAATGTCTGTAGCCCATGTTATCACCAAAACTCATGCAAACTTCCCTGGTCTGGGCTGCTGCCTGAGGCCAGGCTGATGTCTGAGGACTGTGAATAGCTGGCCCTGGCCCTCCCCTGGACATCATGAGAGAGCTGGCACAGAGGCCATGAAAGCAAGTGAGCTGGCCCACCCTACACCAGCTACAGCACTTGGGAGAGGGGACATGTACCTCACCTGGGCAGCTCAGTAGAGTTGTCCCTGAAGGATGGTGTAAGCATGGGAGAACTCTTAGGCTGATGAACTCAGCTACCACCTAGGCAATACATATATGGCTTTGAACTCATCCACCCCAACATCTACCCCATCTATGGACTGCTGGAACATGTAATGGGGCTGGTCCTCCAGAACCAGAGCTGTAAGGTCTCCCTGACACAGAGCAATAACAGAGTATCTAAGAGAAGTCCTGGGGAGACTAGAGTATTGATAGAGTAGCAGAAGCCAGAGGCCTCAAACCAGACCAATGTCTCATTGCAATTAACATTTGTAAGTAAAGCTGTTTGGGCAAAAGGGGATACCGTGTGACACACATGATACACCATATATTCCATGGCGAGATTTAAAAAAAATTTTTTTTGCCTTTTGTTTTTTTGTTTTGTTTTGTTTTGCTTTGTTTGTTTGTTTTCTTTTAGTGGTAAGGTTGCAAGGGCGAGAGGGTGGATATGGAGGAATGGGGAAATGATTAGGATTGGGGTACATGATGTGAAATTTGCAACAAATCAATAAAGTTTTTTAAAAAGAGAGAGAGAAACTGAAATTGTGGTGACTTTGAAAAGTGCCTGGAGGAAGGGCACCTCATACCATCTGGAGGACATGAAGTCAGACAGGTTTTTCAGAATAGGCAATACCCAACATGATGTATTAACCATGGTAAGAAAATCACAATGACCAAGTCAGGTAGTCAACTGTCAAGGAATTCAGTGTCCAGAGGGGAGGACAGACAAACTCAGGCAATAAACTCTTTCTGCATTGAATGCCTGGGAAAAGGTAAACCTAGGATTTCTTTGGGACTCAAAAGAAAGAACTCATAACAAGAGCAAGAGAGGGAGATGGCCAGGACCACCTTTACAGTGATGACTACCCCTCAGTTTGTTATTTATGGACAGTAGTCGACTTGGTTTGATAGGATGCTGAAGACAAGCTATGGTCCCAAATATATAGCACAATGCCCTCTAGGACAACCAATGAAGGACAACACACTGGGCTGTAGTACAGGCCAAACTGCTGGAATGAAGAGCTGACAACATAGAACTTTCTCTGCCTCTTGAGAAAATGAAGACTATGTAGACAAGCTCAGTAGCATCTTCCAAAAATACCTGTGTTCCTTCTATCTTGTGGTTCCATCATCCTCTACTAGTACTGTCCTTGTCCCATATAATAAAGATTAGTACATCACTACATAGTCATCTAGCCCCTAGGAAGGACAGAAGAAAAATGAAGTAACACATAAGTTCCAGTTGTCAGACACACATTATCCACATGACTACATAAAGCTGCCAGCTGTGAAGGATGATGGGTGGTAGCACACACCTTTAATCCCAGCACTTGGGAGGCAGAGGCAGGCGGATCACTGTGAGTTCGAGGACAGCCTGGTCTACAAAGTGAGTCCACGACAGCCAAGGCTACACAGAGAAACCCTGTCTCGAAAAAAAAAAAAGAATTATAAGAGATAACACATATGGCTGAAAATCTAAGGTATATAGGGGGAACATATGATAGACACAAACATAAGGTATATACACACACACACATATATATATACATATATATGTATATGTATACATATATGCTATCAGAAAAGAAATGTCTAGTAATTAAAATTTCAAGTAATTGAAGAAACATGAGTAAACTACACAAAGAAGGAAATTTAACCCAGTAATTAGAATCTATAATCAAATTCCAATACTAGAATTGAAGCAATTTAAGAACTCAATATAGGTGTCCTCCCCGGACAAGCTCAGCAGTGGTATGTAGGACTTTAACTTTTACAAGCTTACTTTATTTGGTGTTCTTTAATGCCTATACCTCCCCTCCAACCCACTGACTCTAGATAAGAGAAGAAATGGTTTAATGGGGACAGGGGAAGTAGACCTTTGTCAGGATTCCAGCAGATCCATTAAATAGCAAACTAGAAATTCAGCAAAAGTGACTGCAACCACAGCAGCAGCTGGAACCTGGAACCTTGGCATATTCTCTGGAGCATTTCTTACTAGGAGCTTCTTGAATTGATGAATAGATAAGCGATGTGAAACAATATAGAAGCCAAAAATCCAAGCCTCTTGTTTGGGACTCATGTGTATCTCCTCTAAGAGTTTGTACCAGGATGTTTATCAGCTGACAAAGACCATGCCCCCGCATGAGGCAATTTCTCTTCTAGCAGACAAACACCACGTGTTCTCACACAAGTCTGTTTCACATCCCACACTTGGGTTCAAAATAAAAACATGTATGCATCCACTATAGAGATGAGCTGTCCCCTGTCCCCTGTCTGCTCCATTTCCTGGCCCAAAGCTCTGCCTGTATTCCCAGAGGCCTGATGATACCAGGGACAGCCAGGTGAGACCCCCTCCTCCAATCCCATGCCTGTTGGCTTCACCCTCCCATAGTCAGGGCAAGCCCAGCAGCTGTGAGCTGTGTCCTGTTCCCTGCACACTCCATTTCCTAGCCCACAACTCTGCCTACATTCCCAGAGGCCTGTTGACACCAGGAACAACCAAGTGAGATCCCTCCCCTCCAATCCCCTGCCTGACAAGTCTCCCCAAAGCACTCCCAACAGAGGTAAAAATGTACTCACTCCTCTGTGCTCCATTTTCTAGGCCACAACTCTGCCTGTATTCTCAGAAGCCTGCCAGCACCAGGGACAACCAGATGGCAAAAGATCACTTTAAGAACAACAAAAGCCAGAGTAACGTAGCACCTCCAAAGCCCCGCTATCCTACTGCAGCAAGCCTTGGATATCTTAACAGAGCTGAAGCATAAAAAAATGATCTTAAATCCAATCTTAAGAAGATGGTAGAAGATTTTAAGGAGAAAATGAATGAATCCCTTAAAGCAATACAGGAAAATAAAATAAAACAAGTGAAGGAAATGAACAAAACAGTTTAAGACCTGAAAATGAAAGTAGAAGCAATAAAGAAACACAAACAGGTAACCCTGGAGATGGAAAATCTAGGTAAAAGAACAGAAGGTACAGACTCAAATATCACCAACAGAATACAAGAAATGGGAAAGAGAATCACAGGTGTAGAAGAAATTGATACATCAGCCAAAGAAAATGTTAAATCAAAAAATTTCTGACACAAAGCATGTAGGAAATCTGGAACACTATGAAAACACCAAACCTAAAAATAATAGTATCAGCACAAGTATAAGATTCCCATCTCAGTGTCCTAGAAAATATTTTTAACAATATCATAGAAGAAGATTTCCTTAACCTAAAGAATGATGCCTATAAAATGTACAAGAAGCTCACAGAACACCAAGTAGATTGAACCAAAAAAGAAAATTATTTCACTACATAATAATTAAAACACTAAATGTACAGAACAAAGAAAGAATATTAAAAGCCACAAGGGAAAGGGCCAACTAATATATAAAGACCTATTAGAACTACACTCAACTTCTCATCAGAGACTTTAAAATCCAAAAGGGCTGTGAGTCTTAGCATATGTTTCAAACCTCTGTTGGGTGGAGCCCAAGCATAGCAGAGTATCATTAATAGTGTCAGGGGTTGACTCTCTCTCTGGCGTTGGTCTTTTTTTTTTCCCCATATATCTTTTATTACTAAACTTACAAGAATTCTTTCTAAAATAACATTTCTCTCTTTTTTTAAGTTTACCCTCTTTTGCTAAACAATAATATTTCTTTTTGTTGAAAAACATTAATTTAGATTTAGTAATTGCTTCAATGTTATCTACTTTTTTTCCCCTTTAAAATTATGTGAACTAAGAGTCTGGAGTGGAAAATGGGAGGGAGGGAGGAATGGGAGGACACCAGGGAGGGGATAACCATTGAGATGTAATATGAAAAAATTAATAAAATAAAAAATAAAAGAAAATAAATTAAAGAAAGAAACTAAATCTCCTGCAAGAGCAGCCAGTGCTGTTTACTGGTGTTGGTCTTGAGTTGGGCCAGGAACTGGTTGGACATTCTCTCCATCTTTGCTCTATGTGCTCTGTCTTTATCCATGAATGTCTTGTAGGCTGAATAATTTTCAGGTCAAAGTTTTTGCTTCGACTCACAGTCAATCATTGGGAAAGTGTAGGAAGTCTTATGGAGAAGTAGAGGGAAGGAGAAAAGGACTTAGAGGTGACAGGAGCTCTATAAGAAGGCCCACAGAGCCAACTAGCGAGGGCCCAGAGGGCTTGTGGAGACTGAAGCACCAACCAAGGACCTTGCATTGACTGGACCTAGGCCCCTACACATATGTACCTGATAGGCTCAGGCTTTAAGTGGATCCTTTAATAAGGGGAGTTGGGACTGTCTCTCAGATGGACTCTGTTACCAGCTCTTTGATCATTTTCCCATGGTGTGACTACCTTGTCAGGCCACAGGGGAAAAGAACACATTCAATTTTAATGTGACTTCATGAGCTGGGGTGGATGAATACAGGGTTCCCCTTTCTGAGGAGTAGGGAAAGGTGATGAGGGAAGAGGGAGGGTGGCACTGAGAGGAAAGGAGAGAGGGGGATACTACCATGAATGAGTAGGGGGTTCCCCTTTTCTGAGGAGTAGTGGAGAGGTGATGGGAGAAGAGGGAGGGTAGAACTGGAAGGAGAGGAGAGAGGGGCATACTACCATGTTATAGAGTAAATAAATAGATTAATAATAAAAATCCAAAAGGGCCTGGGCAGATGTCTTGCACTGTCTAAGGGACCACAGATGCGAGTCCAGACTACTATACCCAGCAAAATTTTCAATCACCTAGTTGGGGAAAACAAGATATTCCATGAGAAAACTAAATGTAAGCAATATCTATGTGCACATTCAGCCTCACAAAAGATCTTACAGAAGTAAAACTCCAACCCAAGGAGGTTAATTACACCCAAGAAAATAAGGAAATAAATAACTTCGCACCAGTAAGCACACACACATACACACATGGACACACACACACTCAACCACCAACAACATCAAAATAATGAGAATTAATAATCATTGGTAATATCTCTCAACACCAATGGAATCAATTCCCCAATAAAAAGACACAGGCTAACAGAATGGATGCAAAAAGATGATCCATCATTCTGATGCATATAAGAATCACACCTCAGTGACAAAGATAGATTTAAGAGTAAAGAGCTGGAAAATTATTTTCCAAGCAAATGGACCTAAAATGCAACCTAATAAAATAAAATAGACTTTTAACCAAAATTAATCAGAAGAGATGGGGAAGGACACTTTATATTCATCAAAAGAAAAACCCACCAAGATATCTCAATTATGAATATCTATGCTCCAAATGCAAGGGCACCCACATTTGTGAAGGAAACATCACTAAAACTTAAATCACGCATTATCAAGACCCACACATTAATAGCGTGAGACTTCAACACCCCACTCTCACCAATGGACAGATCATTGAGACAGAAACTAAACAGAAATAATGAAACTAAAAATTATCATGAATCAAATGAACCTAACAGATAACTACAGAACATTTTACTCAAACACAAAACAATATACCTTCCTCTCAGCACCTCATAGAACCTTCTCCAAAATTGACCATATATTCAGTCACAAAGCAAACCTCAACCAATACAAGAAATTGAAATAACTCCTTGTATCATATCATACCACTATGGATTAAAGCTGGACTTCAATAACAACAGAAACAAGAGAAAGCCTACAAACTCTAGGAAACTGAACAACTTTCTACTCAATGACTACTGGGTCAAGGAAAAAAAATTAAACTAAAGACCTTCTAGAATTCAGTGAAGATGAATGCACAACAAACTCAAACCTATGGGACACAATGAAAGCAGTGCTAAGAAGGAAAGTTCACAGCACTAAGTGCCTTCATGAAGAGATACCTCACACTAGCAACTTAACACATCTGAAAGCTCTAGAATGAAAAGAAACAAACACAGCCATGGGGAGTAGATGGCAGGAAATAATAAAACTCAAGGCTGAAATCAACAAATTAGAAACAAAGAACAATACACATAATCAACAAATCCAAGAGCAGGTTCTTTGAGAAAATCAACAAGATAGAAAATCAGCAAGATAGACAAACCTTTAGCCAAAGTAACTAAAAGGCAAAGAATGACAGTATCCAAATTAACAAAATCAGAAATGAAAAGGGGGACATAACAACAGATACTGAGCAAATCCAAAGAATCATTAGGTATTACTTCAAATACCTGTACTACACAAATATAGACAATCTAAGTGAAATGGATGATTTTCTTGACAGATTCCACTTACATCAAAGTTAAATCAAGATCAGGTAAACAATTTAAATAGACCTATAACACCCCCCCCCTCTCTCTCTCTCTCTCTCTCTCTCTCTCACACACACACACACACACACACACACACACACACACACACACACACACAATGCCCAGGGCCAGTTGGTTTCAGTGCAGAATGTTACCAGACCTTCAATGAAGAGTTAATGCCAATACTACTCAAAATAGTGCACAAAATAGAAATGGAAGGAACATTACCAAACTCATTCTATGAGGCTATAGTCACCTAAACCTCAAAAAGACCCAACAAAGAAGGAGAATCTCAGACCAATTTCCCTTATGAACAAAACATTGATGCAAAAATTCTCAATAAAATACTCACAAACCGAATCCAAGAACACATCAAATACATAATCTAACATAATCAAGTAGGCTTAATCCCAGGGATGCAGGGATGGTTCAACATACTAAAATCCATCAATGTAATCCACAATATAACCAAACTGAAAGTAAAAACTCACATGATCATCTCATTAGATGCAGAAAAATCTGCATCTGACAAAATCCAACAAAAAATTCTTGGCATATAAGGCCCATACCAAAACATAATAAAGGCTACATACAGCAAGCCAATAGCCAACATCAAATTAAATGAATAGAAACTCAAAGAAAATCCACTAAAATCAGGGACCAGACAAGGCTGCCCACTTTCTCCATATATCTTCAGTATAGTGCTTGAAGTTTTAGCCAGGGCAATAAGAAAACTAAATGAATTCAAAGGAATATAAATTGGAAAAGAACATGTCAAAGTATCACTGATCCCAGATATATGATAGTATACATAAGTGACCCCAAAAGTTCCATCCAAGAACAACAGTTTGATAAACACCTTCAGCAAAGTGGCTGGATATAAAATTAACTTTAAAAAATCAGTAGCCCTCCTACATACAAATGATAAATGGGCTGAGAAAGAAATTAGGGAAAGAATACCTTTCATAATAGCCACAAATAATATAAAATATCTTGGTATAACTCTAACCACTCAAGTGAAAAACCTGTATACCAATAACTTCAAGTCTTTGAAGAAAGAAATTTAAAAAGATATCAGAATATGGAAAGATCTCTCAATTAAAATGGGGTATAGAATGTTGAGCAGTTCTTTAAGTGTTTCTTGACTATTTGACATTCCTCTGTTGAGAATTTTCTGTTTAGCTCTGTACCCCATTTTTAATTGGTTTGTTGGTGTTTAATTTCTTGAGTTCTTTATATATTTCGGATATTAGCCCTCTTTTGGATGTAGGTTTGGTGAAGATCTCTTCCCAATCTGTAGATTGTCATTTTGTCCTGTTGACAGTATCCTTTGCCTTACTTACAGAAGCTTTTCAATTTCATGAGACCCCATTTATTAATTGTTGCCCTTAGAGCCTGAGCTGTTGGGGTTCTGTTCAGGAAGCTGTCTCCTATGCCAACAAGTTCGAGGCTTTTACTATGTTTTCTTTTAAAAGATTTTGTGTGTCTGGTGTTGGGTTGAGGTCTCAAAATGGAAGCCTACCATAGATGTCCTCTGAAAGACTCCATCCAGCAGGGGATTGATGCAGAAGCTGAGACTCGCAGCCATACTTTGGGCAGAGTACAGGGAGTCTTATGAAAGAGCTGGGAGATAGAAAGTCCCAGAGGGGATAGGAGATTCATAAGGAGACCAATAGATAGAGCCAGCAAATCTGGGCCAAGGGGAACCTGCAGAGACTGATGTACCAACCAAGGACCATGTATGAAGAGGATCTAGACCCTCTGCTCAGATGTAGTCATTTGGCAGCTCAGTCTCCTTGTTGGTCCCATAATATAGGGAGCAGGAACTGTCTCTGACATAGACTCTGGTACCTGCTCATTGATCACTTCCTCCTTGTGGGACAGCCTTGCCAGGCCACAGAGGAAGAGGATGCAGGCAGTCCTTATGAGACTTGACAGGCTGTGGTCAGAAGGTAGGGGAAGAAGACTCCCCCTTCTTGAGGACTAAGGGAAGGGGGTTAGGGGCAAAGAAGGAGGGAGGGTGGGAATGGGAGACAAGGGAAGGGGCTACAATTGTGATGCCAAGTGAATACATTTTTTTAAAATTTGAAAATGGGGTACAGAGCTAAACAGAGAATTCTCAACAGAAGAATATCGAATAGCCGAGAAGCACACAAAGAAATGCTCAACATCCTTAGTCATTAAGGAGATGCAAATAAAAACAACTCTGAGATTTCATCTTACATCTATCAGAATGGCTAAGATAAAAAACTCAACAGACAGCACATGCTGGCAAAGATGTGAAGCAAGGGCAACAGGTCTCCATTGCTAGTGGGAGTGCAAATTTGTACAACCACTATGGAAACTTAGTCTGGCTCATTTTCAAAATATCAGGAATAGTTCCACCATACTACAAGGACACTTGCTCAACTATGTTCATAGCAGCTTTATTTGCAATAACCAAAAACTGGAAACAACTTAGAGGTACCTCAACCAAAGAATGGACAAAGAACTGAAGGGGAGATATATATGTTTTTTGTTTAGATCACAAGTGGGGGATGAGAAAAAGACTTGTGAGAGAGCAGGTGATGTTTATCCCCTTAGGAGTCGAACCACTGTGTGGGGAAGGTTGGTTCTTAACCAGCTGAAAAACATCATTGAACAAAGAGGAGGTGTAAATGTAAGCCAGAAACAAGAGGTGGAGCCTTTCGAGACTTGTGATAGTTTTAGCTGTTCATCACTCCACTTCGAGATGCTCCTAGAGAGAACCGTTGGAGCGAAGGCTTCAGGGCTCCGAGCTCCGGCTGAGGTTCCAGGTTCTGGTTGCTCCAGGTTCCAGCAGAAGAAATCCTGCTGATTACACCAGGAGAATCATTCCTTGGAACTGATATCCTTATGGTTTCATTATTGTATTCTTTTTTTTTTTTTATTAATTTATTCTTGTTACATCTCAATGTTTATCCCATCCCTTGTATCCTCCCATTCCTCCCCCCCCCCATTTTCCCATTATTCCCCTCCCCTATGACTGTTCCTGAGGGGGATTACGTCCCCCTATATATTCTCATAGGGTATCAAGTCTCTTCTTGGCTACTTGCTGTCCTTCCTCTGAGTGCCACCAGGTCTCCCCCTCCAGGGGACATGGTCCAATGTGAGGCACCAGAGTATGTGAGAAAGTCGTATCACACTCTCCACTCAACTGTGGAGAATATTCTGACCATTGGCTAGATCTGGGAAGGGGTTTAAAGTTTACCTCCTGTATTGTCCTTGGCTGGTGCCTTAGTTTGAGCAGGACCCCTGGGCCCAAATCTGCCTATCATATTGTTCTACTTGTAGATTTCTAGGACCCTCTGGATCCTTTTATTTTGCTGTTCTCCCATGCGTCTCTCATTTAGAGTCCCAATAGGATGCCTTCCCCTCTGTCCCAGTTTCCTGGTAAGTGAAGGCTTTCGTGGGACATGCCCCTTGGGCTAGTATGCAGATATAAGTGAGTATATACCATTTGATTCTTTCTGCTTCTGGGTTAACTCACTCATTATGATCATTTCTAGCTCAATCCATTTATCCACAAATTTCGGGAATTCCTTGTTTTTAATAGCTGAGTAGTATTCCATAGTGTATATGTACCACAGTTTCTTTATCCACTCTTCTACTGAGGGACACTTAGGCTGTTTCCATGTTCTGGCTATTATGAATAAGGCTGCTATGAACATGGTTGAGCAAATTTTCTTGTTGTGTGCTGGAGCATCTTCTGGGTATATTCCAAGGAGTGGAATAGCTGGGTCTTGAGGAAGCCCTATTCCCATTTTTCTGAGATAGCACCAGATAGATTTCCAAAGTGGCTGTACTAGTTTGCATTCCCACCAGCAATGAAGGAGTGTTCCTCTCTCCCCACATCCTCGCCAGCATGTGGTGTCGCTTGAATTTTTGATCTTAGCCATTCTGATGGGTGTAAGATGGAATCTCAGAGTTGTTTTGATTTGCATTTCCCTGATGACTAAGGAGGTTGAGCATTTCTTTAAGTGTTTCTCAGCCATTTGATACTCCTCTGTTGAGAATTCTCTGTTTAGTTCCAAGCCCCATTTCTCAATTGGGTTATTCGGTTTGGTGGTGTTTAATTTCTTGAGTTCTTTATATATTTTGGATATTAGACCTTTGTCAGATGTAGGGTTGGTGAAGATTTTTTCCCAGTCTGTAGGCTGTCGCTTTGTTCTCTTGACAGTGTCTCCTGCCTTACAGAAGCTTCTCAGCCTCATGAGGTCCCATTTATTAATGGTTGACATTAAGGCCTGGGCCGTTGGTGTTCTGTTCAGGAAGTTGTCTCCTGTGCCAATATGTTCCAGGCTCTTTCCCACTTTTTCTTCTAAGTGAGTTAGTGTCTCTGGTTTTATGTTGAGGTCTTTAATCCACTTGGATTTGAGTTTTGTGCAAGGTGACAAATATGGGTCCAGTTTCATTTTTTTACACATAGACATCCAGTTAGACCAGCACCATTTGTTGAAGATGCTATCCTTTTTCCATTGAATGGATTTGGCTTCTTTGTCAAAAATCAAGTGACCATATGTGTGTGGATTCATATCTGGGTCTTCGATTCGATTCCACTGATCAACCAGCCTGTTGCTGTGCCAGTACCATGCTGTTTTAAGTACTATTGCTTTATAGTACAGTTTGAGATCAGGTATGGAGATTCCTCCGGAGCATCTTTTATTGTACAAGATTGTTTTAGCTATTCTGGGTTTTTTGTTTTTCCATATGAAGTTCAGAATTGAACTTTCAATGTCTTTAAAAAATTGTGTAGTTATTTTGATAGGGATTGCATTGAATCTGTAGATTGCTTTTGGTAGGATGGCCATTTTTACTATGTTAATTCTCCCGATCCATGAGCAAGGAAGATCACGCCATCTTCTCAGGTCATCTTCAATCTCTTTCTTCAGAGTTTTGAAATTTTTTTCATACAAGTCCTTCACTTGCTTAGTTAGGGTAACTCCTAGATATTTTATATTGCTTGTGGCTAATGTGAAGGGTGTGGTTTTCCTAATTTCTTCCTCTGTAAGCTTGTCATTTGTGTATAGGAAGGCTACAGACTTTTTTGAGTTAATTTTGTATCCAGCCAATTTGCTGAAGGTGTTTATCAGCTTTAGGAGTTCTCTGGTGGAGTTTTGAGGGTCACTTATGTACACTATCATATCATCTGCAAAGAGGGATAATTTGACTTCCTCCTTTCCCATTTGGATACCCTTGATCTCCTTTTGTTGTCTTATTGCTCTGGCTAGAACTTCGAGTACTATATTGAAGAGATATGGAGAGAGTGGGCAGCCTTGCCTTGTTCCCGATTTGAGAGGAATTTCCTTGAGTATCTCACCATTTACTTTGATTTTGGCTATTGGCTTGCTGTATATAGCCTTTATTATGTTGAGGAAAGTGCCTTGTATCCCCGATCTCTCTAAAACTTTAAACATGAATGGGTGTTGAATTTTATCAAATGCTTTCTCTGCATCCAAGGAGATGATCATGTGGTTTTTTATTTTCAGTTTGTTTATATGATGGATTACATTGATGGATTTCCGTATATTAAACCATCCCTGCATGCCTGGAATGAAGCCTACTTGGTCATGATGAATGATATCTTTGATGTGCTCCTGTATTCGTTTTGCAAGTATTTTATTTAGTATTTTTGCATCTATGTTCATAAGAGAAATTGGTCTGAAATTCTCTTTCTTTGTTGAGTCTTTGTGAGGTTTAGGTATCAATGAGACTATGGCCTCATAGAATGAAGTTGGTAATTTTCCATCCATTTCTATCTTTTGGAGTAGCTTGAAGAGTATCGGTATTAGCTCGCCCTTAAAGGTCTGGTAGAATTCTGCACTGAAACCATCTGGCCCTGGGCTTTTTTTGGTTGGGAGACCATCGATGATTGCTTCTATTTCTGTAGGGGAAATGGGACTATTTAACTTGTTTATCTGTTCTTCACTCAACTTTGGCAAGTGAACTTGATCAAGAAAATCGTCCATTTCCCTTAGATTTTCAAATTTTGTGGCGTATATGCCTTCAAAGTAGGATCTTATGATTCTTTGAATTTCTTCAGTGTCTGTTGTTATGTCTCCCTTTTCATTTCTGATTTTGTTCATTTCAATACTGTCTCTCTGCCTTTTAGTTAGTTTGGCTAATGGTCTGTCTATCTTGTTGATTTTCTCAAAGAACCAGCTTTTGGTTTTGTTGATTCTTTGGACTGTTTTCTTAGTTTCTAATTTGTTAATTTCAGCCCTGAGTTTGATAATTTCCAGGCGTCTACTCCTCTTGGGTGTTTCTGCTTCTTTTTTTTCTAGGGCTTCCAGTTGTGTTGTTAAGATGCTTATGTGCGATGTTTCCAATTTCTTTTTAAAGGCACTTAGTGCTATGAATTTTCCTCTTAGCACTGCTTTCAATGTATCCCACAAATTTGGGTATGTTGTTTCTTCATTTTCATTGAATTTCAGAAACTCCTTGATTTCTTTCTTTATTTCTTCCCGGACCCAGGTGTCATTTAGCAGAGAGTTGTTTAGTTTCCACAAACGTGTAGGCTTTTTGTTATTTCTGTTGTTGTTGAATTGCAGCCTAAGAGCATGGTGATCTGATAGGATACAAGGTATTATTTCAATCCTCTTGTATCTGTTGAGGCTTGCTTTGTGACCTACGATGTGATCAATTTTGGAGAAGGTTCCATGGGGTGCAGAGAAGAAGGTGTATTCTTTCTTGTTTGGGTGAAAGGTTCTATAGATATCTGTTAGATCCATTTGACCCATGGCATTGGTTAATGATGTTATTTCTCGGCTTAGTTTCTGTTTCAATGACTTATCCTTCAGTGAGAGTGGGGTGTTGAAGTCTCCCACTATTATTGTGTGGGGATCGATGTGTGGTTTAAGCTTTTTTAGGAGATCTTTTACATATGTGGGTGCCCTTGTATTGGGAGCATAGATGTTCAGAATTGTGATGTCATCTTGGTTGACTTTACCTTTGATGAGTATGAAGTGTCCTTCCTCATCCCTTTTGATTAATTTTGGTTGAAAGTCTATTTTGTTCGATACTAAAATGGCTACACCTGCTTGCTTCTTGTGACCATTTGCTTGGAATATTTTTTTCCAACCTTTTACCCTGAGGTAATGCCTTTCATTATGGGTGAGATGTGTTTCTTGGATGCAGAAGAATGTTGGGTCTTGTTTATGTACCCATTCGGTTAGTCTGTGTCTTTTTATTGGAGAATTGAGGCCATTGATGTTGAGAGATATTAATGACCAGTAACTGTTAAGAGTCTTAATTTTGATGTTGTTTCCAGTCGAGCGTTTGTGTAGTTGTGTTTTTGCCATGGGATAGTTATCTATTTCCTGGGTAGTTTTGGTTGTAGCTTGACCCTTTGGGATGGAGTTTTCCTTCTAGTACCTTCTGTAAAGCTGGGTTTGTGGATAGGTACTGTTTGAATTTGTTTTTGTCATGGAATATTTTGTTTTCTCCATCAATGGTTATTGATAATTTTGCTGGGTAAAGTAGTCTGGCCTGGCATCTGTGTTCTCTTAGGGTTTGCAGGATCTCTGTCCAGGCCCTTCTGGCTTTTATGGTCTCTGCTGAGAAGTCAGGTGTAATTCTGATAGGTTTACCATTAAATGTTATTTGGCCCTTTTCCCTTGCAGCTTTTAATATTTTTTCTTTGTTCTGCATGTTTTGTGTTTTGATTATTATGTGGCGGGCAGTTTTTCTTTTCTGGTCAATTCTATTTGGTGTTCTGTAGGCCTCTTGTATGTTTATAGGCATCTCTTTCTTTAGATTGGGGAAATTTTCTTCTATGATTTTGTTGAGAATAGTTTCTGGGCCCTGGAGTCTGATGTCTTCTCTTTCTTCAATGCCTATTATCCTCAGATTTCTTCTTTTCATGGTGTCCTTAATTTCTTGGATGTTTTGTGTCAGGAGTTTTCCAGATTTGGCATTTTCTTTAATGGTTGATTCAATATCTGTGATTGTATCTTCTAGCCCTGAGATTCGTTCTTCCATCTCTTCGATTCTGTTAGAAAAGCTCACCTCTGTGTTGCTCGCCTTCTTCTCTGAGGTCTCACGTTCTCGTTTTTCTTCTGTCTGTGTGTTTATCATTGAATCCATTTTCATTTTCAGATCTTGAACTGATTTTTTGATTTCTTTCATCTGATTTTTTGTATATTCCTGAGTTTCTTCCATTGCCTCTTTATAGGTCTTCAGAGCTTGAACCGTTTTAGTTATTTCTTTCATCTGGTTGTTTGCATTTTCCTGCAATTTTTCCAGTTCCACTCTGTGTGCTTCTTTTATGTCTCTCACCTGTTTGTCTGCGTCTTCCTGCATTTGATTACGAATTTTATTTGTTTCCTCCATTATCATCCTCATTACTAAGGATTTGAGGTCATTTTCTTGTATTTCCGTTGTATTTGAGTTCTCTGGGTGGTTTTCTTTGGGATAGCTGGAAACTGGAGACGCCATGTTGTTTTGGGGTTTTTTGCGTATGCTTTTTCGTTGTCCTTTAGACATCTTGCCGTCTTTGTTTTTGTTGGGTAGTTTCCAGAGTTGAATGGAGGGTGTCTGATGATAGATTCACTTGTTTTCTTACGATTTCCCTAGGCTGCGAGCTCAAAGCTTCACTGGTGTGGATGTTAGGAGGTTAGCCCTGTTGTTCTGGTCTCTCACAGCCAGTGATCCTCAGTCCCTCTCTGCTGTGGATCCTGCAATTGTTCTGGGTCTCTGAATGAGCGTTGGGTCAGGCCAAGGTATCCACAGCCTTCTGTGTTCCCTGCCAAGTCCAGCCAGGAGCACTGGGACCGAACCACGGGCAGAACTCAGCTAGATTCTCAGTGCCAGAACCGTCTGCCAAGCTCAGCTAGGGATTTTGGGCCCAAAATGCACACAGGGCCCAGCCAGAATTTTTGGGCTGGGACTACGCACCAAGCTCCACTAGGGCCTTTTGGCCCAAAGTGCGTGCTGTGGTCAGTTATTGACTCAGGGCCCGAACTGACCACCAATCTCAGCCAGGAATTCTGGATTCAAACTGTACACTGTGTCCAACCAGAGTCTTAGAGCTGGTGGAACCGAGAGCTCTGTCCAGCCTGTGCCACAGCAGGAGAACTGCGGCTGCTCTGAGTTAGCGCCAGTGGTGGAACAAGTGCTCCGCCCGCACTGTGTCCCCGCAGGGGAGCTGCCGCTGAGCTGAGGTGGTGCCTAGGATGGAACCGAGCACGTCACCAAGCCTGCGCCACAGCAGGAGAACTGCGGCTGCTCTGAGTTAGCGCCAGTGGTGGAACAAGTGCTCCGCCCGGACTGTGTCACCGCAGGGGAGCTGCCGCTGAGCTGAGGTGGTGCCTAGGATGGAACCGAGCACGTCACCAAGCCTGCGCCACAGCAGGAGAACTGCGGCTGCTCTGAGTTAGCGCCTGTGGTGAAACCAAGTGCTCCGCCCAGACTGTGTCACCGCAGGGGAGCTGCCGCTGAGCTGAGGTAGTGCCTAGTGTGGAGCAGCGTGCTCAACTAAGCCTGCGCCACAGCAGGGGAGCTATGGCCACGCTGAGTTAGTGCCTCAGGCAGAATTGTTTGCTGGGCCGGGCCAATACCCGGGACTCTGGGGCCGAACTGTCCGCCGAGTCCAATCTGGGTCCAAAGGCTCCACGCGACCCAAATCCTGCCCCGAGTCCCCTCTCCCGCAGCAATTCCCACCAGCCACCACACCAATCGCCTCCACCGGAAGGCTATGAGCTGCAAACCTCAGCCGCCGCTGCTGGTGCCGCTGGTGCTGCCGCCTCTACCGCTGCCGCTCCGATCAGAGAAAAACCACGCTCCTCCCGTGTGCAGGGGCACGCAGGTCCTCCGCACCCTGGTCCCTCCGAACTGTGGAGCACTCCCGCTGCCGTGATGTTCGGACCTCGGTGTTCCTGGCTCAGAAATCTGTGCAATTCCCTGAATTGTTCACTGGAGCCTCCAAACGCGGTCCACACTGCTCGCCGCCATCTTGGATCCATTATTGTATTCTTTAATCTTCTTTTCCTATTGTTTAGGTTAGTCGGGTTATAAGTGAGGTACTCTCGGTTAATAAGTTTGTAATAAAATATATTTGTTAAGAAAGTTGAGCCTACAAAGACCATGTGGTACATTCACACAATTGAATATTACTCAGCTTTAAAAACAATGACATCATGAAATATGCAAGGAAAATGGATGGAACTAGGAAAGATCATCCTTAGTGAGGTAACCCAAACCGAGGAAGACAAACATGATGTGTACTCATAAGTGGATATTAGCCATAAAGTGCAGGATAATCATGCCACATACTCTACAGACCCAATGAAACTAAGGAGGGCCCAAGGGAGTATGTTTGAATCTCATTCAGATAGACTTCTGGTGTGGATACAGAGGAGTAACTGGATGGGAGAGGGGATGGGGAGGGAAACGGCTGTGATCAAGTGTGGGAGGATGACAGGAGAGAGAACTGGAATCGTGGGGAATGGGGAGCATCTCTTGTATGAGATAGAAACCTAGGACATTGGGAACTCCTGGGAATCTATGAAGGTGGCTCTAGGTAAAATGTCTTTCAATAGGGGATATGAAAACTAAAACATCCACCTCCTATAACCAGGCAAGACTTCTAATGGAGGGATCAGTATACCACCCCACCCACACAACCTTTGACCCACAGTTTTTCTGGCCTATAAGATGTACAGGAATAAAGAGCAAGCAGAAATTGAGGGAATGGCCAAGCAATGACTGGCCCAGCTTGAAACTAATGACATGAGAGAGAGCCCATATATAATACTATCAGTGATATTCTGCAATACTAGTGGACAAGAAGCTAGCATAACTGTCATCTGAGAGGTTTCACCTAGCAGTTGATGTAAACACAGAGACTCGCAGTTAAACATTAGGTGGAGCTTGGGGAATTCTATGGAAGAGGATGAGGGAGGATTGTAGGAGCCAGAGAGGTCAAAGACAGCACAAGTAAACCTACAAAATTAGCTAATTTGGGTCCATAGGGGCTCACAGAGATGGAACCACTAACCAAAAAGCATGCATGGGATGGACCTAGGCCCCTTACATACATGTAGCAGATGTGCTATGTGGTCCTCATGTGGGTCCACTAACAATGGGAGCAGGGGCTGTCTCTGACTGTTGTTGGCCTTTGGATCCCTTTCCCCTAGCTGAGCTGCCTTGTCAGTGGGAAAGGAAGCCTTTAGTCCTGCTGCAAGTTGATATTCCAAGGCAGGTTGATATCCATGGAAGGTTTCCCCTTCTTTGAGCAGAAAGGGAGGGGGACAGAAGAGGAAAGGAGGGAGGAAGAAGGGCCTGGTATGATAGGCTGGAGGGGATGCTCTGATTGGGATATAAAGTAAATTAATTAATAAAAGATAAAAATTCAGCATATGGCTTTGATTGACAAACATAGATGCTGGAAGAGAGGATTACTAAATGAGAAGACACATCCACATGTCAAAACAGAAACACACACACAAAATGGGAGAAAGTTCAAAGGTGAGTAAGTGACTTTAACATGTCTTATTAGTATTAACATATCTTATACAGATTAAAGAAACTCATGTGATATCTTCATAGTGCATATTCATACATTGGTAATATCTATCCTTCTTTCTATTCCCTCCTCTACCCCAGCTGTCAGCATCCTTTCCATCCTTCCCTCTGTTTCATAATCAGGTATTGGAATTTTATTTTATGTTATTCTTTTTATCTTTTTGTTAGTTTTCTTTTTTTATACATACATTTATATTATTACACTCATAATCAGGTTTAGCCTTTTATTTTAGTTTCACTTATGAGAAAACAAATGTGATGGTTGCTTTTCTGTGTCTGGCTTATTTCACTTACCATGATATCTATCAGTTTCATCAACATGGTTGCAAAGGAAAAGATTTACTTCTTTTATAACTCAGTCAGACTCTATTCAAAATATATGGATTAATTTCTTTACCAGTTCATCTGTTCAGAGGAACCTAGGCTGATCTAGATTTTGGCTATTGTTAACAGTACCACAATAAAACTAGTGAGTATCTTTTTGTGTGCTGACTTCATTTCCTTTCAGTTTGTGCCAGGAAGTAGGAATGCTGGATCATATGACAGTCTATTTTTAGTTTTTCAAGGATATCCCTATTCTATTTTCTGAAGTAGTGAGATTAATTTGTGTTCCACCCAACGGTGCATAAAGGGTCCATTTTCTACATCCTGTTATTTATAATTTCTTATGACAGCTGCATTACTACATAAGATATCATCTCAATGTAGTTTTGATATGCCTTTCCTTCATTAGTAATGCTACTAAGCACTTTTTTGAGCTTATATAACTCAATATATCCCATGAGTGCATGTAAAGGGAGGGAGAGTCAGCCGTCTCTAAGATGGACTGCATATTTGGGCTCCACACTCATCGATTTATCTAGTTACAAATCAAAAGTATGTTTTAAATTGAAGCTGTTATCAACATGACATTTTTCTCTAAAAAAACAGATCACAACAAATATTTACATGATATTTACATGACAACAGTTATTATAAATGATCTAGAGGTGGTTTAAAGTGTATTAGAGGATGTATATAGGGTCTGTGTTACAATTTTCTATAAGAGATTTGTATATCTACAGATTTTTTTTATCTTCTTGGTATCCCAGAACTAATCACCCATTGTTGAATGAACTTTTCCTTGGGCGATAAGAACAAACATCTACTCAACACAGATAGGGTACCAATAACCAACCAAAGAAATGATCCCACTAAAGTCTGGCTTGGTGAAACAATGACATTTTTGGTCTTAATTTCAGAGCACAGGTGATGCATTATTTGCAGGAGGATGGGTGACCTCAAAGCACCTACATCACTGAAAAGTCTCACTCTAGTACAACAACAAGTTTCTAACAGCCACAGAAATGGAATTTCCCTTCTATTAGCCTTTTGCCCCCTTATACTGTAGCACCTTCTGATGCCATGAGTCTAGATTCAGCTTAGGCACAAAAACAAACATTTTGGAGAGAGGTGTATGAAGAAGGATCTAAACTCTCAAGAGATGGTCTAAAAACCCTTGTCACCTCAGTTCCTTTTTTTTTTTCCTACTGAGGGAAGTGAACAGGTGCAATCCTGGGTGTCACATGCAGCTCTGGTGAAGATGTTAATAGCCACTGTGCAGGTGGGGGAACTCTTTGGCTGACTCATAAACAAGTACTCAGACATGTGGCTTCCTCCCCTCTGTGCCAACCTGTTCAGAGGCAGACAGTTGTCTAGCACTATGTCCTCCTAAGGAAGCAGGGCACCCACCACATAGTCTTCCGAGTCCTGGTTTCAGTCAGAAATGCTCACATACAAATACATCTTGACGTTGACATTAGAATGAGCTCAGATTACATATTACTCCACAGGGCTCATTGTGTGCAAATGTAGGAGACGTATTTACTCCTGACTTTATCTGATTTTGTTTTCTTCTTTGACAGGAATTCTACTTCAGCAGGCCCTGTGAAAACATTAATTTGCAGATATGATAACTTCCGAGTGTATTTTGGAGGTATTTGATGGCATATCACCCAAGAAGATGACGAATGGAGCAATCTTTGTATTGTCGCATCGAGGGTATACGTCACTATCTTATAAATATAGCCAACTCCATCATCTAGGTTACTGAAAGCAATGAGTAGTACAAATAATCAAAACTGCTGGGGGAAAGTTTGTTTGGATGTGTTTGGGGAATGTATCATAGTTTTTCTTGCAGCAGCAGCCGCAACAGCAGCAACAGCAGGTGCTCCTAATTAGAGTTTTGCTTAGGCTAATACTGGAATTAGCTTGCATACACTGAACATATATATGTCAAGACCCAAGACTCTTGATGCTATTTGATATGCAATCTGTGTGCAAGATCTCAAGTCCTCTATTTTTCACTGGCCTATCAGATTGCACACATTAAATGAGAGGCATTCACCACATTGACAGACAGGAGGCATGCCAGATCCAAAGATGCCATGATTTCTTAGATGTCTCGAGCTCTCCCTTGGAGATTTACCTCCCAAACTGTCTTCCTTATCTGACAGCCTCCCAATTGCAATGTCTGAACCCAAAGGAATTTAGGGGCAGCCATATCTGGGAGACATGAAGAGCAAAGCAGGGGAGACTGTGTTCATTACATTAGTGATGTAGTATTCTTTACTACTCAGCCCTAGCCTGAGTTCAGCCTCTTTTCCTTTCGTCCACAGATTCCAGCTGTTGTAGGTTTAGCCTCCTGATTTTCCTTTGTGTCTGCCTCACTCCCTCTGACCCCAATCTCCATCAACTCTTGGCTCTTTGACACAGCCATTTTCAAACGGGGGGGGGGGTTCTTGCATAACACCTTAGCTTCTGCACACCCCCCCCAACCATCCTCCACAGGGCAAAGGCACAGAAGGGTTGTCAAATGGAATCATATGCTGTTCCCTGGCCATGCTTCACAATTGCTACCTTGCACCTTTGCTCCACAGATTCATTCTTTTGGCAAGCCCCCGGCATGGGTAAGACTCACCTTTCTTTCAAGGGCCACCTCAAAAAAAAAAAAATCTCTGTTCTGTCTGAAGATTCAGCAGTTGTTGCTTGCAGCTGCAAATGACTACCCCTTTCACCAAATATCCTTAGTACTTCCTCCCTCCCTTGTGGCACTGCTCCCAGTAGAGGATGATTGTTGGGAACACACAGGGTGCAAAGTGTAAGAGGGAAGAGTCCAAACATTGGAGCACAGCTGATAGGACTCAGCTCACTCACACTAGAAGCTTGAGTCTGGATTGAGGCCCATTGCACACCTTGTAAGCTTGTATACAAATACAGTCAAAAGACCAGATGCCCGGGTAGCACCTGATGCCTTGCTCCTTCCAATCTCAAGCTGGACAGAGCAAATCAGAACCTGGATTTTCACATGATGATGATTCCTATGCACACTAATATTTAAGTAGACCACTGTTTTTGTTTTGTTTGTTTGTTTGTTTGTTTTTCATAACTGAGGAGAGGGAGGTAGCTACTTACAGAAGAGACATACACCAGGCCTTGTCATGCATTCAGGGTTCTGGAACATGATAGCAACTTTCAGGTGAGTCATACAGTATGCATTCCTGCTTCTCTGAATTATCAGCTCAATTTCCTTCCTGCTTTTAAAAAAATATTTTATTTTTCTTTATTTTATGTGCATTTGTGTTTTTGCCTATAAGTATATGTCTGTGTGAGGGTGTCCAGATATTGGCATTATAGTTGTGAGCTGTTGTGTGGGTTCTGGGAATTGAACCTGAGTCCTCTGGGAGAGCAGTCAGTGCTCTTAACCACCAAGACATCTCTCCAATCCCCTTCCTTCCTGCTCTTAATTTGGGGTATACACCTTCTCTAAAATCATGGAAGGAGCCCAATCCCAGACAAGAGCACCTTTCCTCTTATTGGCAAGCTGTGGGTGCACAAAGCTGGCCCCAAGTAGGGAAAGCCCGTGTGATACCTTTCAGCCTGCCCCAATTAATGTGGCCTCTGGCCAAGGTGTGAGTCAGACTTTGAGTCCTCTGCTAAACATCAGTGCAAGGAATGCCACAGGATGATGTCAAGTGAGCTTTGGAGCTAACCACTCCTAGAAACATCTGGCGCTGGCAGCGCATGTGACTAATAGAATGCATAAAGAGAACACATGAGCAATTTGGAGTAACCATAGTACTTAGTGCCTTCTATGACACTTATTTGTTTTGCTCTGAAGAGGTAAATAAATACATGATGTTTGGAAGAAAGATGAAAAAATAAATAAACACTCCACTCGAACGATTTCCCTTCCTTCCTTCCTTTACTTTCTCTTTTCCCCCAGATTGTTTGAGCAAGTCCAACCTTCCTTTGTTTTCTAGATGTTCTCTAATTATCACAGCACGAGCTCAGCTTTTTGCACACACCTTGTCTGCAGATTCCAGTGGGGTTTGCAGAGCGCATGTCTCACTTGCGCAGAGAAGCCTGGGAATTGGAAAGGCCCTCAAGTTGAGGCAAGGTAGCTCAAACTGGGAAGTGGCAAAACTTGCTGCGTTTGCCTGGGGCCTGTAGTCGCTGATAAATTATTGCTCCTCAAAGCTCCTCGGTCTTGTTGGAGCTGTTTGGTTTATAATCAGAACCACACCCAGACCATGATAGGAGTGGTTGCTGAGTGCCTTCTGTCTCGTGGTGGGAAAAAAGACAGAATTGTTCTCCTGCCACAAAAGGAACACAAAAATCAGAACTAGCTGCCAACTTCTGTCATAGGCCACTGTGTATATTAAATCAGAAGTGTCAAATTAGGCCTTGCTAGCCAATGACATACTTGCTTTAAATTTAAAACTGGAAGATGATGAGCCACTCATAGTCGAAGCTATATAACTCGGAGAGTTGCCTGTGGACAAAAAATTGTGAAATTTTCCCTTGAACTGCTTATCCATTTGCTGAGTGTAAGGGTTCTTTTGAGAACACACACGTGTGTGTGTGTGTGTGTGTGTGTGTGTGCGCGTGCATGTGTGTGTTGAGGGGTCAAAAATTGGCTAACATGTTTGTGAAGGTTGACAGTTAAAATGGCAAGACAAAGCCAGTAAGATGGCTCCGGTGATAAAGGCTTTAAATATCAGCCTCATGACTTGAGTTTGATCTGGGACTCAAATGGTGGGAGGAGGGAAGTGACTCCTGAAGTTTGTCCTTTGACTTCCACACATATATTGCAGTACATGCACACATACACACACGCGCGCGCGCGCGCTCACACACACATACACACACCAAAAAACAAACGCAATTTAAAAGGGAAACAAAAACAAAATCCAAAGGGCAGGTCATCAGCAAGCAGGAGAAATCAGGCAGATTTCTATGTTACAGTCTTTAGACAGAATTCCTTTTCTAGTGCAAGAAGATAGTTCTAGAATTGCACTTTCATTTTCTCTTGGACATATTTTATTCCATGTTGTATGCAATCAATCACAGTACTAGATAAAGCTAAGGCTAGCTAGCCATTCTAGAGGAAGACTATACAAGTGCAAGGTCTCAACCACATTTAAACTACCCAGTGGAATTAGAAAACCATAAAGGTTTACAGTAGAGTGGGATTCACTTGGTGACTCCAGCATGCACAGAGAGTGCCTCTGAAGCTATTTCTAGACAGCCTTTGAATGAGCTTTGTATTGTATTAAAATACCCAAGTTTGAATATTTTTTTAAAAAATATTTGCAAATTTCAGAGTTTGGAAAGCTGAAAGTCTGAGATTGGACAAGTTCATCTGTTCAGCCCCTAGCATGAGTTTTCTTCATATCAGGACATGGTAGATGGGGTCATGGCAGAAGCATGAGTAGAAAGGAAAGAAAAGTCACTACTGAGATAGGAAACAAGAAGAATTCAGAAGCTAGACATTTAAAAATATTTATTTCATTTTAAAAGTAAATGTATATTTATCTATGTGTAAGTACGTGCATGTGAGTGAAGATGCCCATCAAGTCCAGAAGAGGGCATTGGATCCCTTAGAACTGGAGCTAGAGGTGGCTGTGAGCAGTCTGACATGGGTGCTGGGCAGTAACCATCTCTCCAGGCCCCAGGTATGTAACTTTTAAACAACCCATTTAGGTGGAAATGGACAGGAGAGCTATGAGAATTACACGAGTCCCTTCTATGGGCACTGTCCCAATGATCTACATACCTTTCCCAAGGCTCCATTTCACAAAGTTCCACCACCTCAACACTCCTGTACTGGATACGAATCTGTCATATAAATCCTTGAGGGACCCACCCACTCCAACCAGGTCCAAGGTTTCCTAGAACCAAGCTCTCAGAGTGCCACGTTATTGTGTAACTTTTCACTGAGAAACCGGAAGTACCATCTATCCATCCCAGACAGGGAACTGACCAACCTAAGGAAAAAAGTATTTGTCTAAATTATTTCCAAGAGTGTGTGCAACTCCGAGAAGAGTGACCCATACCATTAATAAAAGGCAGCCAAACCACAGAAAAATTCAATTCTAGTTGATTATTTACACCTTGCATAACCTTAGAGAACAAAGGGGGCTCCCTTCCTCTCTGTGAGGGAGGGAAAATAGGCCTGATCTTGTAAGGGTCTCAGGCAGGTGGTCAGAGATGCTGTGCTTCAGGATTGGGACAGTCATATGCAACCAAGAGGAAGCAGCTTCTATCTACACACACACACATCAACCAGCAGATGCCCATGGTGTCAAGCCAGGCTCACCCCCCCCCACTCTAGGATCCCAAGCAGGGGGCCTTCTGTGTTCAGAGCTTCAGATCTACTCATGGGACTGAGGGTCACTCTCAGAAAGCAGAGTAGCAACAAGGTGTAAGTAACTGAGAGTAACTCTATGTGTCTGTCTAACGACAAATGTGCATCTGGAGTCTACTCTGTTACATGGACAGTGTGTTACATGGCCAGCTTACAAGGCTTCTTAGGGTTTTAACTCAGGTCCTCACACTTGTATGGTGGGTGATTTTACCCACTGGTCCATCTCCCTAGCCCACATTTCTCTATGTATTCATTATACAAATTCTTATTAGATACACAATTGGCAAATTATACTCTCATTCTCTGGTTGATTTCTTTGCTTTTTTCCTGAGACTGCATAAAATGTTTTATTGGGAAAAAACAAACTCAGTAATTGTACGTTTTATACTTTATACCTTTGATATTATATTTAAAGATACTGTCCAGGTCAAAGTAAAAATGTATTTTTCAAGACATGGTTTCTCTGTGAAGCTCTGTCTGTCCTAGGACTTGCTTTGTAGACCAGGCTTGCCTCAAACTCAGAGATCCACCTGCCTATGTCTCCTGAGTGCTCCAAGTAAAGTCATGTGTTACCATGCCTAGCTCTTATCAAAATCTCTTAATCTTATCAAGGAAGGTACTTTGGTTCAAATGATCTTCTTTCTATGTATTTTTCTATTTTGTTAAGTATATTTCACTTTTCAAATTTGTTTATGTCTTAACTCTTTCCTCCTCTTCTGTTTTATTTTATTTTATTTGCATTATTAGGAATTGAATTAATGCCTCCCATCCTAGGCAAGCATCCTACCAGTGAGCTACATCTCCAGCCTCACCTTTATGTTTTTACAAGATCTCTCTTCATAGATCAGGCTACCTCAGCCTCCCAAGTACTTTATGTTAGCCTTTTAAGGTAAGGTATTATCTTGAGATTAGTTTCAGACTTTTTTTTTTCTGATATAAGCATGCAAATCTATACCTCTGCCAAATTTTGTCTTAGCTGCATCTTGTAATCCTTCTCTCTGTCTGTCTGTCTGTCTGTCTGTCTCTGTCTCTCTCTCTCTCTCTGTGTGTGTGTGTGTGTATGTGTGTGTGTGTGTGTTTGTGTGTGTAGAGGGGCCAGATGACAACTAGCGTCTTCCTAGTGTCTTTTCACCTTAGCTTTTGAGATAGGGTCTTTCACTGAATCAGGGGTTCACTGATTCAGCTAAGCTGTCTATCAAGCTCTCAGATCTGCCCATGCCAATCTCCCAAGCTCTGGTATCACCGATGCAAACCACTTGGTCCCACATTTTAGGGATTAACTCATGTCCTCATACTAGTACACCAAGCAATTTGTCAGCGGAGTCACCTCCTAAAATTTTGTGTTACATTTTCATCACCTTTTAGATCTAAGAATAGTCTAATTTCTCTCTGTAAAAACTGATGACATGACCACTCCATGGTATGGATAAGGGGAAGGGTTTAATTGTAAATATAAAATGGAGAAACAGAGGCAACTAGAAGAGTCCAGAGAAGAAAGAAAAAGAAGTAGACTGAAGATGGCCTGCAGACTGGACCTGGCCAGGGATATCTGAGAGAGAGAGGAAAGAACAGCAGGAGATAGAGAATAGAGAAAACATAGGGAGAGAAGCAAGAGCAGAACAAAGCAGAGCAGGGGAGTGTGTGTGTGTGTGTGTGTGTGTGTGAGAGAGAGAGAGAGAGAGAGAGAGAGAGAGACAGAGACAGAGACAGAGACAGAGACAGAGAGAGACAGAGAGACAGAGACAGAGAGAAAGAGACAGACACAGACACAGAGACAGACAGAGACAGAGATAGAGAGAGAATATCAACATATTGAGAATAGCAGGGTTATAAGGAGAATGAGTAACTGGGGGATGGAAGCCCATGAATTGGAGGGAGTTTAGGGAGCCAGTGAGAAGGGATAGAGTGGTAGCATGGACTTTGAAATGTGGGACAGGTACTTGTGAGACTGATGGAGGCTGAAGGCCAGTATGAATTTTGATGTTCTTTCTAATAATCACTACAGATGGCCATTTGTCCCTTCCTCCAAAGGTAACAGAAATGATTCCTTTTTGTAAAGGGGAACCAGCATCACAAGTTTATTTATCCTCCAGAAATCCTTCTATAGTCCAGGATGAGTCCATTGATTGGGCTGCCTCTTGGAGTTTGGGGAATTGAAGTTTCCTTTGGACCTAACACTCTCATGCTTCTTTCTTTGATTTACAAATTGTGTAAAAAATATACAGTTTAATTTCCTAGGATGTGGAAATTATCCAAATTTTCAATTTTCAATTACTATTTCATTAAAAACATGCTTATAACATCTTTTTACTGTGTGTGCATATATGATGGGGTTGGGCACAAGTGCAACAGAGTTACGTGTGGAGGTCACAGGACCGCTCGTAAGAGTCAGGTCTCTTTTTCTAACATGTGTATCTTGACAATCTAAGTCAGGATATCAGTCTTGGGGGCAGGCAGTTTTACCTGCTGAGCCATTTTGCCAGCCTTTCTTGCATTTTGTTTATTGTGCATACTTTGTACAGTTGCAGTTGTTTTGAATTCACTAAAGCATTTCATGGCTAAGAATACATTTTACACTCTTTAGACTTTAGAATGTGTCCATTGATTGTTAGAGAGGAAGCTGTTTGATGGCATTTTTTCAAGCTTTCTATGTTATCACTAATTTTCTGTCTGGTTGTTTTTTTAATCAATTATTAAGAATAGTGGGGGCTGGAGAGATTGGCTCAGTGTTTAAGAGTGCTGCCTACTCTTCCAGAGGCCCTGAGTTCAATTCCCAGCAACCACATGGTGGCTCACAACCATCTCTAATGTAATCTAATGCCCTCTTCTGCAGATAAAGCACTCATATGCAATAAATAAAATAAATAAATCTTTTTAAAAAATAGCATATTAAAATCTCTAACCATTGTTTGTATATTGTCTATTTCTCTTTTTAAATCTGTCACTTTTGACTCTTACATTTTGACAGCATTGTTAGCTGTGCATACATTTGCAATTCCGGCTAATTATGCTGTCATTATTAAATGCCTTCCCTTTATTGTAGTCATATTTTCTGGTTTGTGCTGCTACTGCCGCTTCAGCGCTCAGCTGTTTGCTCTTTGCTTGGTATGACTTCTGTCATCTTTTTTCTTTAGTATCACCTCTCTTTGAAGCTAATGCGTTTTTCTGCCTCCAACATCCAGAGGCTTCTGCTGCTGCATCCACCCTGCCGATCTCGGCTCCAGGGCATCCTGCTCACATCCTTTCCACTTGACCTCATTATTCCTATGGTCAAACTTACATTCGCCACATTGCTATTTGTTTTCTTTGAGTCTTGTCTGTTTTATATCTGTCTAATTACTTTTTATGTTTGATTTTAAGTGTATGAGTGTAATTTGCCCATAGATTTTAACCATATATTTTAGTTTCTTGATATTTCCTCTAGTAAATATAATTTTTATTTTACCTCAGCCAGTCTACTTCTGATTAATATTAATTTAATCCTGGAAAAATATATTTTTTCAATAGAACTTCAGTTCCTCACCCCACTGCACTTCATTGTGACTTTATTGTTCTATAGTTTCTATGCTTTAATTGCTACTTTATTAAATCTCACATCTTTTAGCAGGAAGATAAGAAATTTAAAAATTGTACATCACAGTCTTTTATCTTAACCTTCTTTCTGGTACTGATTGTTATTCCTTGCAGCTGTAGTAAGAGTCCTATCCATCCTCCTTAATGACACACTTCACTATTTCTTATCCTGCAGTCCCGCTGGCAAAGAATGTTTAGTCTTTATCTTGAAATATCATCTGCATTTCACCTTCATTTTGAAGAATGGTTTCGGTGTGCCCAGAATAGATAAATGGGGCGATGTTAAACTATAAAGCTTCTGTACAACAAAAGAAAACAAAGAGCGAAGAGACACATTGTAACCTAGAAGACTATTTGCAAGTCAGATATCTAACAATGAGTAAGCATCCAAACAATTCTACAAGAAGTAAACAGTCTGACTAAGAGGAGGACAAAGAAATGGAGTAGTTGTTTCTGAACAGAAGACCTATAATTGGCTAGCGTTAGAAGGAAATGCCTTACATTCCTAGGTACTAGGGACTGCAAATGAAAACACCAGGACTTTCTCACCTCAAATTCTTTACGAAGGCAATTATCAAAAGGCAAAAGATAGGAAGTGTTGGTGAGAGTGAAAAAGTAGCCTTTGCACACAGTTGAGGGACATGTATCTAAGTACAGCCATGAATGAAAACGGCATAGAGGTTCTTAAAAAATATTAGCTATAGAACTGACCTGCGATTTAGTGATCCTGTAATTGGTTATATAGCCAAAGGAAATGAAATCAGCCTGGGGAAGGAGGCATCTGCCCTCTCAAGTTTACTGTGGCACTTGATGCTTGAGCCAAGAAGTGTAAATAACCTAAGTGTCCAGCAACAGATGGATGGATAAAGAAAATGTAGGTTCATACATGGGAATACTAATCAGCCATTCATAGGATGCTTTGTCATCTGCAATGGCATGGATACAATTAGAGCACATTCGTTATATCAGGCAGAATTAGCTGATGGGAAACATGGTTAGCAGAGGCTGGAAATAGACTCATGGGGCATACAGAACTTCAGAAAAGTGGGAGGAATATGCTCATTTTCACAGCTGTTTCACAGTGTCGTGAATAAATGTAAGAGCTGAAAAGTATACTTTTCAGTGCCACTGGGAGAGTGCATCATAAATATTGTCCACATAGAAGACGGCAAATAGGTTGTTTCATTGACCTGATTGGATCCTTTAATATTGTATGAAAAAGAATAGCACAATCTCCACTCTTGCATAAATATATAGTTATAGCTTATCAATATGTGAGCATAAAAAAGGGCCAGGCCAGTATTTTAAGGGTAAGAGAGAGGAATTTTGAGTCTCACTTATTGAGAAAGCTACGGAAACAGAAACAGAAATGATGGAAATGGGAGGGGGATAGGTTAAGGAGGGGGAAGGCAGTTTGAGAGACACATTGTGAAAACTTCCTGTACGCAGTTGGAGCATGTAAGCCTGCTGCTCAGGAGCAACGAAAAGGCTGCAGAAGACCTCCACATGACTCCTTTTATATAGGGATGCTTGGAAGCCTGGGGACCTCATTGTTACTGCTTTCAGAGTAGATGCTTGATCCTCCTTGTTCTTAATACTTAGTTAATAACCCCGAGAAGGATGTTTGCTGTTGCTCCTTCCTTCCTTTCTTCCCTTCTTCCCTTCTTCCTTGCTTCCTTCCTTCCTTCGTCCTGTCTTTCTCTTTCCCTTTTCATTTGTTTTTGTTTCATGGGAATTAAATATAGGGAGGGAATAGGAGAAGGAGCATATGAATTAAAGGAAAGCATGGGCTAGTGAAGAAGTTGAAAACGAAAGAACAGAAAGATCCAAGGCTCACACCAGAGGCTTCCTCTGTCACTAGCTTCTAAACAGTGCTTCTCAACATTCCTGATGCTGTGACCCTTTAATACACTTCCTCAGGTTGTGGTGACCCCAAATCATAACATTGTTTTTGTTGCTACTTCATAACTGTAATTTGGCTACAGTTATGAATCGTAATGTAAGTATCTGTGTTTTTTGATGCTGTCAGGCGACCCCTGTGAAACAAGTCTTTTAAGCCCAAAGGGATCACAACACACAGGTGGAGAACGCCTGTTCTAAAACTCTGATGGACTTGCTGATCTAGTCTGAGTGACTAATCCTCCCCTCCTTTACCGTCCTTGCTCTCATTTTCCTTTTCTTAAGGTTTATTTTGTTTTGTCTGCATGTATGCCTGCACACCAGAAGAGGGCATTGGATCCCATTATAGATGGTTGGAAGCCACCACGTGGTTGCTGGAAATTAAATACATGACCTTGAGAGGAGCGTGGCAGTCAGCGCTCTTGACCGAGGAGCAATCTGTCAAGACCCTTCTCCCTTTTTCAGTTCGATTGACTTTTATGATGTGCTGATGTCTTTATGTCACTTGCTTTGACCTTGTCTTGGGCTTTCATTCATTGGGAGTGCAATCTTTTGTCCTGTTGGCTCCTGTTTCTGGAGAACGCTGGCAACTCTTGAGAATGTCAGTTGCCCCGGCAATGCCTATGAATAACCACTAGGTGGCAGTGTTGGAGAGCATTGCTACTCTGGGGCACTTCTACTCCAACATGATCATTTATACCGGGAAAACTGAGTCAAAGAAAGGACCAGAAACTTTATCAAGGGCACATAAGAAAACCCAAGACAGTCCCAGGAATTAGTCTTGTCACAATCAGAAAACTGTATTTGATCTATTTATTGTGAATATAGACTATTAAAGGAAGGGGAAGGGAAAAGGTATAGGAGGATTAAGAAAATTGGCAAGGTGAAAAAGTGGCACAGGGCTTCAGGGTAACCATAGGTCCAAGATAAAACAGCCCTGGGGGAGGGTTGAAGGGTGGAGATGGAGCAGATTAAAAATGGGAAATTCAAGAATTATTATTATTGAGCGGGGTCAATGAAAAGGCAAAAGTAAGACACAAAAGGCATAGGCTGTTAGTAGGCAGACCCCTTTTTAAAATGTTTTCTTTTTCTAATTTTAAATTTTTAAATTTATTACAATTTATTCAGATTACATCCCAGTTGTCATCCCGTCGCTTGTATCTTCCCATTCTTACCCTCCCTACTTCTTCTGCCCCATTCCCCTCCTCTAGGCCTCTGATGAGGGGGAAACCTCCTCCCCCGCCATCTAACCTCAGTGTGCCAGTCCCACTAGCAGAAACTTCAAAATTCTCACATTCTTCAGAAGTTCAGCTGTCCATGAGGAGTAGCCTCTTCAAATTTCCCTTATTTTACTCCATTAGTCTTGGCCCTTCAGACGAGAGATAAAGTTGAACTGAAAATCTAGGTCAGTGCTTATTTCTACTGCAGAGCTTCTCTAGAGATCCAATGAGGAGCCAGAAGACTATTCACCAACTCTGAGCCTCCTTCAGTCACTTTGTTTCTTTTCTATAGGCTCTGTGGGAGTCTGAGCACTTGGTCTCTGCCTCCCATGGCTCTCTTTGTCCTAAGGGCCTTCCAGAAGGTTTGGAGAGCTCTTGTGAGCTGAGAAACATCCATAGGAAGTGAGTGCAACTTCATGCTGATGGAAGAGGCCTCCAGACAAAGAGGCTCTTTAAAAACAGCCTGAGCAATGGAAGGGCCCTTCAACTTGTTAAAAGCATATCAGTACCCAAGCAGCGTGGCCAGCCACATTCAAGGCCAAGCAAACCCGCTCCCTCCCCACTTCTCATTCCACAGACACATGTTCTCAGCACTTTGACCTGTTGTGAGTCTTTGTAGTAACCAGCATTTGTTATAGAAAGAAGCTTCTCTGCCCAAGAACAGCATTAGCCTCTGAGTGTAGACTTACAACTGTATTATGATTCACCTATAGGGCCCAGGAGCTCCAAACATTATCCATATCACTGGCATTCCAAGCACCATTAGATCTGCTGGATCATAAGGCCCAAGGCATACAGTAGCTTGCAGAACAGTGCAGGTATTTTGTAGTTTCTTCCATTATTCTGGGCCCCTAGTCAAAACTAGTACCTTCTTGGGTCACTCAGTAATGACCCAGAGAGTAAATATGAGCCATCAAAGTAAGAAATGTAGTGAAATTCCTAGAAGCTCACCAGGTGTTATATGTTCTTTTTGGCAACGAATGGGGCCAGAAGCAGCAGTTTATGACTCACCTTAGCAGGGATTTCTTGGCATACTCCATACCATGAAACTCCCTCTGTTTGATTAGTTGTCTCTGGACCTCACAAACCCTCCTGATCCAGCCTTCTGGGTCCTGGGATGACAGGCTTGTACTACCACACCTGACATCTGGCTTCTGAATTTTTGTTGGGGTGATTTCCCAAATGCTGACCAACTAACTGTCTTTTTATTTGTATTCTCCTCTGATATATTTAGGCTGGATGTCTCAGCGGGTCTTCAGTAGATGCTGGAGTCCTAAAGAAGTAAGTCCCAGTGCCAGTGAAGGAATGGATGTGCTAGCTATAGAGAGCAAGCAGACAAAGAGCAAGAGCTTCCTTCATCCCGGTCCGGTCCGTACAGAGCCTGTCAGCAGATGGCGTGGCCAGAACACAGTGTGTCTTCCCACCTCACGATTCACAGTAGAAGTGGATCATCTTACTTCAAATTATGCAAAACTCCCCTCACTGGTGCGCCCTCCATTATGTATTTTAGTTCATTTCAAATGTGGTCAAGCTCACAACCAAGAATAGCTCTCCCAGTTAGTGAACTGGAGGATTCTTTTCAGAGTCTGGCTCTGTCTCTTTCGTGGCTCCATTTTTTTTTTTTTTGAGCTTTGTCTTCATAACTGATTTTGATCACTCAAATAACTACCTGACTTTGCTTCTCAAAATGTCTAACTTTCCCACTATCCTAGCCTGCATCAGCCTTCACTCAGTGCTTCTGTAAACACTAGTCCCAGTTCTTGCTAAATACTGGCCAAATTACTGATCTGAATTATCTAGGTAGGTGGGACCAATGCAATCTAACATGCTTGTCTTAAACATTGCTCTTCTTAAAAAAATATGAGTATGTATGTTTTGCCTGCATGTGTATTTCTGCACTACCTTCATGCCTGGTGCCTGGGGAGGCAAGAAGTGTGGGTACTGGTAATTGAACCTGGATCCTCTGAAAGAGAAGGCAGTGCGCTCTTAGCTAAGCCACCTCTCTAGCCCCAATATGCTCTTATATTTTCTTTTAAAACTTTCTCTCCCTCTCCTTCTCTCCTCTTCTCTCTCTCTCTCTCTCTCTCTCTCTCTCTCTCTCTCTCTCTCTCTCTCTCTTTCTCTCTCTCTTTCATGTGTGTGTGTGTGTGTGTGTGTGTGTGTGTGTGTGTGTGTGTGTAAGTTCATGAGAGAGCACACATGTGGCAGTCAGAGGACACATGCTGGAATAAATTCTTATCTTCTACTATGTGGGTTCCAAGGACTTTTACCCAAGAAGCCATCACACGAGCTTAAACGTCGTTCTCGGTATTAGGCATTATTTTGCTGTGTGGTTTTGAACAGTCCTTTTCTAATTCCCGAGTTTCAATTTCCCTTCTCTAAAAATGATGAAATGGTCATCAGATGTCAAATTGACAAAACTCAGCATTATCTCAGTCTCAGTTGGCAATTGGCCTGTGGGGCATTTTCTTTGTTAATTGACGTAGTGGGTCCTGTGCCACTATGAGCAGGACCATCCCTAGGTTGAGGATCCTGAGATGGATAAGAAAACTAATTAAACAAAGCTTCTGTTTTCCAGGTCCTGTGTAATTTCCTGTTCTGACTTCCCTAGGTGATGGATTGTGAGTTGGATGTGTACACCAAATAAACCCTTTCCTACCCAATTTGCTATTGGCCAGTGTTTTTAATCACAGCAACAGAAAGGAAACTAGGATAAATGATAGGCTTCATTAGTAAGGGTCTTCAAAGATGTGCTGTTCAAGTTTGGGGTTATCCATCCAGCTATGGATAACAGACCATACAATAGCACTTTCTCCAGTGCCAATAACCCTGTCTCTAATGATCAGCATTTGCCAAATCTAGTTAGAGTAATAAAATTTACAAGCTGGTCCTTTCTGATAGAGCTTCCTTGGGCAGAGCATCTTGGGCAGCATAGTTTTCAAGATGCTAAATGCTGTCTCCTTATGTGTTGACGATTGGGGCCTTTTCCAGGCGAGCTCTTGCTAGGTAACCCAGTATGACCTAAAATTCACCATCCTCCTGCAATTCACATCTATCTGGCGCTGCCCATGCAGCACAGAGTGACAATTGATTTATGCCTGGGAGTAGAAATGATGCCACCGTATAAATTTATCAGGGCACATTGAGACTACAGATGCAAATGGGAATATTTAGGTTTTGTCAGGAAAACCAAGCCCAAGAACTTACTGGCCACACTAGACCAATCATAAGATACAACTCCCTCACTTGGACAGTGGAAAGAGGTAGCTCTCTAATACAGTGGTAGCAATAGCCTCGTCAGCCTATCATCTACGCACCTAGAGTGTGTGCGTAATGGACTGATAGGGAGAGAACGCTGGATTGTCCCCGGGGCTTCAGTTCAGCTTGGTTGCCATTACTGACGTGGCCTATAATCATCTGTGGCCTGCCAGTTAATGTGTGTTTACCCCTCAGGAGCTGCTGACCACCTGTCTGCCCGTTCCTTTGTTTGGACCTGGCCCTGCTCCTTCGTCTCTGCAACCAAACTAATGATACAGCTGCCGCAGTTTCATCAACTTCTTCCCGGAATCTTATCTCATTAAAAGAGACTCTTATCGCAGCCAGGTGCCCTGGCTCTGGTGACTCAGGCCTCTTTGAGGCAACAGGCAGGCCGGCAGGCAGATAGATGAATTCACTGTGTCTTGTGCAATGTAGGATCTAAAAGTTAATACTTTTAAGTAAAATGTGCTGCCATTGAGACGGCCATATTTTGTAAGTATATTGTTATTCAATAAATTCTGACATTAAGGAAAGCTATAATATTTATATTTTTCTTTGAGAAATACACACACACACAGACTGGTTAAAAGGACATTTGAGGAAATGCATTCTGGGGAAAAGAGGAAACAAATGTAAAGGTCCAGAGGTAGAAATAAGTCTGCTTAAAAAACAAAAAGAGGTCCGAGTGACTGCAGAGCCATGAGCGAATATGACTAAACAGCCAAAACAGAGAAATTAAGCATGAACTAGGATAGCACCTTGGAGGCCAAGGCATCTGGATTTTAGTCTGTCATGAACATGCTATGTCAGAAACATAGATGAATGCACCAATCTCTCTAAAAGTGTAGAATTTATTGAATAACAACTTGCCAGTTTGACTAGCAACACTTTTTAAAGTAATCCTGATTTCACTTGGTAGGTAACCACTGACAACCAGGTTCTTTCATTCCAAACTTACCCAACAGGTCACTCTTCTCAATAGTGTGTGTGTGTGTGTGTGTGTGTGTGTGTGTGTGTGTGTGTGTGTGTGTGTGTGTGCCTTCTTGCACGTGCACTCATGCATACCTGCAGAATGCCTAGGAAAATGTTGAAAAGGCTGCAGAGTTCAGAGGGGCTTGAAGTAGGGAGCAGAGATCTGACCCAGATGTGAGGAAACCGCCTTAGTAGATGAGTTAAGCCTTATGAACAGTAAGCTGACAGCTATTCAGACCCAAGCTGTTTAGTGTAGATCGGAAAAAATATTATGGCCTCCCTTAATGGCAGGCTATCCTGAGTGTCAGTTTGAAACAGACTGAGTGTCACAGACAGAAAAAGCTGTACTCAAGCTAGAACCTAGAACAGACGCAGAAGTCCTTCACTGTAATCATTTTCCTGGATAAGGCTCATGTCATGTCAAGTGACCGAGTCAGTTTGTTCCTTCCGTTAAAGTCCCACTTTAAAGTAATGCTAAGTTGCACTTAGTGTTAATGATGAAGTCTTGTGTCTGGTGTTTCTGATGGGAATTAATGTATCGACAAGCAATGTCATGTACTGGCATACGGTAAATGATTCGGCTTTGCCTGCTGGAGTGCTGGTAGGTGGAAGTTGTTTGCTCGTGTATCCAAAATATAGCATTATTTCTTAGTGTTAAATTCCCTAAAAAAGGAATAGCTCAGGTTAAGGCAGTTGTTTCCAGAATGAATCATTTCATGGCTAAGTACAGCCTGAAAGCTGCTACTTCATACACTATAGAGTAACCTAGAGTGGGCCCCGACTTGTCTCTTCATACAGGCAAAAGTCAGAAATAATCCAAATGTCCAGTCACTTCTGAATGGATAAAGGAAAATGTGCTGTATACATAGAATTGAGGCTATACTGCTGTAGAGAGGAATTCAGTCTCAATAAGTGCCCCAACATGGCTGAACCTTTCAGTGAAAAAAATTCCAAGCGTGTTCCACAAGGCTCATTTTCTTTTTTTAAAAGTTTTAAATTTTATTTTATTAATTTATTCTTATTACGTCTCAATGGTTATCCCATCCCCTGTATCCTCCCATTCCTCCCTCCCTCCCATTTTCCCCTTCCTCCCCTCCCCTATGACTGTGACTGAGGGGGACCTCCTCCCCCTGTATATGCTCATAGGGCATCAAGTCTCTTCTTGGTAAGGCTCATTTTCTTAAATGTACAATTTAATGGCTCTCGTTTTTCATTTTTGTTTTCCTGAGGCAAGGTCTAAAAAAAGTAGCTCAGGGCAGTTTTAGTTTTGCTCCATAGTTGAGGCTGGCCTTCAACTCCTGATCTTTCTCCTCCTCCCTAGTACTGGGCAACGTGTGCTATCATGTAGTCACAGTTTTAAATCATCACCACAGTCAGAAAGAAATCCTGTGTATGGTATGTCTTGTTTGATAGGAAAATTGTTACAATATGAAACTGGGCTTGGTACGTATTTTACGTCTGAAGGTCAAATAGAAAGTTGGGGGAGGCAAATCAGAAACTTAAGAGGAGAGATCCAAGCTGGGTAAATAAATATTAGGAGTTTTTCTGGTGGCAGGGATTGTTACAAGGTTGCTTTTTCAGTTGATTTCTAATGAGGAGTCATGTTTTACGGAATGCTGCATTAAAGACTTGTTTAAAAGGATTTAATAGTGCCAGGAAAAATGCCACCCATGTGGACTCTAAAGAGACTTTGGGATAAGAAAGTCACTCTAACTCTACAAGCCTAATGACCCTTCAGCCCTGACCTGTAGTGTTTGATTCTTAGGGCTCTGCTCATATGTTCCACTCAAGTCCCTTGATGCCCATTGAATTTTCATCTTAGGGTTGCCCTATGGTTTACTGTGTATGCACCTTTATGTTAGTTTATTTTCCTTTCACATAATACTTTGATTCACATACAAGAGCCTTCAACTATATGCACATTTTCTCTCTTACCATGTACAGCATTATCAGCATAGACTTTACATTTGCATTTTATAAACTGCATAGTACATGGTTCCTATTTTGTATTAAAGTTAATTGTCTTTTTTAAAAAAAAAATTAAAAAATGAGCAAAACAGACTGGAGAGATGGCTCAGAGGTTAAGAGCACTGTCTGCTCTGCCAGAAGTCCTGAGTTCAATTCCCAGCAACCACATGGTGGCTCACAACCATCTATAATGAGATCAGGTGCCTTCTTCTGGCCTGCAGGTATATATGCAGGCAGAGCACTGTATACTTAATAAATAAATATATTTTTAAAAAATGAACAAACTTTAAATTTCTGCTCAAATATTTACCATTTATGGTCTATTTCATTCTCTTGTTGGAGTTCCATTTCTATGTTATAACCCTTCTTTAGGTGGAAGGGCTTCCTTTAATATATCTTTTATTTTGAGTCCTTCCGTCAAAAAGAACCTCTTTAGAAAATATCATAATGAGTGAGTTCACCCAGAAGCAAAAAGAGGCAAATGGTATATACTCACTTACATCAAGACACTAGTCCAAGGGATACGTCCCATGAAAAACTTTACTTACCAGGAAAGTGGGTCAGAGGAGAGGACATCCTATTGAGACTTTAGGTGAGAGTAGCATGGAAGAATGGGGAAATAGTAGGATCCAGATGGTCCTAGAAACCTACAAGAAGAACATTATGATGGGCGGGTCTGGGTCTCGGGGTCCTGCTCAAACTAAGGCACCAGCCAAGGAGAATATAGGCAGTAAACTTCGAATCCCTACCAAGACCTAGCCGATGAACATGATATTCTCCACCAGTGAGTGGAGAGTGGGGACTGACTTTCACACGAACTCTGGTGCCCCTTTTCTGACCATGTCCCCTGAATGGGGAGGCCTGGTGGCACTCAGAGGAAGGATAGCAGGCTACCAAGAAGAGACTTGATACCCTATGAGCATATACAGGGGGAGGAGGTCTCCCTCAATCACAGACATAGGGGAGGGGAGAAGGGGGGAAGTGGGAGGGAGGGAGGAATAGGAGGAAATAAGGGAAGGGCTAACAATCGAGATGTAATATGAATAAATTAATAAAAAAATAAACAAAGAACCTCTTATCTTTTGTTATGAAATAGTCTTCATTTTGCTTTTCCTCTTAAAGCATATATTCTTGAAGTATATTTTCAAATTTAAAGCTACTTTCCCTTCTGGCTTGTATTGTTTCTGTTGTGAAGTTCGTAGTCATTCTTATCTTTGATATTGTAGATAATGTGTGTTCCACCCCTTATTCTATCCCGAGATAATACTGAGATTTCCCCCTTCGTAACAGGCCCCTAGACCTAGACTGTTGCCACATTAGAGGCACCATTTGGACCTTAAAACCCAGCATATAGGCCCCAATACCTGCCAACATAGTTAGGAGCTGACATGTGAATTCTAGCAACTGAACCCAGGTCATTTGCAAGAGCAGCAAGTGTTGACCCATCTCGCTGGACCTTACTTTACAGATCTTGAAGTTGCATTTTAAAAATTCTGTTTTCCATTTCTCCCTTCATTATGTCCATATAGCTTCTGAGTACTTATAAAGGACCAATTTACTGTCTATTAACACATTTTTCCCCAGTTTTTCGAGACAGGGTCTCTGTGTGTAGCCTTGGCTGTCCTGGACTTGCTTTGTAGAGCAAGCTGTCCTCGAACTCACAGCGATCTGCCTGCCTCTGCCTCCCCAAGTGCTGAGATTAAAGACATGCACCACCACGCCCAACACACATTTCTTGTTCTATTTTCTTTTTTTGTTTGTTTGTTTGTTTGTTTGTTTTTTCAAGACAGAAGAAGTGTGTTAACTACTGTAATTCCAGACCAGGCTGGCCTCAAACTCACAGAGAGTCACTTGCCTCTGCTTCCCAAGTTCTGGGATTAAAGAAGTGTGCCGCCACCACCACCCGACTTTGTTCTGTTTTTATTGACTGACTTTTCTCCTAGTTGTGAGACCCATCTTCCTATTGCTTTCCATGTTTAATCATTTTAAACTAGTTCATATGTTGACAAGTATCTACTATCTTCCTTCAACAACATAAGGCTTTAACATGTAGGAGTTATAAGCTAGCTGCTCATTACAATGCATTGTCTGGCTTTTATACTTTGTTAAAGCGTATCTATTATAGAATTTCCCCCAGAACTTCTTTTGCCACAATACTATCCTCTTTCTTAGGTCTCTGTTGATTTTCCTTCAACAAATTCTGTCTTTTTTGTGTGAATGGGTTTCTTTTATTGCGATGTGACTTTTGTGTGTGGGGGGGAGTTTCTGCTCACAGAACTCTTGTAGTTTCCTGTATCTGACCACATGAAATTTCCCCATATACATGTATATGTATGTCTTAGTATGCAGAAAGAGATGAACAATGCCCTCACATGCATTTTAAAATACACTTTTTCCATTTATTTGTTGTGTGTATATGCATACACGTGGACACATCATAGTGTGTGTGTGTGTGTGTGTGTGTGTGTGTGTGTGTGTGTGTGTGGTGTTTGGGGTCGGGGGTCAGAAGACAACTTTCAGGAGTTGATTCTGTCCTTCTACCACGTGTTTCTCAGAGACCAAACTCAGCTTGTCAGGCCTGATGCCATGTGTCTTTGCCCTCTAAGCCTTCTTACTTGCCTTAAATATCCTTTCTTACACCTTTCCCTCCTTTTTTATGCTCTCCCCAGTAGTTTTCACTTAGCTTAGCCTCCCAGGCACAGTATTCTATATTCATTATGTTTACTATGCTTTGTTTAAAAGAGTTTTTTCTCTTTACTCAGAGGGAAGGAAGTAAGGTCCACTTCTCTCTCTCTCTCTCTCTCTCTCTCTCTCTCTCTCTCTCTCTCTCTCTCTCTCTCTCTCTCTCTCTCTCTCTCCTTCATTCAGGCAAAGTTGTACTACTTAATTCTAGCTGACTTAGAATCTGCTGCATAGACCAATCTGGACTTCTAATCACAAAGATCTGCCTGCCTCGGCTTCCTCAGTGCTGACACTAAACGTGTGCACAGCCACACCCCAGACAGGACCGACATTCGATGCTTTGGTTTCACATGCATCAAAAAACCTACGCTTCAAAGATATTTTTAAAGACATGTTTTGTCCTAGTTTCTAAATGTGTATGAGGGGTCAACAAGCTTATAATTACTCCATGACAGAAGCAGTAGCTCTTTCAAAGTATAGTTTTCAAGATATTTTTGTTTGTTTGTTTGCAGTACTGACACAAGACCTCACACATCCGGTGCTTTACCACTTAGGTGTGTCTCTACCCTCCAAGTGTCATTTTTTGAAAGCACATACTGACCGTTATTTTCCTGGTTTCTGTGCTGTTGCCGATGTCTAAATCACATCTATTTTAAAAGATTCGTTGTGGGCTTTCAGTGCTGGATTCTTCTATTTATGATCTCCATGTCCCCAGGCTAACCTTGAAGCTGTGATCCTCCTGCTTGCACCTTCTGAGTCCTGAAACTCTAAGTGTGCACCACTGTGCTGTCTCCCAGATGTGGGCTTTCGCAGAGCCCTCAGTTAGAGACAAACTGCCTTTCCTTTGTTCTCCTTTGTTCTTATGATATGACTGTTCTCTAAAGCAGTCATATCATCAACAGTCTGTAGGTTCCAGGCATTGCAGTAGGCTTTGAGGACACAGCAAGAAGACATTTCTCCCTTTTAAAAATAAATGTTTTCTTGTGATGGAGACTAAATGCTGTGATTATGCCTGCCAGGAGCATGTCAAGCAGGTCGTGTGAGCACAGTAGAGGGACGACACATAATGTTTGAGGGAATCTCAGTAAGGAATGTTCCCAGAAGATATGGTAATAGCTGGGAGATATGAGAAGAATAAGATGCATTCTTAGCACTTTCTACTTCAAACCCCAAGTGGCCCCCACTGGTTTGTATAAACTCCTGGAGCCTAGGGATTATGCTTTGTTTATATCCCCATTACTCCCAATATAAACTATCCTGATCACAGGGTCTGGCACATAGTCACACTTAGCAAATATGTGAGGGCATAAAAAAGGGAATATCTTATCTTTTTCAGATGGATCTATCATCCAAAAAAATAACTTAAAACTGCCAAGTAGTCTCACCACTAAGGTTCAAAGCAAGCCTTTATGTGTTACTAAGCCTTGCTGATCCCTGACATGGGTACATCCGCTTTTTGAGCATTATAGAAAAGGTCTCCTATGCATCACGAGCAATAGTATGCACATCGGGCTACAATAGACGGTCGCAGAACTTCCTGCTGACATCTGCAAATCTCGTCTACAGGGAAATTCTCAAGTTTATAAGGACAGTGATGCTAGCAAGAAGGGTAGAGCCAATCCCTTCCTAGGGGCCCTCACCGTACAGTGTTGCCACATTGCAGATTAGCTTTCTCCATGAATTTGGGAGGAACACAAACTTTCAAATCATAGAAGAAGCTAAATTTCCCCAATTGAAGCATGACCTTTGACCTGGGTCGGCGCTTCAATATTGATGTCAGCATTTTAGCCTGCAGATCATTACAAGGCAGAGAAGTTAAAATACATACGACTTGGAGCTGGAGAGGTTCTTAGTGGTTTGGAGGACCTCAGTTCAATTCCCAGTGCTTTTCGTGCCCTTCGTTTAGATGTGATAGAAGCAGTTGAGCGGACAGCTGAGGAAACTGCAAAGTCAATACTGAGCCACTAAATAGAGGAACAGATGCTGAGCCCAATAGCCTGGATTTACTACTTCCTTATAAGCCAGGAGGAGATGATTTTGTCAAGTGGAAGGCTTTAGATTCAAAGAAACCTGTCTCTAATTACAATTCTCTCATTTCCTCATTGAATCTCAGTTTCCCCAATTGTGCATATGCATATTTATTTTTTATTTTATTTATTTATTTATGTTTTGTTTGGGTTTTTTTTTTTTTGTTCTTTTTTTGTTTTGGTTTTTTTTTTTATTTTTTGTTTTTTGTTTTTCGAGACAAGGTTTCTCTGTTTAGCCTTGACTGTCCTTCACTAACTTTGTAGACAAGGCTGGCCTCGAACTCACAGTGATCCACCTGCCTCTGCTTCCCAAGTGCTGGGATTAAAGGTGTGCACCACCACTGCCTGGCTTTACTTTTTATTTTTTGAGACAGGAGCTTACTATTGTAACCCAGGCTGACCTGTCTTTGCTTCGGGAGTGTTGGGATTATAGCGCCATGTCTAGTTTAATTTTCGCATCTGTCTTGACAATTTCCTTCTAAAGAGGGTTCATCTTCTAAAATGGACTATTGGTTCATCTGCTAAAATATTGGAGGAGCTGGCTCAGCCAGTGAGGAGCTCAGAGACAGAGTTGAAAGAAAAGAGACAAGGAGAGTTTGGCGTTCCTAATGGCTCTGTACACGAAAAAGAAGCTGATAAGGGAAGAGGAGAAAGAAGCCTGGAAAGGGGTATATATGTCATATAGTCTAATCCTTACGACTACTAGGGTTACATTAAAGTGTGTGTGTGTGTGTGTGTGTGTGTGTGTGTGTGTGTGTGTGTGTGTGTGGTGTTAGCCGAACACAAGGATATGAGGAGTAGAAGAATCGCCCAGAATCACAGAAAATGTGGGTTGAACTTTCAAAGTTCTCTCTAGTGGGTTTTGCAGTGAATTTGATTTGGAGTCAGTCGATTTGGGGAAGCGAAGAGTGACATTGGGAGCAGACACGTTTAAATGGGCATGGAAACTCCTCCTCAGACTATGAGAAGATAAAACAATATAGCCAAGGCAGATAATTCTGAAACTTACTTAGAACAGATGTAATTAAATTAAGTAGTTGTGCTCAGTGCAGTAGTACATGCCTTTAGTCTCAGCACTCAGGAGATAGCTGCAAGTGGATGTCTGTCAGTTTAAAGCCAGCTTAGTCTATATAGCAATTCCCAGGCCAGTCAAGGCTACATTGTGAAACTGTCTCGAAAAAACATTTTGGGAGAAAAAAATGTTCAGTGAAGATGTCATCAGCCTCCCTGTGACTGGAGACATCCTGCAGACCCAGACTTTGCTCTCAATCCTGGTCCTTTTGGATCCCATGGCTTTTCCTTGATGTGCTTCTTCCTGTTTACTGTGTCTGTCAGGGATTATCACATGTCTTTGACCCTTTCCCAAGCACGCAGAGATTCCTAAAACTTAGTGGATGATCATCTGCTAAAGTCAGAATCCTTTGATCTCGCCTTTGAGCAGTTGATTAGATCTCATTTCTTGACATACAAAACTGCTGACAACTGCATTTTGATTAACTTTTTCCCAGAGTTTTACTCACAGCACTAAGATACCCCTAAAATTGTTTTAAAAATCTATTATCAATGTGTTTCATACAGTTACCAAAGAGGTAAAATTTGCTCTCAATGGCATTATTACAACTTTCCTGTACTTGGAGAATGTACTTGATTCATGTTTTAAGGCCAAACAAGGGGAGAAAGTAAGTAAAATTGCTGCCATCAACTCAACTACAATTTTTTTCTCTCCATAAAACTCAGCTCCCAGCGACACACATTGCAGCAGATTGCTTGTAAACACATTAAATCTCTCCTCAAAAAAGGTGGGTCTTTTGTTTCCATCATAGTGAAATCTGGTCCTTTGAGAGGCTGAATAATAGAGAAGCTCGGGAAAGGCAGGAAGTTCCTTCTGCACTCTAGCCCAGCACCCTATGGACTCATTGAGAATAAACGGTGGCCCGACTCATCTTGGCATCCCAGGAACAAATGACCCAGGTTATAATTTACAACTGATGGATGGAGCATGAGTGAGTGGATAAAGAATTTCCTTCCTCTAAATCTAGCACCATTGCATAAAGTGCTCTTGAGGCTGGAAGTTTAAGGAAATAGCAGAGAAACCCTATTGTCTTCATAGCATGTGTATTCTTTGCTAGGCTCGAACCCTTAGCTTCTGACAAGTCCAGGCACCATAGGTGTCTGAAGTGTCACCCATTCTCTCTCCTCCTCTCATTCTCTTGCTTGTGAATGGGAATCAGGAGAACCTCAGCTAGAAATGGGGAGAATGAAGTTAATGACAACGGAACAGTCAAGAAGACCACAGACAAAATGAAAATTTCTATTTCCCCAAGACATAAAAATAAGTAGCATATGGGTTTTAGGTGTAGCTCCTTGGTAAAGAATTTGATTAGCATGCATAGAACCCTGAGTCCAATTCCTAGTACTGGCAAAAAAAAAAAAAAGAGCAAAAACAAAAACAAAAACAAAAAACCAGAATCAGATTGACAGCCACCCCCACTGAGTGGATCATCATCAATGGTTCCTGCTGATTCTTTGCTCATATTCGCCCAGGCAGGTTAATGCATTGCAGATGGTTCTTAAGTCTCTAAATGTCTACTGCCTCAATTGCATTGTACTTAGCTTAACACTAAGATTTTTCCAGGAGCTTAAAAAGGGAGCTTGTTGCAAATCGAATCCCTCTTATTGCTTGCTTCCAATACACTGTTCTAAAGCCCCTGGTTCCTCTACTTCTCTTCAATATCACTCCAGCTTCAGTGGTCAAGGATAACTTTTGTTCTGTGAGACTCTGTTAGACTTAAGCACTTAAGACATTAAAGCAATTCTATTCATATTTTTTCACAGCAAAAGTGGATCAAATACTCTGAGCACTCATAAAGCAAGGGAGACCGAAACCCTGCTTCCTTTCAGTCTCATTGCCATAGGGCTACTATACATTTTACTCTAAAGGAGCGTCTCATCAACATGACTCAGAAGTACTGAAACCCAAAGGAGATGGATACAATGATAAACAATTTCCAAGTGCCATAGACCAAATCCCCCCAAATCTACAGATGCATCTGAATGGGTTCTTTGATTTCTCATAATAAGAAAAAAAATAAAAGTAAATGGCCTGTAAAAATAGACTAAGGACAATTTACTTAGAGCTTGTAAGTAAAATATGTTTCCTCATTCATACCCTTTGAATATTCCTACTATCACCAAGTTTCTAAAATGGGTTTTCAAATTAGGTTCCTCAAATACTTTAATATGATTTTCCTCTCTTATATTTTCATACTCCCCGTGAAGCTGTGCTATTATCCCAAGACTTCCTCTTGTTCTTAAAGAACCTTAAGTATTTTTATTTATTCTCTGTCTCTCTGTCTCTCTGTCTGTCTCTGTGTCTGTCTGTCTGTCTGTCTATCTTTCTCTCCCCCCCCCAACTCTCTCTGTCTCTCTCTGTGTCTCTGTCTCTGTCTCTCTGTCTCTGTCTCTCTCTGTCTCTGTCTCTCTCTCTCTGTCTCTGTCTCTGTCTCTCTCTCTCTCTCTGTCTCTCTCTCTCTCTTTCTGTCTCTCTCCATGTGTGCCAGAGCACACATGTGGAAGTCAGAAGATAACTTTGTAGAGTCAGTTCTCTCTTTCTACCTTTAAGAGTGTTCTGTGAATCAAGTTTACTTCACCAGAAATGTGACGTATGCCATCTTCCTGTCCCATGATTCTTATTTTTGTATTTATTAATTTTATCTTATTGGTATTACATATTTTGCCTGCTTGTATGAAGTATGACACATTCATGCAGTACACATGGGGTCCAGAAGAGGGCAATGAACCACCTGGAAATAAAGTAACCAAAGGTTGAACCACCAGGTCAACCCAAGGAATCAATGGCAGGAAGTGCTCTTCATCACCAAGGCCTCTTTCCAGTCCCCATGTTCTTTTCTTTTAAATGATAATCCTGGGAACATTCCTCTAATCACAGTAGCTCCTCTTAATAGACCCCTGGATAGAGAGGCTGGTCTGATTACATGTGTGAGGAGTTTCACTGATGCAAGTCCCAGGAAATCCTCAATAAGTCACAAGGTGATCTTAATGACCACAGACAGGAAGATGCAAAGAATCACCAAATAGTAACAGAGCATAATTTCTATATTCTAGATGAAAAAATGTTGAGGTCGTACATCAACCACTTATGATGAGTGTTTCTGGAGGGTCTGGCCTCCCTGTCTAATCACCGTGGCAGCATTTCCCCTCACATTAAATTTCACAGGAATTATATTATTATAACTGTCTTCTGTGTCTATCTAGCATGTCATACCAATTTTAGAAAGCAAACTTTAGATTTAATACATTTTGTGCTCCTTTTAAATGTCTTGTCTGACTTCTGGTTCTGTCGCTCACATGCTGGAGAGCTGCAAATGTGCTGATTATGATTCTTCATGGTTTTAGGCAAACTCTAATATCCCCACCTGGAATCTAGTCCTTCTGACAAAGAATGAAAGGAGGACACTGACAGTTAGGACTACATATGATGGGACCATGTAATTCATGTCCAATGCTTCATATTTTCTCTAGGAACTTTGAAGCCATATTGAATCCACTTAGGGGTCATTGTTGACGTACACTTTTCAACTGTGTGTCAGCCTTCTGTCACCTCGGAAACTTTTCCCTTCCCGTCCTTTGACTGGAGATAGTCTATGTTAGGTGAGCCATCTAATGATGTTAGGGTGTTTTGTGTGTGTGTGTGTGTGTGTGTGTGTGTGTGTGTGTGTGTGTGTGTGTGTGTGTGCTTTTTAAAGCTGAGGGCAAAACCAGAAGAAAGGGCCAACTAAGAGAGCTGGTGCCTTCATCTGAATTTATAGCATGAGCCTCCTGCTTCACCTAGCTTCTTCTTCAGCATGTATTGATTATTTGGTGCTGGCCATTGAGAATAGGGAGTGTGCAACATCGGCGTAAAGGTTAGCTTTTTGTTTGTTTTTGAGACTATACTTTAGTTACAGCACGTTTCCCTTTCTTCCCTTCAAACCCTCCCATATACTTCGCCCCTCTTCCACAAATTAATGGCCCTTTTTCAGTAACTGTTATTACATGTATGTATATTTCCATATACATATATTCCTAAATATAACCTGTTAACTCCATATAATGTTAATTGTATGCATGTTTTTAAGGCAGACTGTTTGGCACTGGACAGCTAATTGGTATGTTCTTCCTTGGGGAAGAACACATGTTCTGTTCCCAACTTCCTTCAGTTGCTATTGGTGTAGGGTTGAGGCTTTGGGAGTTTTTCTCGGTCTGGTTCTTCATGCTCACTGGTGTCATCCTTGTTCAGGTCACACTTGGGTGGCCATGTTGGTGAGACTTTATGGGTGTAGCTACTGATGTTACCAGGAGACACAATCCCTAGCAAAATAGTTTATCTTAAGGTTGAATTTCACACAAAGAGAAGAATGTGAAGGAAGTAACTGTGATTCAGTGTGATCTTGATAGTAGCATGGATTTCAACAGCAAGGGTACCTGACTTGTTTAGGGATGCCTAACCCACTTTGGAAGATCAACAGAGGACCTCCCAGGAAAGCAAAATTTATGACAGCATATAAACACTGAGCAAGCAAGAATGGATAAAGAAACTGTGGTATATTCACACTATGGAATACTACTCTGCTATTAAAAACAAGGAATTCCCAAAATTTGTGAACAAATGGATTGAACTAGAAATGATCATAATGAGTGAGTTAACCCAGAAGCAGGAAGAGTCAAATGGTATATACTCACTTATATCTGGACACTAGCCAAAGGGATATGTACCATGCAAGTCTTCACTTACCAGGAAAGTGGGACAGAGGGGAGGATATCCTATTGAGACTCTAGGTGAGAGAAGCATGGGAGAATGGGGAAATAGAAGGATCCAGAGGGTCCTAGAAACCTACAAGAAGAACATTATGATGGGCAGATCTGGGCCAAGGGGGCCTGCTCAAACTATGGCATCAGCCAAGGACAATACGTGCAGTAAACTTTGAGTCCCTATCCAGATCAGGCCAATGGACAGGGCATTCTCCACAGTTGAGTGGAGAGTGAGGACTGACTTTCACACGAACTCTGGTGCCCCATATTTGACCACATCCCCTGGATGGGGAGACCTGGTGGCACTCAGAGGAAGGATAGCAGGCTACCAAGAAGAGACTTAATACCCTATGAGCATATACAGAGGGAGGAGGTCCCCCTCAGTCACAGTCATAGGGGAGAGGAGTAAGGGGAAAATGGAAGGGAGGGAAGAATGGGAGGATACAATGGATGAGATAACCATTGAGATGTAACAAGAATAAATTAATAAAATAAAAATTTTTTTAAAAGAACAAAAAAAAAAAAAAAAAAAAAGAAAAGAAAAGAGTTGGATACGGATGTATAAATGAAGAAATGAAGAAAGAGAAGGCTTCAGGTGTTCTGAGTAAGCCAGTGGATTGTGGTTATCACTTATTGAGACAGCAAAAATTAGGACAGAAGCATGGCTAGTGGGGAAGATCCAAATTCTGATAGAGACGTTAAATTAGAAATGCTTGAGTGACATCCAAGTGGATCATAAAGTCTGAAGCGCTGACATGAACTGTCCATGGACACTGTCCACAGAAATGGATAAAATCACTTTGGAGTAGAAGGCAAAGTACAGCCAACAATAAATTGAATAAAAATTATAACAAATTAGCCTTAATCTAGCTTTAAAGATCCTCATTTTCTCTTTCAGCAGAGGAAAAAATCATTAAAGAAAGGAAAATAAATGCTATCATGAAAGCCAAATGAAAACTTTACTTATTTATGTTAATCAACATTTAAGGCATTGATTTTTTTCACGTTTTGGAGTCTATATGTTTCTAACTGGCATAGTCACATAAACACCAGGACCATAATTAACTAGGAAGAGGAGCTTCAGCCCATCCCAGACCCAGTCCCTTTTTACTCAATCCCTCATTCAATCCCTGACTACTTCTGATCCTCCATCGTGGTTTGCTTTTCCAGAATGCTATATTAAGAATCATGGGTATCCTTTTAAGTATGGCTTCTCCCAGTGAAAAAATGCACCTGAGACTCATCCGTGTTTGCTAGGTCATCAATAATGTATTCTTGATCATTGATAGATGATACCATGCTTCATCCACTCTCCAACTGAGGGACTTTTGGGTAGTTTTCATTTTGTAGAGATTATCAACAATAGCACTACATATTCACATACAGAATTTGTTTAGACACAACCTTTAATTTCTCATTCCCAGGAGTGGAATGAATAGACAGTAGGGTTATAAGGACCAGGCATAAACCTATTCAGAATGGCTATCTCTTTTTACATTCACACTACAATTTTATTAGACATTTATTTTTTTCTTCCTTCCTTTCTTTCTCCTCTACTTTCTTATTTTACGTCCTCCTTTTCTTCTTCTCCACCTCCACCACCACTTCCTCCTTCTTCTTTTGAGACGAGATCATATTATGTAGCTCTGACTGGTCTAGGACTCACTGTGTAGACCATTCTAGCCTTGAATTCACAAAGCTCCATCTGCCTCTGCCTTGGGTTGGGATTAAAGGTGCGTGCCACCATGTCCAGCTATTATGTTTTCTTTAAGGCACTGTGATAAGTACCAGTATTACCATAGCCATTTGGCTTGAAATACTGCTCTAAGGGTACTCTGTATCTGAAGGGCACAAGGACACCTATCCATAGAAAGAAAGGACATGAAAGCAGCTTCTGTCCTTGTGCTGGCTCATTAGGAGACCCTGCTCTTCAAGCTTCCATAGATGTAGAAAACTGGAGGTGCCACTGAGATTCTGAACATTCCTTCCCACATGATGTTGAACAATTTCTGCCCTTTCCTTTGAATCCTTTGCTAAGTTGAGCAACCACTCACTGGAACACTTGTGCAGAAAAAATGACATGCTCCACAGAGAGGCAGTAGAGCACCAAAGTTTAGATGCTAGCCCTGGAGCCAAATCATATGCTTGCATCCTGCCTTTGTCCCTGGTGGCCATGAGACCTTACGCCAGTGGCATAATATCTCCGTATCTGTTTCTCCATCTCTAAAAGAGACAATAATGATACCAGATGATGCCAGTGAGAAGCTGAAGTGAGTTAATACAGATCAGTGCTGTTAGAGCAGTGTCTGGCACATAACACTCCCTGAGAATGAAAAGCCCTTGATACTATCTCATCACTGAAGCAAGGGCAATTTGTGGAGATACTGTGGTTGTTCTCCCTCTTCACTTTCCTGTATTCCATGAGTATTTCAGATTCTTTGTGCTATGGGGGGTCGGAGAGTGAGTGGGACTTATTGCAGGGAACACATTTTATCTTCCCAGCATGTGACTTCCTGGAATCCTATAGAAGGGAAGAGAAGGGGGTGTGGGGGATGTGGGGAGGGAGAAGGGAGGGGAAAGGAAGGGAAGGGAAGCAGGGGGAAGGGAAAGGAATGGGAATAGTTGCCTTTAGAGCACACAGAGGGTCAGAGCTATTGAAAGCCTTAAGAAAAATACTGGGGTAATCATTTGAGGTCAACCTTAGAAGACTAGCTAGTTACTAGGTACTATGTCTGCCATCTAAAGGTGAGGAGAAGTTTAAAAGGAAGGTGTTTATTTAGTTCAAGAGCATAGCATGAATATTTTCTTGGCTTCTGGTGGGGTTCTCATCATTGTAAATGTCAGAGAAGTGGAAGAGGAAATAAGACCATGTAGATAGAGCAACATGCCACATCCTTTTAAGAAAACAACCTCAGAATGTATTCATTCTCAGAGAATCGCCGCCTCTTAAATAGTTGCATTTAAAGACCTGCCACCCATTGTAAATTTTCATAGGGACAAACCCTATGCAAACAATACCACAATAGGTCACAAGATTTTATGGGTATGACTGTCAATCCAGAGTGAAAGCTATTATTGGGAAAGACTAACGTCCTGCTTTCCCTTTGGCACTAAAGGGCAAAGAGCTGTGCATCAATGTTGGTTCCCAGAAGTGGTAAATTATAGCTGTCCATGTCAGTTGGCTCATTCCCAGTCCTATAGTACTGCATTCACTGACTCTTCATTCACTCACTCACTCACTAGTTGGAGTGTCTGAGAAATGTATTTTTAAAATTAAAGTATTTTTTCCATAGCAGTTATTTTAAATATTTATTTTACTACTATTTTATTATTGTATATGCATCAGTGTTTTGCCTACATCTATGTCTGCCCCCATGTATGCTTGGTGCCTAAGGAGGCCAGAGAAGGCATCAGATCCTATAGATATGAAGTTAAAGGTGCCTGTGACCCACCATGTGGATGCTGGGACTAAGACCCCGGTCCTCTGGAAGAGTACCAAGTACTTTTAACAGTTGATTCATATCATCAGTCCCTTGAGTTTTAATGGCGTCTCATGACATATCCCAGACTGACTTTAATTCATGATTTTCCAGCATCAACTTCCCAAATGTAGAGTACTGGGATTAAAGATATATACCCCCAAATTTTTCTGGAGAACGTTTTTTGTTTCTTTAAGTTGTGATCTCACATAGCTGTGGGCTAGCCTCAAACTTACTACTTTGCCAAGGATGACTTTAAGCATCTGATTCTCTTGTTGCTGCTTCCCAGGTATTAGGAGTACAAACATGCACCACCATGCCTAGGTTATGTGGTGCTGAGGATGGAACTCGTGGCTTCATATAAGGTGTGGAAATGCTCTGCTAAGTGAGCTTCCCTAGCCTGGTTATTTTCATCATTGGTTTGCCATTCCCTCAATCTCTGCTCCATCTTTATCCCTACATTTCTTGTAAGCAAGACAAATTTTGGGTTGAAGGCTTTATGGGTGGGTTGGTGTCCCCCTCCCTTCACTGGAATTCTACAGGAGGTGGCAAGTTCAGCCTCCTTAAACCCCTCTGCTAGAAGTCTCAGCTAGGGCCATCCCCATAGACTCTTGAGAGCCTCCCCCATCCCAGAGATGGCCCCCAGTCCTTCACACCTCCTATCCCCACTCTCCCCACACCTTTTACATTTCCTCCCCTCTCCCCCACCAAGTTCCTTCCTTCCATGTACTTCAGATGTATATTTTATTTCCTCTTCTGAGTAAGACTCCCTTGGGCCCTCCTTGGTTTCTTTGGGTTTGTGGTTTGCAAGATGGTTATCATGTACTTTATGGCTGATATCCACTTATGAGTACATACCAAGTATGTCTTTCTGGGTTTGAATTACCTAACTCAGGATGAAATTTCCTAGTTCCATCCATTTGAAATCCACCCCATAGGAGACAGCCAATACCTGGCACTATTGATGATAACTCTACTATGCTTGCACACAGGAGCCTAGCATAACTGTCTTCTGAAATGCTTCATCCAGCAGCTAATGGAAACATGTGCCAAACAATAGGCCCAGCTCAGGGAGTTCTGTAGAAGAACGGGAGGAAGGACAGAGGGGGCTGGAGGGGTCAAGGACACCCCAAGAGTATATACAGAGCCAACTAACTTGGGCCCATGTAAGCTCACAGAGACTGACCCGCCAACTAAAAAGCATGTATGAGCAGGACCTAGATCCTCTACACATATATACAGATGTGCAGTGTAGCCATCATGTGGGTTCCCCAACAATTAGAGTAGTCTGTGACTCTGTTGCTTGCTTTTGGGTCCCATTCCCCTAGCTGGACTTCCTTGTCAGGCCTCAGTGGGAGGGGATGCACTTAGTCTTGCCACATCTTGAGGTGACAGGGTGTGTTGATACTCCTTGGGTGCTTCCCCTTCTCTGAGAAGGAGAGAGGGGAATGGAGGGAGGAGGTATGAGGATGGGACTGGGAGGAAAGGAGGGGAGGTAGAATCAGGATGGGTGTAAAGTGATTAAAGAAAGAAAGAGAGAGAAAAAAAATACAGAAAGGAACAAAGAACGAAACAAAGAATGAAGGAAAAGAACGAACGAGAGTAAGAAAGCAAAGGTTGGTTTACTTTATTTTGTGTGTGTATGAGTGTTTCTGCCTGCATATATGTATCTGCACAACATTTGTACCCAGTGCCTAAGGGAATCAGAGGGGTTGTCAGATCTGGAACACAGGACAATGTGAGGCATGCCCACCACATGGTTCTGGAAACTAACCCAGGCCCTTTGCAAAAGCAGCATGTGCTCTTAACTATGGGGCCATCCCTCTAGCCCTGAGATTTTTTAAGTGTCCATTGCAGCTGACTTATCTTGGAATCCTTTTCTTGCTTCAGTCTTTCTGCCTAGGACATGCTCAGAATACCCAAAGTACAGCTTGTGACTGTAAATGGAAGGACAAAGATCTAACATGTCAAGACTAGCAGAGTTTTAGTTTACTTTAGGACAGGTAGGCCTGTTGTTATTCGTTCCTTGCAGCCTTTATTAATCATGTACCACAACGGGGGTAGGGGGGGAGCTATGGATGAAATGAGCAGATCTGAAAGCCAGGGGTAAGAAAATACACTTGGACTGAGTGGCCCCTTATGCCTGCTATCAGTAATTTCAAATGAGTTAGAAGCGTATTAGGAAGCTTACAGGGGAAGAAAATTTAATGGGGTTGAACACTTGCTTAGCATGCTTTAGGCCCTGGAACAAACAAACAAATTAACAAACTAACTAACTAACTAACTAACTACCTAACTAACTAACTGTAAGGTAACATAATGGTTAATGAGAGTGTGGTGGTGAATGCCTGTAATCTCAGCATTCAAAATGTTGAGTTGGAAGAACCCTGGGTTTAATGACTGTCTAGGCTACATCATAGGAAGACCTAGTGTTAACAACAAAAGAAAGCCTAAATGACTTGATACCAAAGGAGGGCCAATACTTCACACAATCTGTGTTTCCCTGCCAAAATGTAAGTTCGTAATGACCAATATACAAAAGCCAACAGAGTCATATAAATGAGAAACTAGGGTGTCTTTTCTAAGGCATGTTGCTTTTACATTAGGTGATGATCTAAGGATGTGACTTGACAGCACTTCCTTTGACTCTCACCTAAGAGAGTGGAGTATGAATCCATTGTGTGTGTGTGTGTGTGTGTGTGTGTGTGTGTGAGAGAGAGAGAGAGAGAGAGAGAGAGAGAGAGAGAGAGAGAGAGAGAGAGAGAGAGAGAGAGAGAGAGAGAGAGAGAAGTTATAGTTGCTTTTCCCATTAACTATGTCCACTTTTTTTGACTAACAGAAACCAGAATAGTGTTTACTCACGTCATTTGGAAGAAAAAAACTACACCACACCACCTGAAACTTGTTTAGTTTGAATCATGCTGACGCCTCTGTGTTCTGCTCCATAAAACATACGCAATAGTATTTGACAGAGCTTCTGTGAAATGTCCTTACAGGGAAGAAATATGCCTTTACCCCTTTCCCCATTCTCCTGCCTGGAATGTAGACGTGATAGCTGGGTTTTTATCAACCATCTCAAGTCAGGAGGATAATGGTTATACCCTAGGGTTACCAGATCAGGGAGCAAGAAGGAAGCTGCTTGTTTTAAAGAAGCTCTTTGTGATACACGTATACATACTTTTATAAAAAGAAACTTTGGTGTCAGGAAAGCCATTGTTCATATATTGTTTCTAAAGAACTAAAGAAGTTACCTACAGAATGGAAGTTAACAATTTTGAATCGCATAAGGAACTCTAAGCATGGTTCCAGAGAAATGCGTGGTTTTTTCCAACCCTTAGGACAGTCTCCAAGCAACTAAGCTCATATCTACAGGAAGGGAGTGGCTGAAATAGTGGTCTCCCAGAGGGGTAAACTTCTGCAACAATCCTTTTAGAAAAGGACACATAGGAAAATCTGTGGTGAGATACTCTCAGAGAGCAGACTACGAAATGAACAGCTAATGGCGCAGGACTCCACCCCATCACTAGGTCAGAGTTCTTCCTAGTCACACACAATATATATGCATTGCTATGATAGTCGTTGCTAGGCTTTGCATGTTGACTCCATCTCTTACACTTCCAAATGGATTTATTTCGTCAATTTGCTTTTCCCATTGATCTTTTTTTTTTTTTTTTTTTTTTTTTTTTTTTCTAGTCTGGAGACAAGAAGGCGTTTATCTGAAGAGTCTCCAAAGCAGGCAACTGGACAGTCTTTAATAAAGCCATAAACAACAACTATAATAACTCTCAAATGTAAGTACATTATGCAAAAGACATAAATTTTTTCACTTACCCTTCACCAAAAGCATCCACACCAAGATTCATGACTCAATCATGTGTAGTTCAGAAACAATAAAGTGGAGAAAATCATTTCCAAATGTAGCCACTACTGTAATAACACATATTAGTAAAGGACATTCCCATTGATCTTTAACACAAGACACTAGATGCTTTAAGTGGAGACTAAAAAAAAATAAAATGTCATTCACCCTTAGATGTGAGAACATAGACAGCTACCTCAAGACCTGTGTAAGATAACAGAAACACATGGGAAGATTTTGCTCTTAGAGTTAGATCCACTTGGGAAACATGAAGGTGGGTAGTTTCCCTTTACATGGAGTACATGAATATTTGCATCTCTATCAGACATGCACGGCTGTATAGTAGGCAAAACCCTCTTGTAAGTCAGCCAGGCTATCACTTAGATGGCGCTCTTGTCTGCCCAAGATTTGTTGCCAGTTGTGGAACAGCACAGTAGGTTTTCCTTTGAGGAGCAAGTTCTGAGATGTCCTCCTCTTTCTCCTCTTTTTTTTTTCTCTTCCTTTCACTTGTCCACCCATCTGGTTCTTGATCCATCCAGGAAGTTTGAGGGGGAGAGGTCTCTGGTTCAAAGTCTCCAAATAAAAGTGAACTTAGCTAATTTAGAAGTTCCATCTTAAAGCTTCACATATGGGCATATGGCCCAAACAAGGCCAAAAAGGAAATCAGCCTTAGAAATTACACTGGAATTATTAGGAACAATGTGCTGTCTTTTAGATGGTTGATCAGCTAGGTGCAAAGATGGGCCTTCTTGAAGTTTAAGTTGAAAAAAATGTGAGTGGCAGATTCCTAACCTTGTTACAGTCTGACCAACAGCATACAGCTGAGCCTGAAGGCAAAATACCCATGGGTATTTCAACTCACTCACCTAACAGATGTGCTTTATATTTAGTGCTGGGCATACCACCAAGGGCATCCTACTTGCTAAGGAAGTGCCCTACCATGGAGTTGCACCCTAATCTGTGCCTGCCATCCTTCCTTCCTTCCTTCCCTTCCTCCTCCTCCTCCTCCTCTTCTTCTTTGTTTATTCACTTTACATCCTGGTCATAGCCCCATCCCGCCTCTCCTAGTCCCACCCTCCTCCCCTCTACCTCCTTCTTCCCTCCCCTATTCCTCAGAAAAGGGGAGACCCCTTCCCATTTTGCCACTTATAACCACAACACTAACAAACACTCTGCTGTATTCTTTCAATGTGTCACATCATCCGACCCATTTTGCTTTTATCAGTCATTTACTGATAGTGTCTGTGTTCTGTTCCTCAGTAATGTAGGTATTCCTCTCCTTTCATACCATGCAAATAAGCCAAGACTTTTCTCCTTTGTTTTTAATTATTTTATTCCAGACACAAGAAGCCAACTACCATGCGTGCTTTCCTGCTCTTGTTTGTGTTTGATTGGTTGGTTTTTCAAATATTGCTTTATTTAGGGAATTAATCTGGATAGTCCAAGAGTAGGAGGAAATAGAAGTGAAGGTTTGAGATAAACACACACAGAGAAAACAAATAAAAATTTGGGAGGGTTTTGGAAAACCCCTTGAACAAGCAAGGAGATAAAACAGAAGAAAGAGTGCTCAGTTATTATGAAAGCCTATTGCTTCTACGTGAAATGTCATGTGTCTTTTTTTTTTAATCTTTTTTTTATTATTAATTTATTCTTGTTACATCTCAATGTTTATCCCATCCCTTGTATCCTCCCATTCCTCCCCCCCCCCCCATTTTCCCATTATTCCCCTCCCCTATGACTGTTCCTGAGGGGGATTACCTCCCCCTATATATTCTCATAGGGTATCAAGTCTCTTCTTGGCTACTTGCTGTCCTTCCTCTGAGTGCCACAAGGTCTCCCCCTCCAGGGGACATGGTCAAATGTGAGGCACCAGAGTACGTGAGAAAGTCGTATCACACTCTCCACTCAACTGTGGAGAATATTCTGATCATTGGCTAGATCTGGGAAGGGTTTAAAGTTTACCTCCTGTATTGTCCTTGGCTGGTGCCTTAGTTTGAGCAGGACCCCTGGGCCCAAATCTGCCTATCATATTGTTCTACTTGTAGGTTTCTAGGACCCTCTGTATCCTTTTATTTTGCTGTTCTCCCATGCGTCTCTCATTTAGAGTCCCAATAGGATGCCTTCCCCTCTGTCCCAGTTTTCTGGTAAGTGAAGGCTTTTGTGGGACATGCCCCTTGGGCTAGTATGCAGATATAAGTGAGTATATACCATTTGATTCTTTCTGCTTCTGGGTTAACTCACTCATTATGATCATTTCTAGCTCAATCCATTTATCCACAAATTTCGGGAATTCCTTGTTTTTAATAGCTGAGTAGTATTCCATAGTGTATATGTACCACAGTTTCTTTATCCACTCTTCTACTGAGGGACAGTTAGGCTGTTTCCATGTTCTGGCTATTATGAATAAGGCTGTTATGAACATGGTTGAGCAAATTTTCTTGTTGTGTGCTGGAGCATCTTCTGGGTATATTCCAAGGAGTGGGATAGCTGGGTCTTGAGGAAGCCCTATTCCCAATTTTCTGAGACAGCACCAGATAGATTTCCAAAGTGGCTGTACTAGTTTGCATTCCCACCAGCAATGAAGGAGTGTTCCTCTCTCCCCACATCCTCGCCAGCATGTGGTGTCGCTTGAGTTTTTGATCTTAGCCATTCTGATGGGTGTAAGATGGAATCTCAGAGTTGTTTTGATTTGCATTTCCCTGATGACTAAGGAGGTTGAGCATTTCTTTAAGTGTTTCTCAGCCATTTGATACTCCTCTGTTGAGAATTCTCTGTTTAGTTCCAAGCCCCATTTCTCAATTGGGTTATTCGGTTTGGTGGTGTTTAATTTCTTGAGTTCTTTATATATTTTGGATATTAGACCTTTGTCAGATGTAGGGTTGGTGAAGATTTTTTCCCAGTCTGTAGGCTGTCGCTTTGTTCTCTTGACAGTGTCTCCTGCCTTACAGAAGCTTCTCAGCCTCATGAGGTCCCATTTATTAATGGTTGACATTAAGGCCTGGGCCGTTGGTGTTCTGTTCAGGAAGTTGTCTCCTGTGCCAATATGTTCCAGGCTCTTTCCCACTTTTTCTTCTAAGTGGCTTAGTGTCTCTGGTTTTATGTTGAGGTCTTTAATCCGTCATGTGTCTTTGATGTGCTCCAGGTGATATAGCTGAACCTCCAAAGGATGGAGAAGAATTGTACCTCCTCTCCTTGAAAATGGGACTCTAATGTCCAAGCTTAGCATACAAGCTGTGTAGTTAACTGCTTTTATTCATCAGTCTTGGAAAGGAATACACATCACCTCTAACATTTCAAGCACACACATAGGCGATATTGAGACATGTATTGTTCAGCCATTACCTCCATCCACCTCTGTAGCTCTAGTCATTTTGCAAGGTTGAGACCCTGGCACAATCAAACACATACTCCTAGTCCTCCTCTACTAGGTCCTAGAACAATCATTCTACTTTCTGTCTCTCTGAATTAGAATATTCCTGGCACCTCTCATAAATAGAAGCATACAGCAGTCTGTACTGTGACTTACAAGTGTCCTCAAGATTTACACGTATTATTGAGTGTTGTAGGAGTCCCTTCTCTTTATAGGTTAACAAATATTTATGCATATATAAGGTTTAGATGTATTCATCATGCAGTACATAATTTACTCATCAATAAATGGACACTTAGATCTCTGTCATATTTAGGTTGTGATGAATAATGCTGACATGGATGAAGATGTACACATGTATTTTTGAGACTCTACTTTTCAATCTTTTGTGTATTTACCCTAGAACTGGGCTTGGTGATTCTTATAGCAACTGTGTTTAAGTTTTCAAAGAACTACCAAATTACTTTTCCCCATGACTATATATTATTTTAACTCTCCCCAGCAAAGTGCATGGATTTCTACATTTCCACCAAAGCTTCTATTTTCATTTGTTCCACTCTAGCCATTGTGAGTATCTAGGAATTTTGTTTTTTGTGGCCTTTATTTCCCCACTGTCTAATGATTTTTCACTATTTTTTAAGTGCTTATTGGCTGTTTATATCTTCTTTGAGAAAGCACTTGTTCAACTCTGCCCATTTTCTACTTGGTTTTGCCTTTGGTTATTATTGGTTAACTGCATATCACCCTTAAATATTTTTATAGCCATTTTATCACCCTTAATATTTTTGTAACAATTTTAAAATTGTAATAAAATAAATTAATTTTGTATGTGTGTATGTGTGTGGGCACATGTGCAACATTCAGAGGACAACTTGTGAGAGTTGCTTCCCAGGGATCTGACTCACTCATGTCACCAGGCTTGCCAACAGGCACCCTTATCCACTGAGACTTAGTAAGTAAGCCATCTTTATGGCACCTGGCATTACTTTATAATCACTACTCTATATGATGGAAATATAGTTATGGACAAGCTAGAGATCATGTCTTCAAGAATCTTAGAGGTGAAAGGGAGAAATAAAAATAATTTAATATGGTATGGCAAGTCCAGTGGTCATTATATTTATAGTATTAAAAATTTCAAAGAAAATTGAACTGTTGGTGGTGGGGAGCAAATGAGGATCTATCCTGAGATTATAATATTTAAGCCAAGTCTCAAAGAATGTTATCTAGGTAAAAAAGCATCTAAGGAAGAAAGGAAACCTTGAGCAATTCTTGTTACGTATGAAGCAGCAGGGTGAATGCAGGAAAAATGCAAGCTTTTGCCTGCTGTTGAAGTAAGTCCACATCAGGCAATAACAAGTCCTACCAGACATCACGGGCTAGTTTCAGAACAAGATTTTTTTCTTTCTTATTTTAAAATATATTTTATTAATTTATTCATATTACATCTCAATTGTTATCCCATCCCTTTTATCTTCCCATTCCTCCCTCCCTCCCATTTTCCCCTTACTCCCCTCCCCTATGACTGTGACTGAGGGGGATTTCCTCCCCCTGTATATGCTCATAGGGTGTCAAGTCTCTTCTTGGTAGTCTGTTATCCTTCCTCTGAGTGCCACCAGGCTTTCCCCTCCAGGGGACATGGCCAAATATGGGGCACCAGAGTTCATGTGAAAGTCAGACCCCACTCTCCACTCAACTGTGGAGAATGTCCTGTCCATTGGGTAGATCCGGGTAGGGGTTTGAAGTTTACTGTATGTATTGCCCTTGGCTGGTGCCATAGTTTGAGCAGGACCCCTGGGCCCAGATCTGCCCATCATAATGTTCTTCTTGTAAGTTTCTAGGACCCTCTGGATCCTTCTATTTCCCCATTCTCCCATGCTTCTCTCACCTAGATTCCCAATAGAATGTCATCCCCTCTGTCCCACTTTCCTGGTAAGTGAAGACGTTCATGGGACATATCCCTTGGGCTAGTGTCCAGATGTAAGTGAGTATATACCATTTGACTCTTCCTGATTCTGGGTTAACTCATTCATTATGATCATTTCTAGTTTAATCCATTTGTCCACAAATTTTGGGAAATCCTTGTTTTTAATAGCTGTAAATGTACCACAATTTCTTTATCCATTCTTCTACTGAGGGACACTTAGGCTGTTTCTAGGTTCTGGCTATTATGAATAAGGCTGCTATGAACATGGTTGAGCATAGTCCTTGTTGTGTGCTGGAGCATCTTCTGGGTATATTCCAAGGAGTGGAATAGCTGGGTCTTGAGGAAGCCCTATTCCTAGTTTTCTGAGATAGCGCCAGATAGATTTCCAAAGTGGGTGTACTAGTTTGTATTCCCACCAGCAATGAAGGAGTGTAGAACAAGATTTTTAAAAATTGAGACAGCATCTCCTGTTTCCAAGGCTGGCCTTGAATAGAAGACAACCTTGAATGCCTGACTGTCCTGTCTGCAGTACTTCTAGGTAAATAATCTACCAAGCAAGCTACATTCCCATCCCATGATAAGTATGTGTGTGTGTGTGTGTGTGTGTGTGTGTGTGTGTGTGTGTGTGTGTGACTATTACAGAAATAGACTTGGAGGTGCATTCTGCTGAATGAGATGAACCCACATTTCCACTGCCCCAGGCACAACACAGTTGACCGAGGAAACGAAGACTAGGAGGCTGTGTCAGGTTGAACAGATTGAAGGCAAATAGCACTCCTCAGGTGTCAGGTTAAACTAGTAAGCTAGAAAGATCAACCAACAGGATGACATAAACTGGCTGTAGGCAGCAGAAGAGGAGAAGCCTATGTAGTGTCTGGCTTGGACAATTTGAGGAGGGGGGCACCGTGAGTAGAAGGGGGAAGAATATGAATTTAGACATAGATATAAAGCTTCAATTCATTTTAAGATTACTGGCTAGATGTGCCTAGTAAGCATATAGTTATTATGTTCTCACAACTTCTATTGGTTATGAAGAGCTAAATCAAATAGACCAAGGATCTAATTCAGTGTGGGGCATTTTCACATCTTTAACAGAAGCCACGGTGGACAGGGAGCTTCATATCCATAAACCCAACACAGAGGCAGAAGAATCAGGAGTTTAAGGCCAGCTTCAGAGTCCAACCCTGGTCTGGGTCTGCATGAGATCCTGTCTCAAATGAAAGCAAACAAACAAATCAGCCAAGGCAGTAGCTGTCATACTGATCCACCTTCTTTAAAATGTTTCTCACACCACAGCCTCAAAGAAGCAACAGGTCCTATAAAACCAGCCGATTCCGTTCCCATGGGCATAACTGAATACAACAAGGATAAACATCTGCCTCAGATAGGTTCAACTGGATTCTTTCTCACGAGAATCGAGCGGTGGAGGCCAGGGACCACGTCAGTCAGTTTTCAATAGCATATCAAGCTTGAAAAGAGGTAAAGGCGGGCATGGGGTGGTGGTGGGGGGGGGGGGTGGAACATGGGCAGGAGAAAGAAGCTGCCCGATGGTTTTCTAGTATTTGGGGCTTGGTTGTTGTCCCTCTAAAAAGAATCTGTGAAGGTTTCTTCTACCATTACATAAACTCATATTTTGTTTGTTTCTTTATAGGATAGGCTGGCCTCAAACTTGTTCTATAAATGAGAAAGACCTTGAACTTCTGACCTTCTACGTCGACTTCCTGTGTACACTATCATCCCTGGTTTGTGCAGTGTGCTAGGCATTGAAGCCAGGGCTTCCTGTATGCTTGGGAAGCACTGTTCCAACTGAGCTAGATTCTCAAGCCGCAGATATTGTTTATTTTATTTATAGGCAAGGTCTTACTGTATACCCCAGGCTGCTATCAAATGTGTGCTCTTGCAGCCTCAGCTTCCTCATTTGATGGGATTAAAAGCATGAGCCATTATTCCTGGCCTTAAAATTATCTCTCTTTTTTTGGATGGGTAGTTTCTTTTTTTACAATAAAGTATCTGAACTGGTTAGTCCTTTCTGCTACCATTTTCTGTGATGTGTTTATTATGTGGCTGCTACTCTAGATCTCATTAAGTTCAGCCAGACTTGTTTCTTGTCTGAGTAGCTATGGTTAATGACAGAGGAATTTAGAAAATATTAGAACCATTGTGCAAAGCACTGGTATTGACTTGGAGGTCACCTACCAGGCACTAAGGAAATGTTAGTGGCACTTGCATGGTAGGTAAGATTTGTCTTTGTATGGTCTAGTTTTATCAGGAATCTAATCTTGCTAATTGGTTTAGCTAGGGTTCTCCCCTACTTCCCAGTTTCTCCTTAAATAGCTTCCTTCACCATCCCCCAGGAGGTGCTGATCCCTGCCTGGCTTTAGCAAGAATCCTGTTAGGCCAGTTCAATCAGAATGCCCCCTCATCACCTGAAGTTTCCTCTTAACAATTTGCAAACCTGTTTTTGAATCCTGCTTCTGGGCTATAAATCACCAACTTTCAAAAAACAAAAACAACAACAAAAACAACAACAAAATAAAAACCAAACCAAAAACAAACAAACAAACAAAAACCAAACAATGATCCCCACATTTCCATATAGCATCTAGGATTTAGCCCATCTTACTGCCACGATTACTTTTCCAAAAGCTTTGCTTTCTTTGTCAGACTATAGTAGGTGAAAAAGAGTGATGAAACCTAAGAGAGGCCTGAGGGCCAGCATGAAAGACTATGGTGTTACAGATGTTCTTGCTTCTGCAGTTAGTAGTCTACTCTTAAAGTGGTATAGTAGTTTGTGCCTGCATCCTGAGCATATGGGTTTAGACACTGAAGTACATTCCTACTCCAGTGGGGAGAAATTAAATCTCAATCCTACTGTAATCTAGTCTCACTTCAACATTGCAAATATCATGATGGAAAGAATATGACTAATAAAAACCCAATCAGTGAAGCACAAGTCCTGGCACAGACATAAGAAATATAAAAAACAAGGTATCAAGACTTCTTCAAAATGGATTCCAGTGACAGTGATGACATAGATGATGAACTTCCTGATAAATAATCAAAAGAATAATTATAAGAAAATTGAAATGAGTACAAATAAATTGAATGACTTCAAAGAGAAGGCAAACAGTTAAAATTAGGAAACGAATAATGATATGGAAGAGGAAGTAAGTAGAATTATTGAAAAAGTAATTTTGAAACTTGGCAAACGAAAGCCTCCATAATCTGCTAGGCTCCTATCTGCAAGCATAGCAGAGTATTGTTAATAGTTTTAGTGGTTGGTTCTCTCCAATAGGATGGTTCATGGGTTGGACCAGTCATTGGTTGGATATTCTCTCAATCTCTGCTCTATCTGCTCTATCTTTGTCCCTGCACATGTTGTAGGCAGGGTGAGTTTTGGGTTGAAGTTTTTGTGAGTGGGTTGGTGTTCCCCTCCCTCTACTAGGAAACATGTCTAGTTACAAGGTGTCCTCTTCAGCACTTTGAAACACATGCTGAGACTCACAGCCAAAATATTAGAAGATGTGTAGGGAGCCTTGTGAAAAAGTGGGGGTAAGAAGAAAAGGACCTGGAGGTGACAGGAACTTCACAAGAATCAAAACAGAGCCAACTAACCATGGCCAGAGGGGCTTGCTGAGATTGAAGCCCCAACCAAGGACCATGCACGGACTGGACCTAGGCCCCCTACAAAGATGTAGCCAATGGGCAGGCAGCTCAGGTTTCATGTGTGCTCTATAGTAAGGGGACAGGAGGCTGTCTCTGACATAGACTCTGTTACCAGCTTTTTGATCACTTCTCCTTGGTGGGACTGCCTTGACAAGCCACAGGGGAAAAGAACCTGCTCAGTCCTGATGTGACTTGATGAGCTGGAGAAGATTGAAAGTGGGGCTCCCCTTTTCTGAGGAATAGAGGAGGAGGATGGGGAGAAGGAGGAAGGATGAGGAGGGATAGGGATATGACTGGGTTGTAAAGTAAATAAATGCATGAATTAATTTTTAAAAAGAAAGTAAGAAGTTAAAAAAGCACCTTTAATAATCAAATAAAAGTCACCAAGAGAATGGATCAAGTGCAGTTACAATACCAGGGTATGGAGACAGGGTAAACACATTAGACTATACCCAAGAAAACAATAAGATAGAATGATTTAAAAACCATGCAATGAAACCGTGAGATCCACTGGACACCATTTAAAGAATGAAGTTATGAATTGTGAGCATAGAAAAAAGGAAAGCAGATGGTTGAAAGCATATTTAATAAAATCCCAGCATGGATTCTCCAAATGTAAGCTGCAGCTACAAGAAGCACTGAATATGACAAACAGGCACAACTCGGAAAAAAACCCTTTCCATATATATCATAGTACAGGAAAAACGTAAGTACACAGAACAAAGACTGTTGGAAGCTGCAGCACACAATCAGCAAGCGACACATAGAAACAAACACAGGAAGAAAGCAGACTCCTCAGGAAAATGGTAAAAGCCAGGGTGGGATGGAGCAATGCTTTTCAAGCTCTGAAAAGCAATGACTGCTAATCTAGATTGCTGCATTCTACAAAACTCTCCTTCATGCTGAAAGAGGAGGAACACTTTTCGTGATAAACAGAAGCTAACAGAATTCAAGACCACTATGCCAGCAATACAAAAGGGATCCTATGTATGAAAGAGAAAGGTAAATATATCCAAGAAGCCACAGGATGAGTAAAACACAGTGGTGCCAGAGCTAAGAAGGTGAGGAATAGCAAAACATCACAAAAGCAACAACATGACAGAAACTCATTTATACATTTCAATAACTGAATATTAGTGGCTTCTATTCTCCAATCAAAAGACATAGACCAGCAATTGTATTAAAAACCAAGACCCATCTATTTATTGCTTGCAAAGTAAGTACCTCCCTGGCAAAGCCAAACACAACCTTGTGTGTATGGATGGAAACAGGTATTCTGAGTAAACGGAACCCAAAAGCCAAAGGATGTAGGCACATCCTAGTATCTAAAAATCTAGTCTTCAAGCCAAAATTGCTTAGAAGAGCTAAAAGACCACTTCATATTGATTAAGGGAGCAATTTACCAAGATGTTATAAAAGTTCTAAACACATATGCACCAATCACTGGCACACCTAATTTCACAAAAGAAACACTGCTAGATATAAGGGCATAAATTGACCTCAACACAATAGCTATGGGGGACTTAAATACCTTGTTCTTATCAATAGACAATCTGTTCAAAAACCTTTAACAAAGAAACAGAGTTAAAAGACAATATAGATCAAATGATTTTAACAGACATCTATAGAATATTCCCCCCAAGCAGTGGAGAAGACACAGTGTACTCAGCAACCTGCAGGCCTCTCTCCAAAGTAGACTATACTTTAGGAAACAAAGCACATTTTGTAAATGTTTTAAATTTTTCAAAATTTTTACATATATACTTATATTCTTACACATATATAAAATGAACTACATACAGCGAGAAGAACCCTAGTGTTTTGGCTATTTGTATTTGGCAACCTTGAAGAAAACATCTTTCCTATCTTGGTGCGTCTAAAATTCTGAATGTAAATCAGTATCTATCATGTCTCATCTCTATCAATGTAAAACATCTATTTAGACCTAAAAACATCTTAACCCCTAAGCAACTAAGCTTAATAGTAAAACTAAACTATCTAGTTTTAAAAAGCAAGTTTTAAAAATACTTTGCCTATTGTTTGGCTGTGAGTCTCTGCATCTGTTTCCATCAGCTGCTGCATGAAACCTCTCAGAACACAGTTATGCTAGGCTTCTATCTGCAAGCATAGCAGAGTATCATTAATAGTGACAGGGTTTGCCTCTCTCTCGTGGAGTAGGTCTGAAGTTGGACCAGTCATTAGCTTGCCGTTCCCTCAATCTCTGCTCCAACTTTATCCCTACACTTCTTGTAGGCAAAGACAAATTTTAGACCAAAGGTTTTATGGGTGGGATGGTGTCCCTCTCCCTCCATTGGAAGTCTCACCTAGCTCCTTAATCCCCACTGCTAGAAGTCTCAGTTAGGGTCACCCCCATAAACTCCAAGGAGCCTCCACTGTCCCTGAGATGACCATTCTCCCAGTTCTCCCTCCCACTCCTACCTCTACTGCCCCCCCCTCACCACCTCTGTCCTACACAGCTCCCTCCCATTATCTTCTTCAGATGTCTTTTATTTCCTCTTCTGCCTGAGATTCAAGCATCCTTTCTTAGGCCTTCCTTGGCTTTTTTGGGTCTGTGGATTGTAGCATGGTTATCCTGTACTTTATGGCAAGCTCAGGGAGTCTTGTGGAAGAGTGGGCAGAAGGATAGAGGGAGTTGGATGGGTCAAGGATGCCACAGGGAGACCTACAGAACAAACTAACCTGGACACATGGGGCTCACAGATACTGACCCACCAACCAAAGAGCATGCACAGGCTAGACCTAGGCCCCCTACACATATGTAGCAAATACGCAGCTTGGTCATCACAGGGGTCGCCTAACAATGGGAGTAGGGGCTGTCTCTGACTCTGTTACCTGCCTTTGGATCCCTTTCCCTCTAGCTGGGATGCCTTGTCAAGCCCCAGTTAGATTAGACCTGCTGTGGCTTGAGATGCCAGGGTGGATTGGTACCCCTTGGGGGCCTCCCCTTCTTTTAAAAGAAGGAGAAGGGAAGAATGAAGAGAGGGAGCTTGAGAGTGCAGCTGGGAGGAGAAGAGGGAACGGGGAGAATCAGGCTGTAAAATGATTAAATAAATAAGTAAATGAATAAATAAAGGAAAAATACTTTACATTTGGAGGAGGGCACATATATGCAACTAACATTATATGAACTGAGCAGGTTATATATTTAGGAAAATATGTATACACATATATGGATGAAATAACAATTCATAGAAAGAGGACACTGACTTAAAGACAGCAAAGAGATGTATATGAGAGAGTTGGGAGGGAGGAAAGGGAAGGGAGAAATGTAATTATATTATAATCTCAAAACTGAAAATTGTAAAAACTTGTTGATTTCTACCTGACCACAATGGACTCAAACTAGAAATCCATAGCAAGAGATTACACAATGATTACACAAGCTTATGGAGATTGGCGGGGTCATTGAATAAATCAGAGGGGAAATAAAACTTCCTGAAATCACATGAGAGACAGACAGAGAGAGAGAGAGAGAGAAAGAGAGAGAGAGAGAGAGAGAGAGAGAGAGAGAGAGAGAGAGAGAGAGAGAGAGAGAGAGATTTTCTGATATCAAAAGAGAAAAAAACATACCAGAGTTTTGAGAGTCAAAGAAAGTATTGTTTTTCTCCTTATTAAAAATAAATTCTTTTCTCATACAATGTAATCTGAATACAATTTCCCCTTCCCCTACTCTTTTCAGTTCCTTCCCACCTCCCCTCCCCTTTGAATCTACTCCTATTCTGTCTCTTATTGGAAGAGAACAGGCTTCAAGGAGATGACAGCAAAACAAAACAAAATATGATAAGATAAAAAAGACAACCATCATAGCGAGCTTGGACAAGCCAAGCCAACAAAAAAACAAAAAAGCCACAAGAGAAGGTACAAGTGTTAGAGACACACTCACTCTCACACTTAGGAGTCCCAGAAAAACTACTAAACTATAACATATATGCAGGGGACCTGGTGCAGACCCGTGTAGGCCCTGTGCTTGCTGCTTCAGTCTCTGTGAGTTCATATGAGCTTTGCTCAGTTGATCTTGAGGGCCTTGTTCTATCTATAGGTGCCTATATTTTAAAGATGCAGTCACAAATAAACAACCTAGTGGTGTACTTCAAGGCCTTAAGGAAACAACATGAGACATCCAAAGCAGTAGGTAGAAACTATGATAAAGATCAGGGAACAAATTAGTTAAATAAAAACAGAACAATAAGAACTGTTAGTGAAAAAAAAAAAAAAAGAGCTGGTGTATTTTAAAAAGATAAAGACTGAAAAACTCTTAGTCAAACTAACAAAACAAAACTAAACTAAAAACAGGGAGCCCACCCTTCTCATTCACCCAGCTCATCAAGTCACACCAGGACTGAGCATGTCCTCTTTCCCTGTGGCCTGGTGAGGCAGTCCTGCCAGGGGGAAATGATCGAAAAGCTGGCAACAAGAGGGTGGGTGGGACTGGGAGGCGAGGAGGGATGGTGCTATGACCAGGAGGTAAATTGAATAAACAAATAAATAAAGAAATCAAATTAAATTAAAAACATGCTAAGGCATTATGTTTAAAATTTAATATACATGGGATTCATATATTCATACCTAGATATTTTCCAAAGAGACCTAAATACATCTCTCAAAACAAAACAAAACAACTCCCCCCAAACCAAACTAACTAACCAAAGGAAAGGGAAGAATCAAGGTTATGATTAGAGATAAAAAAAAGGGCAATATTAAAAAAAATACCAATTAAGTTCAGTGGATCATTAGGTCATGTGTTGAACACCTGTATGACAAATAATTTGGACAATCTAAAATAAATGAATAGGGCCATCAAGATGGCTCAGTGGAGAAGGGTGCTTACAGCCAAGCCTGAAAACCTGAATTCAGTCCCGGAAACCTACATGGTATAAAGTGAGAACCAACTTCTGTCAGGCTGTCCTCTGAATCCCACACACATGCCATGGCACACATGAGTGTACACACACACACACACACACACACACACACACATCATATCACATCATGGAGTAAAATAGTAAAATGAAAAAATATTAAATGGAAACTTTCTAGACACATAAGAACCTATAAATATTAGACTATGACGGGAAACAAATATAAAGCACAGCCAGGTGGTGGTGGCACACGCCTTTAATCTCAGCACTCGGGAGACAGAGGCAAGGGGATCTCTGTGAGTTCAATGCCAACCTGGTCTACAAAGTGAGTCCAGGACAGCCAGGGCTACACAGAGAAACCCTTTCTCAAATTCCAACATATCTGTACTGAGGTTGAAGGTAGGGAACGCGCAATTACACACAGCTAGCAGGATGGTAAATTAATCGGGTCACTATGGAAATCAATGTACAGGCTACTAAAATAAATACAAATAGAACTAGCATATCATGCTGCTAAACTACTCCTAAGAATATACCTAAACTACTCTAAGTCAACATTCAACAGAGATACTTGCATCTGCATTTATTGTTGCACTATTCACAATAGCCATATTATGAAATAAGCCTAGGTGTCTATCCACAGGTGACTGGTTAAAGAAAATGTGGTATAATAAATAATGGCCACTCAGATCTAGCAAAGGGCCAGGACGTTATTCACAGTCATGTGGAGGGCGGGGACTGCCTCTGACATGAACTCTCATGTCTCCTATTTGACCACTTCCCCTTGGTGGGGAGGCCTAGTGACACTCAGAGGAAGGATAAGCTGGCTACCAAGATGAGACTTGAGAGGCTGTGATCATATGGTGGGGGAGGAGGTCCCCTCCTGTCACAGACCTAGGGGAGGGGAATAGGGTGAAAGCAGGAGGGAGGGAGGAACAGGAGAATACAAGGGATGGGATAACAATTGAGTTGTCATCTGAATAAATTATTAAAATAAATAAATAAATGCCACAAGAAGAATAAAATTCTGTCTTTTGCAGGAAAATACAAAAAGAAGCTATACTTAGAAAAACACATATTTAAATTTCTCTCTTAAGTGAGATTGTATACAGATACATAAAATAATTTACATACATAGCATATGAAAATAGAAGTGTGAGTGAGTGATGGAAGGGAGCTATCATGGAAAGATGAGAGAAAGGAGAGGGTATGGGGACTCACTACGGTCAAGATAACTGTATGCTTGAAAGATGTTGTCTTTATGAAACACATCACAATTTATAATGAATGCATGTCAATTTTAAAAGTTAAAATCATTATTCAACAAAAGGTTGCAATGTTAGGATGTATACTTTACTCCATAGGAATTGAGACTGTGGAACATTATTTTTAAGAAAACTTTATTTTGATGTATCACATTATTATTACCATCACGATTGTGATTTAATATTTAAAACATACTAGTAAATCCATTATGGTCATAATCCTCAAAATAAACTTACATTGCTCTATATTTGTTATATTTAACATATATCCACACTTGAAAATGTAAATATTTTAATGAAAGGCAATGTATTGTGTACACATGCATGTACATGTGCATGTTGTTTGTGTATCTACATGTGTGATTATGTATTTGTATGTTGTTTTTTCCTTTTATTTGATATAGATTATCACATAATATAGTGAAGGAAATAAATAAAAGTTTTTGACTTGGAAAAAATGACTCTCACAGTTACATGAATAGTTTAGAAGAAAGAATGACTAGACAGGAGAGAAGCGCAGTAACATAGCACTAAGCCACACAATAATAATATAAAAATACCGCTTATGGAGTTTTAAACCATTATTACCCAAAAAGATTTTTACTATGCCTTGTCAACCATTCTCATAATATCCAGAGTGGTACATTAATTTTTAAAATTTGAACATTTTATTGAGGTGGGAGGAAGAGAGAAAGGATAGCTAGGAGGATAGCGATTAGAAGCAAAATGGCAGAATCAAGGGCCAGGGGCCAGAGAAGAGAAAGGAGGGTGGAGAGAAAGAGGGAGGGATGGGGATGGGAGGGAGGAGAGAGAGAGAGAGAGAGAGAGAGAGAGAGAGAGAGAGAGAGAGAGAGAGACAGACAGACAGACAGACACACACACAGACAGACAGACAGACAGACAGGGACAGACAGACAGACAGACTATGAATGCATGCCATAGAGTGCATGTGGGCATCAGAGGACAACTTGCAGAAGCCATTTCAGTGCTACCACAATGCGAATCCTGAGGCTCAAACTTAAGTTATCAAGCTTGGTGGCCCTTACCACCTTGTTGTCCCCAAAATGGTGCATTTTAAAACCATAATGACATTTTCTAATGATTAGAAACACAGAAGAAAATAATGAGTGTCACTATGTGTTGACCATGTTCTTTGGCCATTTTTCCTTAATGGTTTTGATGATTTTCTGAGCTCACACTCATATCCCAGTGGTTTTTGACATGCCATGCATCTTTAAGTTCTGGAATACTTCTTATTGTGGCTCGGATCACAGTAAACACTAGCTTGATATTGCCATTGAAGTCTTCTATATAAATTTCAAAAGTGAATAAACATGCTTATTTACACAAAAGCCTCACTTTCTGGCAGCACCTAACTAGAGCTCAGGCCTTAACTGTTAGTCACTAGGATTCATATAAGTTCAGGCTCTCCTGTTAAACAGTCCCCAAATGTATTTTAATGTATACTTTATCAATAGGAACTTTAAAGAATCACAACACCATAAATGAAACACACACACACACACACACACACACACACACACACACACACACAGTTTATTAATTAACAAAGGTGCATCAATAACCAATTGCAATATACTTGTATAGTTAACATAATTACAGTTTTTAACTGTCAAGTTTTCTAATACAGAAATTTCAACATTTTAGGTCATGACAGGTAAAGGTGAAGTCTCCATCCCAGTTCCATTCTTGACCATCCCCTGCCTGAGAACTACACTGATCCTCATTGAGTGAATTAGTATTTTCCATGGCCAGTCTCTGTACATACACTGCAGACCTTCTTCAGCTTCGCTGTGTTCCCTAGGTCCAACTGCTCAGTAACAGCCCATCTACTTTAACAGGTAGTGTTTCTGTTATTTATCTGCTGTTTCCCATTGTGTTCACCAAACTCCTGCTGTACACGTCTAAGAAGGCAGTGCCTTACATCATATACTGGGAAACATAGCCAGTCTTATCACTTTTTCATGTGTGTCTGCTGTGCTTTGCACTGAGCACTCTGCCCTGCGCTGTTTCTATGCATAACATAAAACCCTGGGGTACTCTTGCCGGAATGTCATTTTTATACTGACTTCTGCATCTTCTTTACAATTTTGCTTTTTTGAGTGACAACCATTATTTGTATAGTTTTAACCCTGCTGGCTTCTATCGAAAGTATTCTTGGCTTCATTCCCCCACCATACTGCCTTCCTGCCTATGGTTAAATTGTGAGCTGGGTACACAAAAAGAAAAAATCTCCAATGAGTCAGTTAAAGAAAGATTTCAAGTACAAAAAGAGCCCAGCTTTTGTGTGAAGGTGCCACGGTTTCAGATCATGGAGTTACAGACAGTTGTGAGCTGTCATATAGATGCTGGGAATTGAACCCAAGTCCATCTGGAAGAGTATTCAGTACTCTTAACTGCTGCGCACTCTCCAGGCCACAAATGTGTAACCGAGACTGGCCTCACGGTCATGATCCTCCTGCCTCTGCCTCCTCCAGCAAATCCTATTGGCATGTGCCACCACAACCCGCAAGTTTTTCTTAAAAAGTGTGAGTACGTTTGCTCATCCTTTCAATATTAATTAACAAGTATAGGCATTAGATTATGATTGAATATAATCTTGTAAGAGGCTGATCAGTGGGTATACTCTTAAGATGCTAGTCTCATGAATAGGTTCTGCACTCTGGCATCTTCAAGTTTTCATTATCTAGTTATTATTTTAGGTTCATCATTATTTGAGAAGCTTGCAGACAATTACAAATATATAAGCATTTTCATCTTTTGGCACTCTTGAGGTAGCAAATGACTAACCCCAGGAGAGGCAGCACAATAAATATTTCCATTCTTTAGATTGTGATTTCCCTCCTAAATTTCAGCTGTGAACAGCTCTTTGAAGCCTGGGGCCCCAACAGTAAGGTTCTATTAGAGAAGGTTCCAGATGTGCCTGAGGATGTAGATCTGGTAAGTTGCTGCCATGGGCTTTTTTAGAAGGCTAGAAGCTATGAGGGATGAGTAAGGTGGGCCTCGGAAGGATGTTGTGGAATAAAGTGGAAAGTTCCCTAAACAACCTTTGTTGATGTCTGGCTTTGGCTATGGGTCAACTTCTGACCAATAGAAATGCCAAGTCTCCATTTTGACAATAGTTGAGAATGTTTGCCATGAAGTTTTAGCTATAATCCGGCAGTTCTAAAGAGAAAGACATGGAATGAATTCAGAAGAGGCCTCAAATCTCTCTTAAAAAAAAAAAGTCTATATACTGAACCAGTTTAATGTTGTGTGTGTCGCTCATAGAAACACGTGACACATTAAAGGGTTTAAAGATGGCTTATTATGAAATGCCAAAGTGAGGATCACATTACAAATAGTTAAAATAGAGCACAAAGGGTGATGGAATATGATAATAGTTTATACCAAAAGAGACTTAACTTCCTCTCTGGCTCTGGTCATTGTGATAGAACCGTGAGCAATGCCTTACACTACTCCCAGCTTTTCTTTGAATGGTGACAAATGCAGAGGCCTCCTGGACTAGATTTTTAGAGATCTGGCAGAATAAATTATTGCCATGTTACACTTTTTTCTTAATGAAAAAAAAAATGAGTATCCTTTCATTTCTCTGACATATGTTGGAGATGAATAGTTTAAAATACTAGAAAACATTTTTAAAGATTTATTTATTATTTATACAGCATTCTGCCCCAATGTGTGCCTGCCCACCAGAAGAAAGCACCAGATCTCATTAGATGGTTGGGAGTCACCATGTGGTTGCTGGGAATCGAACTCAGGGCCTTTGGAAGAACAGACAGTGCTCTTAGTCCCTGAGCCATCTCTCCAGCCCCCTAGAAAACATTTTAATGGAATAAATTCATGCAACTCATTGTCATGAAGCCATTGATGCCCATCTTGAGAAGAATGAACTGAACACACTGGTTTCATATGTTACACTGAAAGTGTAGCATAAAAATAGATAACTGCCATAGTCTTTATGTCTCTGAGGCTTTTGAAGACCTTTGCCTTTATCTTTACCTTATCTTTCCATAGAATCATATCGATCTGCTGCACCTAAGATGTATATTGTTGTGATAAAATTAGACTAGTAATTGATATGACCATGATTTGATCAACTAACAATTAACTTGTATAACTTATTTATCCTAAACAGCCTGTAATAGGGCTTTCAAATATTGGAAGTAAGCCTTGTATTATAATTGAGTTATATGGGGTACAATAGCTCATATTAGTGTGTGTGTGTGTGTGTGTGTGTGTGTGTGTGTGTGTGTGTGTGTGTGAAGAATAGTCTTACATTTGAATTCTATACCACTGTATCTAAAAGTAAACTTATTTTGCATCTGTACACAAAATTCTATACCAGTGAATTAAAAGTAACCTTGTGAGTGACAATTATTGCATTAAATTGAGTAGATTCACTAATCTTTTTTTTTTCCTACTTTTCGTTCTATTTTAACTCCTGGCAACACCCAGCCTACCTCAAAGAGGATGATGAGCATCAAAGAACCTTCTTATGGAGATGGCTTCAAATGCGGCAAACAAGCCACTGGGCGAAATGTCATTTCTACCACAGACAGAATTCTGCCTAAAAATGGGCAAGCTTGGAAGCAGGCAGTCAAAGGGCAAACTCTGCAAGTCCTCAATAGTTTGTGCTTCACAAATATGTCTGTCAGCTATATTGGGCCAGAAGGCTGAAGATGATGCTCCAACGTTATAGAGAGTTTTGGGTGACTGTTCAGGCAGAAAACTGTCTCTGTAAACTTCAGATTTGGGAAGTACTAACCTGCACCCCCTGTATACTCAGGTAATTAATTTTATTCCTTCTCAAGTCTCTGATGGGGTTGAAGACTGGATAGTTTAGTTTTACAATTAAGCTTAGTTGTTTAGAGGTTAAGCTGTTTTTAAGTCTAGATAGATGTTTTAAGTTGATAATGATGAGATATGATAGATATTGATTTACATTCAGAATTTTAGATGCACCAAGATAGGAAAGGTGTTTTCTTCAAAGCTGCCAAATACAAATAGCCAAAACACTATGATTCCTGATTGTTTCATGGTTCTTTCTGGAGGTAGTTTATTGTACATAAATGTAATAATATAACTGTATATGTAAGAATATTTAATAAAAAAAGTTTTAAAAAGATAGATAAGTGGTACACACAAATTTCCCATGAATTGTGGAATGTGCCTCAGGGTTTCTGAAGGACAAAGAAACCCTGCTGTTAATTTTGTTGTTTTCTTTTACTAAAATGTAACTTTTTCCGTTACTAACTACAATCTTATGGGAAAATACATCAAAGTAAATGAACATATCATCTACCTATTCAAAATACTTAAGGCATTGGGAAATAAACTTATTGTGTGTATGGAATACAACACTGAGCCAAGTCATAAAGAAATTTTATAGTAGAGTTATTAATGTCCAGTTTGGTATACTAGAACATGAATAACCTTGACCAAATGTCCACGTAAACGTCGATTCGTAAAAAAAGACATAACCAAGAAATTTGAAAACTTTATTAAATGAATAAAAAACATAAAAGTAGCATACTAAAATGAGCTATATAATGCACAGTTCTAAAGACAAACAGGCAATACAACACTGTAACTTGAAAAAGTCCAAACATCTGCAGTTGAGGGATTGAATTACTACATTTGGGGACAAAATATTATATGAACAGTTTTTATTTGTAAAATATTTTGGTCGTTACTTCAGTTTTTAATTGTTGCACAGGGCTAAGACATTTCTTATTATAGCATTCTTAAATTTCCATTTTCTACCCAAGACAAATACTTCCACTTTCTACAATCTAGATCATTGTTAGCTAAAACTATAAAATATCTTTAGCTCATCATGTTAAAGCAAAATAATCCACCAAGGTGGCTGAGATGGGGGAATCAAATCATTTAAGGCCGTGGAATTTGAAATAGTTTACACAATACAGTGCCTCACCTTTTTAACAATGGACTTCATTTTAATTATTCTAATTTGGGAGCAAATGGCTCATTTTCTAACTAAAGAAGCAGGTATAATAATAAAAAGAAACTTATTTTGGAAAGGTTTTCCCCAGAATCTAATGACATGATGGTCATATTATCATCCACTCAACTGCTATACACAGAAGACACAGCAACAATTTGGTTTCCATCATTAACAGATAGCATCTGTATACAGAAATAAAGCTTTGAAACCATGCAGTTCTATGACAGACAGTCTTAAGGTTGTGTGTGTTGGGTGGGTGGGGTGAGGGGAGAAAAAGGTCATTCAATTCTTCTAGGTCTTTCTACCGAGGTATTAAAAAACATGATGTAAAAGAGGAATAGTGAGGATTCTTGCAGTATCTATAAAGAGTGGCAACTTATTTCAGACCAAAGAACGTTTCATTTTTTGGTACACTATAATTGAGGAAGGGTTTTATACAACATTTCTCAGGGATAATCCAGATTTTTAGTGTCAGTGAGTAATTCACTTACAGTCAAGGGACAGATAGAGGAGGTAGAAATTACGAATTAGTCAAACTTAATCTTGACTTGTCTTTTGGCTTGAGTTACATGCATTTGTTATGCTCAATTCTCTAGTTTGTTTTACTGATTTAAAAACTGCCACTATGTTTAATCTTCAGCACATGAGCAAGTGACTGTGGGCATGCACATGTTATAAATTCACTGGCTATCTTTTGTGATGCTTCAAGTCTCATCCCTACTAATTTATAGTTGATAGTTCTGGACTTAAAATCTTATCGCTGGCTAGACACACTGTTAGATTACATGCGTAGCACACAAAGCCCTAGGCTTTCATCTTTCTATTGTCCTTATGAAAAAATATTTTTATGACTTAGAGATTCAGAGGGAAATGTCCATGTGAAGATACTGGTTAAATAGTGAAATTATAAAGGTAATAAGGCTGAAGTGGGTGTTCCTAACTATTAAATGAATGTATGTTTACATTTTCCATCAGCCAAAAAACGGCTGCTCAGATTGTCAGGGGGTTTGTTGCATTGCTGACTCTCAAGCAATCAGGAGCTGAGAGGAAAATAAAAGTAATTTCTAGCCAACTGGCCTTGAGCTATGGGATACATGTAAGGCATGGGTTGCTTCTGGCTTTGGTCTGTTTTCCATCTTTCTCTCACTCTCTTCCCTTTTTTCCTTTTGCAGTGCTGGGGATGAAACCCAGGGCCTCACTCATCCAAGCAAGTGCTTGTACCACTAAGCTATGACTGCAGCTCTAGTTTTCTGTCTCCAAGAGAGTTAGCAGTATCAGGATGGTAACATTTCACCACAACTATGTTCAGCCTAGGATGAGGTCCTTCTCCAGTGTGAAAGACACCTGCCTGGGGGTGGGAAGGACTCCAACTGCCAGTGAGGACCCATCTCTTAACCTTTCAAACTTCCAGCTTTCCTAAGCCTCAGTGGTTTCGGTGGGGGCACAAGAAAGTTCCTTGGCTATCAGCAAGTGTGGAGTGAAAACTGGTAAAGTGGGTTAAATTGACATCTTCCAACGTCCATATTGTGTGAGATTTGGTCGGGTTCTCTTCAGATAAGTTAAAATGTGCACGTGCATGTGTGTGTGTGTTTACGGTGGGAATTACTTCAAAAAGCACTTAATCTTTGCTGGTAGCCTTACTCAATTGAGTGCTTTGTACTCTCACTCAGTGCTGTTAGGGGGATCTGGCATCTGTTAGCAGTCTGAGCCTCTGGTGAGCTTTAGCAAGCTAGCAAGCCTCCACAACAGCACCTCAACACTAGACTTCTGCTAATTTTTAGGCCCTTAGAAACCACTCTCACTAACTCTCTGCTATTACCACAGACTTCTTATACTGTAAAAAACTCCAAGAATTGCTTTCATGGACTATGTACATAAGTGCAAAAAAAAAAAAAAAAAAGGTGTGTCTCACACATTCGCACCCTAACTGAGACAGTCAGGTCGCTGCAGCATATGTCTCTTAAACACTGTTCAGGGGCCATTCTATAGTAGTTTTCTGTGTGGCTTCACAAATGTGAGTTAATTTCAAAATGTTTAGTTATGCTTTAATCCTCACATACACTTTTGTATACAATTCAAGAAAATAGAATATTTTTATAGCTACCAATACTACATGAGTAGGTAATTTTGAATAAAATTGTAAAAAAAAAAAAAAAAAAGGCCAGGTAATATCTATGCCGTGCTTCTTCTGGTGTCAAAATACTGTAGAATAACTCTATCAACACAACCAATTCTATAAACTATAAAGCCTGACTCTAGAATCCACGTGTTATAAGCTTTTTCGGACAAAAAGCTACATGAGGAAACAAATTTAGCTTTCCCATGGAACAGAGGGCTTCAAAAACATCATCAGTTTTCTGAGTTGTGAGGTGTATTTTCTATATGTTCGCACTGTCATGAACCACATATAGCTTACAAATAAAAGTTTTGCAAGCATATATGTCTAAAGGTAGCCATGTTGTAGGTTTGTTGCCAAAGCAACAACTAAATATATTTACGTGACAGCTATTATTTGTGTACAAAGCCAAATTTGTTCTTAAACTGTGAATTGTAGAGTGTAATTATGGACTGTAATCTATACCATGTTATGTTACTTTGTCAGTTTAGAGCCTACAGAGATGGTCTGAATATATGTAGTAAAACTTTAAACTTTATCTAACTCTCCTTCAAAATTAAATTCATTACTTACTTAGATATAAACATGTAGTACAATAAAAACCTTAAAAACTAACAATAAGAAAAATAAAAACATGGCACCAATTAGTGACTTGGTACTCAGAGCCTGTATTTGTAATTATTGTACAGTTTGATTAGACTATCTACTAAACTTGCCAACAAAAAAAGTAAAACTCTCTAACCTGCTATTTTATTCTACTACCTCTGACAGGCATGGGTAAAATTAGGCCTTTATCTTATTAAATCTACAAATCAAAACTGGGAATCAAATCCATCAAGTGAATCAAATCAAATCAGACACACACACCCAGTTTTACTTATTTCCATTTCAGTGTAGGTGAAATGTAGAAGAGCTTTTTTAAAAGGGGGAAAGAGAACCGCAGTTACTAATCACTCTGCATACTATAGCCTATCCCAGAGACTGACAGATCTCAGTAGATGTGGGCTGCTCTCACCTAAGGGCATCCTCACCTATACTCACCAACGACAAGGAAAAAAACCAACTGGCCTCCCAAGCATCACATGGGCTGCCTCACTCATTTCCTACAATGTAGTGTAGATGCTGTGCCTTCTTCACACATTGCTATCTCACTGGTCATGCTGTTCAAAGCTAATTCAAGTAGCAAACACTACTTCATTTTGTTCCTGCCAAGAGCTGAGAGCAGGTAACTGGTTTTTTCCTGGATTGGAGATCAGGGAGTTGAGGGCTCCCATTAGTGGGGCAAGCCTACTGGGATAGGACCACACTTCTGGCAAGATTGAAGTGCTTTAGCATGCTCAGATATTGGATGAGCAAGGCTGATGGAGTAGGAAGAAGATTGCTTTCATAACTAGATGGAAATTAAAGACTAATCTAGAAAAGTGAAATCAAAAGCAACAGCTGGGTGTGGATTCATGCTCCAATTTCAAAAGTAAATATTGTATTTATGCAGCAACTTTATGAATCCAGTTTAATTTAAATTTCAGTCCCGATTTAAAATATACTCATTATGGTCTCATAGTGATTTTTACAAGAAATTAAACTAGTAAGCTCTTCTTAAAGGACAGGTTTAGATTGCTCACCTATACACTTGACACATGTTACCCATGTTTCAGCATTCTTGTAAATTTTGGCAAAAGGCTGAGAAGATGGACAAAATTGATAATTTTGGAGAAATAAAAACAGAGGCCATTGTAAAATACAAAGACTACAAAATGCTAACTAAAAATCACAATTGATTGGAATTTGGTTTATTTACAAATAATTCAGTAAATTTTTGTTTAGAGTCACTGATTAGTGTGACTGGTCTTGTTAACTCAATTTATAGTCGAGTGACTTGTCTCTTCTTCAGTCATTGCACAACTACAGAGTGCAATCTTAAAAGTTTCATTTCCCTCAAAACTCCCTTCCATTCGATCAAGATGTTTGAGTTTTGAGCTTGCTCCCTTAAGCCTCACATACGTAGCAAGTTTTAAAATGCCAACAGTATGTTAGAGAAACTCATCCCACCAAAACACATCTACCCTGAATGCTCCTCACTGAACCTCCTAAAAATAAGTCAACATTAATGTTTTCCAGTGCTTAGAGCAACTCGAGAACAGCTCTACTCGGACGCTATCATCTACATAGATCTTTGTCAAAAGTTTAGCAAGTTAAATGAGATAGTATGTTGTATCAAAATGTCAAACTACAAAAAGTTCATTTTGCACAAAACATTCTCATATCCATGAAGAGCAACATCTAGGCTAGCTCAGGCACATTCTTTCCAGAATTATGAGTTTGGAAAACACAAATTAAGTGATTCAAAAAGCCCACAGGTAAAAGGACAGACAACTCTCAGTTTCTAACTTCAGGCAATAGTTAACAAAGACCCAATATAAACATGAGACTATTCAGAAATCACCGGGGACCAGGATTCACCTGTATAATTAACATCAACAGGATACAAACCACCAGAGGTAATTTTGCTTTTTTTTTGTATTCTGAGCCAATCTGATCTGTTTTGAGTCAGAGTCTCAAATGTTCCAAAGGAAGATGTAAAAAGGAGGAACAATTGGCTCCCATGACTAGGCCGCCTTAGGCAAGTCACATGGCCTGGCTCTCTGTTTTATCAGTCGTGGAAAAGGCAATAAAGTCTTTACCAGCTCCACTGTTCTGCAAATCAATCCAATTACTTGTCTTATATTATCCCAAATGTTTTCTCTATGCTTATTATTTTCACGAAGTAAAACAACCTTTATACATATAAAAATTTGATGATTTTATAGTTTCCAGCGGGAGAATATGTATTGAGTACAAAGTATTAAATCTACTTAAGCTGTTGAAAATATTTCCTCCCTCTTATAATAATAGTAATGTTAGTAACTTTGTAGAGAAGAAGAGGTATACTATATGTCACAGAAACTGATGGACTACTATATTTGTAAGATTATTTATTAAGTATTAGTAAGAAGAACTCATACCCTCATGGGATATTGCTACTCTCTATTAGCCAAAGGATGCTAAAAGTGACTATCATTTTTAAACACACAAAGTAAGTTTATATATGACAAACCATCACAACTCCTCCCCCAAAAAGCTCTGAAGTTAAAGTTTGGGCAGAAAAACACTTGCCAATATAGAACTAATGATTGCTACTTCAGTGTTGTTTTTAGAAATATTGGAAACTCAGCTAAAGTAATGTGAAAGACAATTGTGGAAACCTTTTCTAGTTCCTTTGCATATTCAAAATCATTTTCAGTGTCTTCTTGACCGCATCCCTGCCATTTCTCCAAACCTGTACTCAGCCTACTTTTGTGATCAATAAAAAAGACTGTCGGTTTGGGGAGGTAAGGCCTCATTTGGAAACAATTCTCTTTCCACCTGGACTGACTTTTGCCAGACTGCATCTTACTTATTATTTAAAGAGGAATCTAAAGAGCACGAGCCATTTGCATTTGGAAAATAGCACTTGTGCAGAAGGTTTTACACACTTTCTGCCAGTACATTAGACACTCTCTCCATGCCCACATCTCTCTGCTTGATTTATAAACTATGATTAGTATACCTTTAAACTATCTCAGCTGAAGATGACAAATGGCTCAATTTAAGACACTCAAGCTGAGAGATAGGATTCCTGTGACACAATAAATGTAACAGCTACTCTACATAATTTTTATACATGCTAAGAAATTTATTAAAATGTGAATACTTAATTTTCAAGTTATTTAAGAGGAATGGTTTGAGTTTAACATTTGAACTTTCTTATCATATGCAGGTAAAATTTTTCTCTTTTAAGAATTTAGTATATTATTGATTGTATAAGGCCAGATCTACAGGTAAAATTTTATACATGCAGGTTTATGAACAGGTTTTGTGCACCCTCAAAAGTGAGGCTTCTAAATGTATGCCTCAAGAAACTTACAAAATTGTTTAAGGAGTATTAACATGAATTTGTCATATTTTTCAATCACATATACTTCTGTTCCCCACTTACAACATCCTAATTGAAATCAAACACCACGTATAAACAACAAAACACTATAGCACAGAAAAGCAAAACAGAACCCAATTTAATACAATATACCAATGAAGGAAATGGTACTGGAACTATTAGTCACATTCTACATCAATCCAATAGACTATCCTGTAAACAGAACAGTAAGGTAACACTTCAAAAATTGAATTTATCCACCAAGAATGTACAGTAAGCCTACAGCACACTGTGGAAATTCATTCAGCATAAATCATTACTGAAAAAAACCAAAAAATTTAATTCATATCAGATGGAAAATTCATGTAATATGGATCTAATAATTCATACACAAGACAAAGTTATATGGTTGCATTCTATAGGCGAATTCACGTACAATTAATCCATAACATAACACACAGTGGTTAAGTTTCTGTTTGCTTTAACATCTCCACAGGTTTTTAAAATTTGGATTTGTCAACTGGTATCTGTGCTTTAATATATTGACTGCACCACACTTATTGTTGTGTTGGTAGAAGACATACAAGAATATATATAGAAAGGCCATATGGAGTTTCCTGTTGAGAGATGCTGACATTCTGTAACTCTGCTGCTCAGAATTTCAACTGAAATAGAAAACAAAACAAGAGAGTCAGTAAGAAATATTGGAGGGTTCCTGAACAGGGTGTCAGGAGACTAGTCATTATCCCACTTCTATCAGTGAGCTAAACCAAGAGAGTTCCCACTCTGAATTTCAGACCCTGTTGTCTGTGACAGCGGGCTAACGCAAACAGTCACTAAACAGACAAATAGCAGGGACAGTCTACGGGAGGTTCCCATGATGGTCTGTATTTAAGATATTATCTAGACAGTGTCAAAATTTTTTTGCTCATCATCCAAATATCAGTTCACTTTATTCAACACACATGTAATCCTCCCAAAATATACTTAACACCAAATACTTTGAATATGTCCAATACTAAACAAAACTTTATACTTTTATCTAACTATCTTACACCTTTGCAGAAATATCCTGAGTAAGTCATATATTATTATTCAGAGACATTTTTTGTTATTTAGAGACAATCTGAACATCTATTACATGTGAAAGTGATTATATGCTGCCAAATACCTCATTTTCTAAAGGAATCAAGTAGAAAAAAGTCTTGCCAAACATATTTTATGTAAACTATGTTTGAATAGCTTTACCTTGATGTGCAGTGGCCTATGAGAACTGAGTAAGCATTGGACAAACCTCCATTGTCATATCTACGGATTTCCCAAGTTGCTACTGTCCCAAATAACACCTGTGCAATAATTATAACTACCAGGTACTTCAGTTTTTCTATGTCTTTTTGAGAACATTCCTTATGACTGGGGGGACCTGCTTTTTTAGTGTTCAACAACTATGGGATTCGTCTGAAACAGGATTAGGGACCCTATTGCTGGGAGACGGGGAACTAGGCCAGCAGCAGGCATATCTGCTACCTCCTTCACCCAAATGCCAGACTGCAGGTGGGAGACCTTCAAGCGTTCTACACTGACACTGTAATTCAAAACAGATTCGCTTGTTAAGTTTCTAGGATTCTTAAGTATCATCAACAGACAAGCTACATGAGAATGCCTGCTTAAATTTAGGTGTGTGCTACTTAAATTTAAGTATGTGTCCCTGAACCAGGCAAAGAAGAGGTCATGGGTTAAGGGGGGGGGGAAGAAGAGTAAAAATAATTATTAGATGACTAAATTATTTTGTATGTCATTCAGACTTCAAAACAGCTAGAGCAATTCTGCTTGACTTACATATAAAACAACACAATGCAACATAGAGAAAGAGCAGAGCTTTCTCTACTGATTCAGGGAAGAACATAACACCTACTGTCTTTAATGTAATCATATCAGCAAAATTCGGACAAATTACTTTGTTTTACTTTAACAAAAGTGAAGCTTAAAAGTTTAAAGAATTAAGTTGAGAATCAGGCTGCATGCCTTTGATCCCAGTACTTGGAAGGCAGTTTTGAGGGCATCCTGGCCTACAGAGTGAATTCTAGGGCAGCTAGGGCTGCACAGAGGACTCTTGTCTTAAAAAACAAACAAAGAAACAAAAATTTTAAAGAATTAAAGTTCAAATTTGATTTGTGGTTTTGGCTAAAAAAAAAAAAATTGCCCCTTTAGAGGAAAACATTGTTGAGTTTTATAAGCTCATTAGAAAAAAATACAGTAAATAGCTGTCATCTCCACATCCAAAAATTCAAGTCTTCTCTCACACAGTTCAATTTCAGTTTGGAAACTTTTGAATGCACAGCCACACTCAAGCTTCAAGTGAAAATGTTCACCAAACCTTAGTAAATACAACTGAATAAAAAAGATACAACCTATGACTATCATCTATTAATATTGAAAGAAACTTACTGTTCTACTGGTAACGTCTACATCTGTGAAACAAACATGCTCCTATTCAGTTCATCTACTGATAATTGGGGCATCTATAGTAGCAAAAAAGATTTTAGATTAAAATAGTTTCTTAGGAGAATCCCGTTTATTTTGTTCACTGCTTGAGTTCGGTACTCCAATAACGATGATCAGTTTCACCAAAAACTGTAAGCATATTTACTATTTCCACCATGTCAACTTTGCAGACCACAGATTGGAGTGTGGTTTATGCATCAAATGAGTTCTGTGTGCTTCGTGGCTATCATGCTTGAACTGTAAGCAGCAGCCTGGGGCAAGTCAGTACTTTAATGAGGCAGAACTGGCACTACAGTGTTCAGTAGCTACTGTGCTAATTGCCTCACTACTTCCAGACTCCTTAAACATTGGTCATTTGTCTGTGACTCTGCAAGAGAAAACCTAAACCAAATGAAAATCAAAGCAACACAAGCACATCTAATGTCTACAGGAGAAAGAAATTCTGACATAATCACTGGGTGATAATAAAGATATGCATTCGTTGGAAAGAAATGTGATAGCATGCTTTCTTTCCAGTGGAACACAGAGTAAAGGTGATGTGTTTACTAAATCAAAGCTCAAGAACAAAAACCAAAAAAGAAGAGGGGGTAGTAACATAAGTTTTCCTCTTGATCAGGATGAGTAAGCATTTTAAGACATATTCAGTACAGCATATACATTTGAGGATTGGTGTGGTAGCAATAATTTGATATGGAATAACACAAGTAACATCTGCTTACCAATTAACAATGAGTAAAATGCTGCCAATTAACTCTGAGATGAATAGAAAACAACATACAGTACTCTAATTATACAGAAAGATAAAAGTTCCAAATCTAACAACTAGCTAAGAAACAAATCAACATATGGACCAATAACTCTCACCAATCCAAAAGGCATATACTGTGTCCTTTCAACACATGATTATCTAGGTCAGAACGGATGAAATAAATGGCCAAACCTGATTGCCTGTAGTTGTTGGAACGAAGGGAACGCTGGTGGCAGGTGTTGCTGCTGCAGGCACAGTGGAAGGTGTAGCACCGTGCATCATGGGCACTTTCAGTAGGAAATCATGGAAGCAACACATGGAAGGGTGAAGCGTTTACACAACCATGACAGATACGATGGAATGGGACGTAGTAGATATTCCAGCAACAAGCCACGTAACAGTATCAGGATGGATATACACCAGGGTGCAGCATGCAATCAATCAGTGCAAAGCAGCACAACATGGAATGGAGGGAAATTTAAAAAGAGAAAAGGGGAAAGCCAATTATAGTTACCATTAAGAAAAATGGAGCCATTCTTAACATTTTGACCAAAATAACATCATAGGGGATTCAAAAGGCTGGATTTTCAGGAAGTAATGAATGCATATGAAAAAAATCTGTTACCAGGGCTACCTATTAAAGCTAGTTGAGCAGACAAGTTACTGGATTACACAGTCAAAATTAATTAGGGAATTATCAACTGGTGTTTGGGTTCATTGACAAGTGCTGTAACTAGATTTTCGGGTACAAACGTCAGTTTTACATGTACTTACCTGATCTGCATATAAAAAGAATGGTGGTTCTGTTGATAAGTATGTGGGTAAAGAGCAGGTATGACAAATAAATGGACTATGTATTCAGTTTGGTAAGTTCCTTGGAAATTTTAGATATTGTCAAATACACAAGTGCTTCACAGTACATCTTGTCTTCATAGCAAATATTAGAGCTACAATGGTTAGCAGCTGCAGAATCTCTTTGGGGCTGTTTTCCTTTGCTTGGCTACTTTTTATTTCATGTTCAAAGCTTTTGGATGCTTTTCTAATTTCCAGTTTATTTTGGAAAGCCAACCAGGGAGTTAATGTGTGACTGGCAATGTGTGAATGGGAGGCTCACACATACGATAATTTATCATGTCTACCTCAGTCAAATTCAGATTTTCTGAAAGTCTACTGACAAAATGAAGGTAAGCAAAACTGTCCCCTTTACCCATCTCTGATTACTTATTTCCTACAGCCACCTTTCATTGCCACACATGCTAATTCTAAAAACACTCATGTTTCTCTCATTCGAAGTGCAGCAACTGTGCAAAAAGCAGCAGTGCCAAAGCATGCAATTGCATTCGTAAGCGGAGCTCTGACAGGGAAAGGACAAGGAAGCAGCCCCAAGAAACAGGTCACAAAAGGTGAAAACAGAGACACATTTCTTAAACTTGCAGAAGTCTGTTCTTCCACTTATATTCCTAGAATGTTCCTCTTACTATCAAGGTAATGTTAATGACTACAGGGACAGCTAAGTGTTCAATAATATGCCTCCTCCCTTTGCGAGGGCCCAGATCCTGCTTCATTTGTGTTGTTCTGTGTGGTTATCATTTTGACCTCTCCTGATTTTGATAACTGCATAATCTGTAGGCCACCAGTTGGATGGAGGCCAAGCTGCTGCAAATTCTCTAACACGAGAGGAACTGGCTTGATAGGAGATGCTAATACGTGTTCCTTCTTTTTTCCTTTAAACAAAACAAAATTTCTCATTATCTGTGTTCCTGGCTCCCATGAAGATTATAGGAACTGTGACCTCCCCAGTAGCTTTCTCGTCTTCTTTTCTGTTAGTGAAATACAAAATGACTTAGGGATGGCTGCCATATTGTGGTGGTGGCTAACTAAAGAATTTGTGTATAACTGGTTCTTCTACTTGATATTAGCCAAAAGGCTGAGGGGATGTGACTGGTAGTTTAAAATTACACAATCACTCCAAGTTACTTTTGAAATGATTCTGTTGTGCGTAATTTCTACGCAGATGATGTTTCATCTTTGAATGCTCTAGAATCTACCACAGAAAAAGGCAGAATGTTCTAGCTTTGCTTAAGTCATCCTTTCTCAATATCTGCGTAATGACTGCATCACACTGTGGGGATAACTTTGGGAGGAGATTGGTCTATTGTAATTTATAAATTATACACTTGAAATGTATTTTTAAATAACAGATACAAGGCCAAGAAAATCACTCAGTTTCACTATGGAATGAAACATTTAAAAATAGTTCTACTTTTAGGATAGAAATGGAAATGGTAGGGTTAGAATTTGGCTACACTGGCAACCTACTAGGACCTGAGAAATAGGTCTACTTTAACTCCAGAAAACACCACACTAAACCTTAAATATCCAGAAAACGTCCACTCACATCATTTGGTCACACATTTTATAGGTTAGAGACATTTTTAGGTTAGAGAAAGTCGAGAATTTTTGTACAAAACCTACCAAAAGTTGAAGCGGGTGCCAAGCACATTATTGGCCCTGTACACCATGCAGAAAAGCGTGGAAAGTAAAGAAAAGAGAGAATTCATTATTAAGGCCTTATAGATAGAAGTGAATTTTACCCAGAAAGATAATTTTTGCAATACCAATTAACCAGCACATGCAAACCAGTAATCACCCATGCTTATAATTACAGGTTAGATTTAAGATCGCAGACCCAGGTAATAAAAGTAATTCATAGGTTAAAAAAGGAACTTTACTTTTTATTTAATGGAATAGCTTCACTTAAATTATATATTTATTCTAGGCAAATACACACTAAAATTTTATTCATAAAAGTTTATTTATTACACACATCCTTTTCCCATGATTCATGTCTGTTGTCGTTGTCTTGTATTTAAAGAATTAATCTATTCACAATGTGTCTTGTACCTCACTGAAACTGAGGAGCGGTCTATTTGGCAACTGGCTTTCCATTTAAGGGATAGTCTCAGCTACACTTGCTATTAATTCAGGGGAGGGTATTTGGGAGATGTCTTGTGCATTTACATACTTTAATTTTGAGAAAGTGAACTTGAGGATGGCCTCACATCTACTATTTAGCTAATCCATGCTGACCCTGTACTCAAAAAATATTTTCTTGAGTCAGCTCCTTGAGTATTAGTATTACAGGCATGCATAATCATGCCCAACTAAAACTGGGTTTTATATGTGCCGAATTTGGCAAAACAAATGTCTAACTTCTACGTACAGTCTCTATAAAATTGAAAAGTAAACCTAGAATGAACAATTTAAACTGTTTCACGTTCAACCATCCCTGGCTGGACCTTGTGGGCCACCAAATTTATTCTTTATCTATGAGAAAAACTGAAAAGCAGCCAAACTGGAGTAATCTGATATATATGGAAACTGCCATGATGGCTGAAGAAAGAAAAAGCTACTTCAAACCATTTGGATTTTCTCTTCTACTTTGTGGCATTATATATTTTTTCTTAGGTTTAGGAGAAAAGTCTACATCATTAGACATAAGTTGTCATTTTTTCTAAGTGACTGAAATTTGTCAAAGAACTCCATTTTTCCTCTCCAGAAACTATTCTATAAATGTGTAATGTCTGTGCCTTATAAATGGTGACCTGATCAGTGACTGCAGCCGATAACCAAATACTGTTATTTTTCATGGCATCCCTCAAAATCATCTAACTGATCAATTTAGAATTTTCCCTATGTCTGAATACACAACAGTATGTATCTAGGCATGTTTTTGTAATTTATAAGTCTTATAAAATTATTTTTAAAGAAAATCATACCTTCAATTGTTAAGGCTTTTTTAAAACAAAAATTCTCACAGCTTTCTGGCTGTGAGATTAAATCCAGGCCTTTGCACATGATAGACAAGCACTATGTTGCTCCACACATCATCAATGCTTTACTTTCACTTAATAATAGTTTCCAAGAGGTAGAGGCTAAAACTACCTATTTTGCATATACTGTAAAGTTACCATACATTTAAAGGTTTAAAAATTACTGGACTTTGTTATATCGTAGTTATATGGACTACAAAACTTTAACAGATTGAAGTTGGAAAATTCTTCTGACAGATAATTACTATCTGTGAAATACTAACTAAGAGTTAAGGAATTAGTTGAGATTAAGCCAAGTGAACCAACCTTCAGAAACAAAAATAATAAGAGATGCTAAAAAGAAAAATATTTATATCTTTCTTATTTTGATTTCAATGCATTCATTTCCCAAATCACATGTTTTATTCTAGATTAATATCAAATAAAATGCAATTGTTTTATTTTATTTGTAGTCTAAACGCATGGAAACAGTCCTCCGACAAAAGCCCATTGGAAGATGCTCAGTAGTATGCATACTCAAACTGTTACATTCAGGATTCCCCGAGCTGTGCTCTCACCTGTAGGAATAAATGCCGGCTGCGGAATCTGCATGTTAGCCAGAGCCTGTTGGCAGTGGAAAACACCAGGATTAAAGACTGGGGTGGCACCGTTGGCCTTTTCAAGGACTGCTCTCTTTGGTATCATCTGAAGTGCACCATGCGGCAGGGCCTATGGAGAAGTGATGCATTAATTACTAATATCAGGAAAGAAGTAAAAAAAATGTACTCAAACCAAAAAAGTGCCAGGTTTCTAAGATACAGCCTGGAAAGCCACCACAAGGTTATGCACTGGACAAGCCTTTCCATGAGTAGTGGCCACCCAGCAGGGCACACAACTACAGAGATTAGCAGTTTCAGTGCAAAATAATTTAGTACAAAACAAAAGTATAAAGGGAAAGGGCCTGTTAATGTCTCCAATCCATGACACTTGTGGCAGGATGTGGCAGAAAACTCTTAACGGGAAATTGTCATATACAATTAATGTCTCAGATATGCTCACTTAGTAAACAGAAGAAATGAGATGAACAGAAGTGACAGGAAGAAGAGGAAAAAGATTTCTGCCCATTAAAGTCCTAACACGGATGTAGAAATAAATGGCAGGTGGCGATAAAAGAGACTTTGGCATTACATTATTGTATTCCCACAAAATCAAATCTAATTTAGTCCAAGGCCTAGGGTACAAATCTTACAACTGTATCTAGAACCTCACCTGTAAGGAAACAACAGATGGGTCTTCCCTTTCCTACCACCAATCTCACGCCTGTATCATATACATTTAAGTAAAATGTCAAATGTATGCATTGTTCATCTATAGAGGCTCTCTGCACAGTTTAATACATAGCATTTGATTGATTAACTATCTCTAAATTTTAACTTTAAGACTATCAGAACTTTAAGTCCCTCTTTTATGTTAAAAACTCTTTCAGATCTGTGCTTCTATTATTCAAAGCTGTCCATACATCAGATTCATTGGAAAAGATTTTTGGGTTTTTGTTTTTTGTTTGTTTGGTTGGTTTTCAGGACAGGGTTTCTCCTTGTAGCCTTGGCTGTCCTGGACTCGCTTTGTAGACCAGGCTGGCCTCAAAGTCACAGGGATCCTCCTGTCTCTGCCTCCCTGAGTGCTGGGATTACAGGCGTGTGCCATCACCGCCCGGCCTCATTGGAAAAGTTTAACATTACTCTGCATTTTTTCCTTCAACAAATTGTGTGCTATTTCAACAAGTGTTGGCAACACTGAGGTGTGTTCCAGATTCCTAAGGGCACAGGAAGGCTTCTGTGGAGGGAGGAGCCAGCCTTCCAAGCTTCAGAGTTACGTCATGACATTCTGATACCCACAGGTACTGAAAGCCTCAAGTGATCTACATTTTCTTTTGAGAATCCACCTCCCCCTTTCCTCCCCTCCCTCCCCCCAGAGGACTATTGCAGCCTGACTGATTGGCAGTCAGGGTGCTTCTTTATTTATACAGAACTCAGTAGGCAGGGATAGATACATGTTGTTCTAAAACCTAGGTCAGACCATTTTTGTCCCTGGACACATGCTTTAACTTCTGCTTGGCCACAAGTTTAGTCATCATTGGGAAACCATGACAGAACAGAATTATCTTTTTCAACCATTTTCCCTCATCAACCCCACAACCCAACTTTTAGCAATCTTGAGAACTCATCCCTTGATGCACACATTATTTTGATCATCCAAATAAGTCAGATGAAAATAAAGTAGCTTTAATGATGTATAATTTTCAACTTTCTCTACGAACAGAGACAAATCCTAATTTGTAAGATATAATTTATCATTCAAAATGTCCTTTTTTTTTTTTTAAACCATTGAGGTGAAATGAATTCAGGAACATGAATGATAAGAGACTCCTTATTTGGCTACCTAAAAGATTTCTCTTTGGTATAAGTGGAGGCTGTCCCTTTTTCTGGAAAATAGAGAATATCAGAACCAAAGCTGTGTTATCCAGCAAACTCAAGACTGAGCCGAGGCCTTGAACATTCAGTCTGTAGATCCTGGTAAGGTAGTACTCTCGGCTTAATACTGGTATCTCTCTTCACACATTTATGCCTAATTCTGATTCAGTGGTCCTTATATTATAATTAAATATTTCTCTTACCAATGCATAGGGCCTTTACAGACTCATAAAACACCTAGTAAGTTTCCAAAGAGGTAGAAAAGTGGAAGAATAAATAAATGCTATAAATCAGTGGTTCTCAAGCTTTAAGGGTTGAATGACCCTTTACAGGAGTGACCTAAGACCTTTGGGGCACAAATATATTTACATTATTATTCATGACAGTAGCAAAATTACAGTTACATAGTAGTAATAAGAATATTTTCATGGTTGGGGGTCAGCACAACACGAGGAACTGTGTTAAAGGATCACAGCATTAGGACCATTGGGAGCCACTGCTCTAAATCTTTTTAATTCATCTTGTGGGGGGTGGTTTGAGTGTCTCACCCTTTAACTCAGACTGGCCTTAAGATCATGACGATCCTTCTGCCTTGACCTCCCAAATGTTAGTATTATAGGCATGAGCTGCCATGGCCAGGTTTTAAAAAAGTAAACCATGTTATTCTTTTTTTTTAGATGGGGAGGGAGCTCTCTCTTATGAAAACACGTTTCTCTCATGCCAACTTGAAGAGTGCATGCTTGTATAATCTGGTCCATAGTGATTGTGGGCTTTGGGGTTACCCAGGTAACCTGAAGTTTATCCTGCTTTGTCCCTCACTGGGGATATGAGTGAAGATATTTGGTAGCAAAAATCAAATAAGCAAAGAGTGTGGCAAGCAGCATCTCAAAATAGTTCATCGTTGTGAAGCACTTGAATATTTCTAACTTTTACCTCTCACATTACAGTGTCACTCAATTATTTTTTTCTAGTTGCTACTTTTCAGTGATATCAATCAGAACTAACTTTTCTCCATAACTTGGGCCTTTTCTTTCAGTCAGGTCAAAATCTCACTGAAGCTATGGCAAGCTTCTGCCTTGATCTTTCCCTTTGCCTACACTATACCACCAGACAGGAAAGGTAACTTTGACCTTTGTGAAATTAGAAGCTACTTAATACCCCATCTTTCAAGTGCTATGTTTTCAAAAGACATTAAGGATGTGAGGGGCAGAGTGCCCATGAAAGTGACTCATAGAATACAGAGGCAACATTGTCATTTTTGAATATTCAGGCAAGTCAGATTATAAGAGGCACTCCAAATAATTTACTGTTTAAATAATATAATTTACCGTTCTCTAAGATTGGGAGAAAGAGAATAGCCAATTGAAATCATTAATAAAGCTTTCAAGTAATTATCTTTAGAAAGTCAGCATATAAAGTAGAATAAATTGGTTCTCTCTTTTCTAGTGTATAACTTTGGCTATTTGTATTAAGAAGCACTCATGAGTAGCCAGTCACTTATGCATAATATTATACAAAGTAGGCTTACATGAATAATCTACCCCCAAGCAGAAAACCCACAGTCCCAACCTACTCTTACCATGGCAGTGGCAGCCGAATGGTTCATCTGGTGATGAGCTGCCTTGAGTTTGGCTTGCAGATGTGGAGGGGGATGAAAGTACTTGCATTTCTCCCGGGCACATCGCCCTTTAATGTAATCCATGCAGATTGTCACAGTGTTATCAGATACTTCAATCATGGAAGCATCCGTAGGGTGAGCATAGCGGCACTCACTCTCCCCACGGGTACAATTTCCACGCTGAAATTCACGGCAAACCTTAAAAAGGATAAAACAAGAACACATACATTTCCCAGTGATGACTGGCTTTTATTTACCTTCCTCAAAGATATGAGAGCCACATACACACTTTGTCATTTATGTAGGAAATAACCTATAAACGATGAAGGGTCATACAAACCAATATCCACCTTAAGAATAAGAACACGATTTCTATTCCAAGGGGAGACAAACACACTTCCCACAAAGATACAAGTGTCTATTTGCCTCATGCAAACATGAAAGGACTTTAAAGCATTACTGAAAAGCATGTTTGAATCCCCTCAAGTATAAGTATTCCTTTAAGGCCTGGGGTGTTTATCACATGGCAATGCACCAGTAGATTTACACAGCCAACTTGGAAAGCACATTAAGGCATGTGCCCATTCAGATTCCATTATAATACATGAGCAGGTATTCACCTGGTTGCCAATGGATCCAACTTTTTAAGTAGTCAACCAGTTATTTATTTTAGTGCACAAAGAATATCAAAGGAAAACTAAAGAATGCCAGTAAACCAAAGGCTGTTTGAACTTTCCTTTAAATTCTTTAAGTTTCATGTGATATTTATTATAAAGAACATCATTTTTTAACATGGAAATGTGATATAATTCATTAATGACCTACATTCATATAACTTTATAGTTTATAATTGTAGAATGGTAGGTTCTTTTTTTTTTTTTTTCAGTTTACCATTCCAGAAAGCAGAGACTTATGAGTTAGTCCAGTACTCTCAGTCTTTAGAGCTCCAGCCCAGGTATAGAGAACTGTCTCACTCAGACTTCCTATACAATGGCTCATTTGGGAGTATACTGGAAACATTGACCTACTGCACAACAATTCATTCAATTCAGAACAAGGTCTAACTGAAGTTAAAAAATGGTTAACATTCTTTCTCAGATTCCTTATTTAAAACATTCAACAAATTAAACTCTGAAAATGGTAAATTATCCATAAAGTTAACATTCATGCTACAAGCATGTATATATGTCTTCATTAATACCTCCAGTCTATCTGTACGAACTGGTTTGGGGCCAGGCATTGGTGGCAGTGCAAGAGGTGGGTTTCCAGAAATCAGAACTGGAGCATTTGGTAGAAGCTCAGCAGGAACCAGGCCCATCCCAGGGTGATGTACATAAGGATTGAAAGCCATGGCATGATTAGCTGCCATTGATGGATTCATAGGAAAAGATGCCTGTGTCAAGAGAGAGAAAATGAGGTATTAGGGCTAAACATACCATTCTTACTACTGATTACACTAGGCATTCTCAAAAGCATTACAGCATTTCCAAAGCCATATCACACTTTGCCACGATTTTTGTTGTGTATTTTTGAGATTATATAATTATATCATTTTATTATATAGTTATATTAAAACATATATGTTTATATCATTATATAATTTCTCCCTTCTATTTCTTCTTTCTAAATACTCCCATATACCCCCTTCTTATTATCTTTAAAATTTATGGCCTCTTTTTAAATCAATTGTTGTTATGTGAAATACACACACACACACACACACACACACACACACACACACACACAGCCACTGTTTCTTGACATGTTTGTCTTTTACTAATTTCCATATAAGAGGGTCTTTTAAAACAACAACTCTCTATAGGCATAAATTTTACTGATAAACTCATTTTTGAAAAAGCCATAATTTCACCAATGAATGACAGTACATACACACATAATTTATATTGGTTTCCTTACATAGCCATGCATTTAAATGTGAACTTGGTGTACTCTTGAAAACCCCTTTCTTCCTATCTCCTCCTCCCTCTTGTCAGCTATAATGCTTGTCTCTAAGGCTGCCAGTCCTGCCACATGTACCAGTCACCCAGTAGTGCCATGTCCTTTCTTTCTACAGCTATTTATGGAAGACTTGAAAAAGAAAAGAGTAATTTAGATAAGATGAATGGATTAACAATTTACTATCTACCTAAAACGAGAATAGCACTGTCATTTTATTTTACTATTTTCTTTTTAACTGCAGATTCTGTTCCATAAATGAATGTGATTTGCTCAGCCTTGTCTTTATCTAGGAGCCAGATGATACTCATAGTTCAAAAGGAGGCCCCAGAAATGCTACTAGGATCCCTGTTAGGGAAGAAGAAATAAGATGGCAGGATTATATGGTCCATAACTTAGAGCATAACTAGTGAAGAAAAACCTTAGAAATGTAAAGGGGTTTCCCAGTTTGTCTCTCTTTAAAATTCTTGTTTTCAAAGAGACTGGATATGTGTATTGCCTTTAGCATCAGGGATGGCACATTTTATCACTTTACTGTGCTGCTTTTCAGCTCATGGCACATGTGTGCATCTTTCCTTTTCAATGTGGTTATCATTTTCATTGATAATTCTCTTGCCCTCCCAAGAGTACTGAATACGTACAGAATGACTTGTAGATACACTTGAAGATACATTTAAAAAATAATTTTTAATGAATAAATAATATATGTTACTTATATACTTCTAATAGCAATTTAATAAGTTAATATCTGGTGGTTATCTTGCTGTGTTTTACTAAATGCATGTAGTCTTTCTTGCATTCTTTTTCTTTCTTTCACTGGAAAAATCAAGCTGCACTCACAGTTGCTAAATTGCAGTCAGAGGGTTATCTCCAAATGCAAGGAGAATAGGAATCTGTTGCATCCAGCAGGGACAATTTGTAGAATCCCTACCTCACTCTGCATCCTTACTTCAAATTTGCACTAGCAAAGCTGCCTGAAGAAACTCCAAAGGCCCAATTGGCCAAGATGGAAGTGCTCCAGCTTTATCATTTCACCTTAGGTAAATGTATTAAATGAGTTAAGAACTCTATTAGGAAGAAAAGAAAAGAATCCAGCTCAAAGAAACTAGACTCATTGCGGACAAGGGAGAAGGCACTTGAAGATGAAGGGACCACACTATATGCCAAGAAAGATGATGGGGAAGTCTAGGGAAGGGCTCTCGGATTTGAGGACAGATAGCCTTAGGCTGACCAAATCCAGCTAAGTCTTGTGATGGAATAGTTCGCAGGAACCTGCCAAAGTTCTCGTCACCTTCAGGAACTAGACCTGACAACTCAGCTCTTACTAATTCAACGACTCATGCTCATGTCAAAATCAGCAGGAATCTTTGAAAGTAAAAAAAAAAAAAATCCACATTTGAACCACACAGTAGTCATGTTTGCATCTATTTGTTTTCCCTCAGATTTTTACGGAATTTTCTCACTGAAGTCACCTCGAATTCTAGCTGTTTTTTAAATTTTTGTTTTTTCTAAAACTGAAAAAAAGAAAACATTACAACTAGAATCTATTGAACAAAGGTTGAGGGGTGGTTGGATTTCCAGACTAAAAAATATCTTATTTAATTAATCAAAAGCCAAGTCTAATGTTTACATAAGCAAGGCTTTCTTTTATAGCTCTAACCTCTCTCTATTTTTTTAACAACCATTTAAATCTACCTATGGTCTGTTATCTCTTGTAACAGTATAAAAAATCTGTAAATAAGCAACCTTTCTAATAAGGTAAAACAATTCTTGGAGATGTTTAGTTCTTTTTAAATATTTAGCCATATCCAATTTTAAAATTAGTGTTGTAGCTTTTATGACCATTTCCTCTTTGAGTATAAACTTTATTCTGTAACACTTTTTTGAGAAGGGAGTTTTTCCCATTGCAAGCCTGGAGCAAAGGCAGGAACTGCTGAGCAGCTTATTTCTTTTCAAAGAAGCATTTCTTGTTCCTCAGCACCACCTCTGCCCCAGGCTAACTACTCCATTTTATGACTCTGAAGAGTCAATGGCTTAGCTGACTAACAGGCAAGGGTTAAGTCACGCAGCCTTAGGTAAGCTTGTGAATTCAGTTGCAATAAGCTAATCCTGCTTCTATGTGTATTACAGCCTTTCATGTCAATAGAATTAACTTAAACCCATCTGTAAGTTATTGCTTATTTTAAAGAAAAAAGTTAGGGGGCTTGTATGTATGTATGCTGAGGAGCGATCCCATGGCTTTGTACATGCTAAGCACACTTTACCACTCAACCACATCCCCCAGCACTAAAGAACCTGATTTCTCTGTAGAGCCTAGAGTAGTCTAGACATTTCAATTGCCTCTGATGTTTAAAGCTGAATGTAAATAATTTCCTAATATTTGAAAATATGAGAAGATGTTTTCTCCCAGAACCAGAGGTTTGTGTTTTTATCCTTCTGACTTTGGCAAATCATGAATAGTGTCTGTAGCAGAGGTTAAGAAACAAGATTACTGGACAATTATTTGTCCTCAGTGTCTAGCAGTGTTTTCTCCTATCACACAAATTTCTAAGCCTCCTGGGGCACTTGTACAGTCTAGAAACTAGCCTGGACTCAAGAAATTCCCCCTAAAAGTTGGGAGAAAGTCTTAAAAAATGGATCCTTATCTTTTTCTTTAAAAAATTATTTATTATAATTTATTCATGCTATATCCCGATTTTTATCTCGTCGCTCTTATCTCCGCTTTCCCAGCCTGCCTTCCTCTTCTGCCCTATTCCCCTCCCCTAGACCGCTGACGGGGTCGGGGGAGGTGGGGGGTGGCCTATCAGGTCTCATCAGGATAGCCTGCATATTCCTCTGCATAGCTTTAGTTTCTCCCCAACTTTACTAACTGTTCACACAGAGCACTGCGGGATATAACTTGTGTTTCCTAGTTTTTACTTGGTCACCTACTGAGTGATGCTCTCTAGGGACAGAGGAAGTCAAAGGGCAAGCTGCAGAAGGCCCAGGTAATCTCCAGACTAGTCAAATGGTACCACAACAATTATGAGTTAAGTTTATAAACAAATGAAAACGGATAGTAGTGTTGATATGCTCATCATAATTGTTAATAATAAGCCACCCTGACTCTTGGGAGACCTGAGGAAAAAAGAGTTAAGGATTTAACAGTAAATAATTGTCCTTAACTACAGCTGACTTTTCTAACCTTAATAATTATAGCTGTCTTTTGGTAAAAAGGAATGTTAAAGGTAGTCAAGTAGACAAATGATAGGTAGACTACTGCGACTATCACGAGTAAAGAGGTGCACAAATGAGGGAACAAACCATAGTTCAGATCTACCCTTATTTGTTGGAAGGAGACGCTGCAATAGAGAGCTAGAAATCACAATGGAACCCAAACTCAGATCAGCATAGGACAAGAGCAAATGCTTCCTTCTGTGGGCAGGCAGCCTGAGACCTCACAAGCAAGGCAATTTTGATTATTCTGAGGAAAGAGCAAGGATGAATCTAAAAATCATTTGTTGGTGATGACCCTATGATAATAATGACACTCTAGGAAAGTGAAAACTATTTTAAAGATACAGTTTGTGACATGAATTGTATACTGCATGTATATAATATGCACAAATACCATGCCTTTCATCTGATAGTCCAATTTTAACCAATGACTTATGCCTTTCATCTGTTCTTTTTACTATTCTTCCTTGTAACGATGATTCTATTCTCTGCTTCTATGTGAATAGCTTCCAACGACTCTGTATATGAATGAGCTCATATGGTAAAATCTACAACTTCTGACTACAAACTGTGTCTCTAGGAGATTAGTTCATTACTAATATAACAAGTACCCACTGGATATTAAATTAAAAGAATACATGAAGGACTTAAATGAACTTTGAGTCACCCCTTAAACGCAAGCTAAGAACTTAGTGTTACAGATTTAAAATTTCCAGGGCAACCACAGTTTTTTACACATGGTCTCCTGGCAGCCCTCTCAGCGGCAAACTTCTAAACTGTATTAAACTATGTAAGACATTAATTTTGCCCAAAAAATTATTTATAGATGATACTGTCCAGTTGCTTTGTTTAATTTCAATTAAGGAATAAAAGATTTTATAGTACCCTCCAAAATCCTACATTTCATTTTAAAATTCATTCTTTTCTCATACAAAAAATCCCAACTGCAATTTTCCCTTCCTTCACCCCTCCCAGCTCCCCCCTCACCTCCCCTCTCCCCCAGACACACTGCCTTTCATTTTACTTGGGATCAACAACAGACAAGTTGGAGGTAGTTGGCTCATAACGTAAATTATGAGCAGAGTAGTGAATCTAGGACGTCACGTGGTCTCATTAGTATCAAGCTGGAACAAACTAAGCTAACCAGCCCCAGAGGATGAGGCAGAACAGGTCATGGCCAGATTACCTCTAATGTGTCCCATGAGGATACTGAAAGTGGAGAAAGGAAGGATGCTGAGATTTGTCACTATCGAAGAAACTAGATACTGCAAACCATACAGTGTACAAGCACCTGCACTTGCTGACAAAAGGGTAGCATTTCTATTTAATTTGTTAAAGGAATGTATCTCACTTACACTGCCTACTTACTAACAGCTGAGGGACAGCAGCAAACCTACTGTTGTTAGACAGAAACTTCACTTTAATATAAAGGAGCTTTAAGGTGCATAACATAAACAAGTGATGAAGAAGCATCTAAACAAATATGTTGGATCGATTAATTGCTAGCAGGAGTGAATCTAGGCTCTGTGAAGCCTGTATCTGAGACTATGTAGTGAGAAAGGTGGGCTCTCAAGACAAAGAACACATCAACTCCTCTTGTAGCTTTCCCAACATCTTTCAAGATGGAAAACTAATTACAAAAACTGCAGAACTTTCGTTAAAATATATTAACTCCTTTTATCTAATCATGTGTTCAATTTTAATTAGTGCACAAAATGTAGGGTTTCATTACGATGTTATATATCATTATATGCAAGTTTTATACTTTGCTGATATTTCCCCTATTACATCATTATTCCTACAAACTCTAGTTATATATGTGATATGATGTGGAGTGGTGTGATATGGTGTGTGTGTGTGTGTGTGTGTGTGTGTGTGTGTGTGTGTGTGTATTCAAAACTGAGTTCTGTTGGATGTTTGGGTTCAGCTCGACATGACATGACCAAAGCTAGTTTGAATCAGGACCATCACAATCTCCTTAGGGTCATCACTAGATTTGTGTGTGTGTGTGTGGTGTGTGTGTGTGTGTGTGTGTGTGTGTGTGTGTGTGTGTGTGTGGTGTGTGTGTGTGTGTGTAGTTTCCTAGCAAAATAAAACTAGGTCAGACTATTTAGAAAGCTATGTGTTACTTTACATGTTAAAACTGACAGTGGGAATATACTAGTGGGACAGTGGGAATATGCCTCTTGGTACTGGTTTATGATAAGCCAGGGATATTCTTACTGGAGTAAAATCATTTTTCACTGGTCTGGCCACCATTCATTACTACACATCTGTCATTAAGTTCCACAGTAAACTACAGTATCCAATTGTGGATCTGGTTAGCTATGTTTTCAGTATTACAGCTGTTTGGGGCAGGGCCTAATTGGCTCTAGTTTAGTACCAGTTTGTTCTGGTACTAAATGGACATAGTTTCCTTTTCTATTTAATCCAGAAAATATCTGGCCCATCTTGTCAAAGTGAATTTTATAAAAGCACCATGACAATAACTGCTCTTTATAGCATCAACATATCAATAAAGAGAGTTTATGTCAAGTGCAAAGTTGTAACTCTAATATAAAATTTCAAAATGGGGATATAACTTGTAAGAGATTTTCTTATGTTTAAATTGTAAGTTATTTAACTACTGATTTTCAAAAACTGAAAAGTAAATAAGTATTTCCAAATTTTATTTTCACTTACTCAAAATTATTCTCATCCAAACATTAAATAAAGAAGATAAACACGGAAAACACTGGGGCCCACAATTATAAGCACATAGCTTATTAGTACACCCCCTTTACCCTTCAACTTTCAATTTTTGTTTGTTTCTGAGGGGCTACAATACTTACTTCATTCCTTACTACATTAAGACAGACTACTGTTTTAGAGAAATATATTTATTAACTATAACTATGATTTAAAATGATGAGCATCAGTCCTAAGAGACACTGGATGAGTGAATCTGAGATACTCAAGATGAAGGTAAACCATGGAGTGGTTATAGCACCTGTGCTTTGGCCTCCTTAACTTAGTCACAATGAAAGCCATGGAAAGTATATGGAAGAGCCAGAGGGCTTGCCACATTGCAATGGGACCTCAAATGTGCTGAGCCAACACACTCTACATAAATCATCAGGTGACTGTACTCTACTATGTCAAGGTCACCTGTATGTCAAGAAGAAATAAAGGAATTTCCTGATGCAGATACAGATATACAGCATGTCTGAGGAAAAATATGTAAATCTTAAATAACATTATATTTGCTTTATATGTACATGCATCATCTGTAGTAGTGAGAATCCTTTTCTATCACTAAAATTCTTCATTGTGAAGCTGAGTTTTTTTTTTTAAATTTTGCTTTGTTTCAGAGTTTTCTGGTATGTCTACTTCTACTATCTTCTACAGTGTTCTTTTCCCTTCCGACAATGCAAATGGAGCCTGAGCACATCAGAAACAGTGGCTTTTTAAATGCATTGGAAAATGCTAGGGAGCCACGTTGTTTCCTCTACCTGCTAAACTTTCTTAATAAATCCAACAAAATGCTCTCAAAAGTACATCTTTATAGTAGCAAATGTCAGCAAAGACCTGTTAAATGCAGTGAACAAACTCGCCTGCTGAAGCAAGCATTCCACCTAAATTGACTAGGTGTGGTTTTTATTCATTGTTCAGTTACAGTGAACAGAATCTGTTCTCTCGTTCTCTTTCTTTGCAGGTTGACATTCCCTTTATCTAGGGGCTTATAATAAGCAAGCTATATTCAGTTTTCCAAAGGCAGACGAGCTCTTTTGGTATCCTAGAAACAAATCAAAGTATGCTTTGTGGAAAGACCTGAAGTTCAAGCCAGTGATACAAATGGTTACTAATGTGCTATCACACAAACACAAGACTGGAATTTTTAAACACAATTTGTTCTAAGGATAAGTACCAAATTATTAGTAAGGGGTGATTAAAAGAGATAAAGAGAACTGTTTATAGGCAGAGTCGGTGCCACAGATATTAAGCAAAATTATACATTACCTTTGTAATATCAAGATCGGGATTCATATTAAGAAGTTTTCTTCCAGATGAGACTGATAAATTTCACTTCACATTACACACATTAGCTCAATTACAACAGCTCTAAAAAGCACACTTCCTAGACCATAGAGGAGGAGTACACCAACCATCTCAGGATGAGATTTTTGTGCAAATAGCTGCAGAAATTAATCTACATCAACTTATTATATCATGACAGTTTCACTAAATAATATGAGGTAGAGAACCAATTTCTAATTGTTCCTTTGCGTCTTCTATGTAATACTTATATATTGTAGCATGCAATAAAGTAAATTGTACTCTGGTGAGTCATATGAGTTATCTTAAGCCTGAGATCTGAAATTTCCCCCACTGAAGAAAAAAAGGTAAATATAGCCTATTACGAAACTTATAGAGAATCAAATTAGAAAGCACAATTGAAGAACATTCAAAACTCAATGAATGTCTTAGTCATTTCTTTTAAAGCACCACTCTTTATTTGGTAAGTATGAGCCACTCTAAGCATCACTACATGGAGGAAGGACAGGCAGAACAGAGAGGGACTCACAGGCTGAATAGGAAGAACACAGCTGTCTTTCTTTCTTCCCTCTAATTTACCCTATGGCTGGCTTTCAGGTTCCATGAAACAAGGCATTGGACTGGTGCTCTGAGGCCGTACCTCAGCCTCTCAAATGCTGGGGTTTACAGACATGTGCCACAATGCCAGTTTTGTGATTGCTATTAAATAAGTTATCTTTTAAAGTAATTTTAAATTTAGAAAATTTCAAAAATATAAGAAAGACACTTGTCTTTTTTTTCTTATCCAGAATTTTTTCTTTCTCATTTTTGTGAGATGCCAGGGATTTGAACATGGTAGGCAGGAACTCTACTACTGGGCTGCACAAATAACCTTAAATTTTAATTTTTAACAGTGGGGGTAATGAAATCTAAGGTCTTGTGGATGCTATGCAAGTATAATACTACTGGGTTGTATTCTTCTTACACACAGATGTATCAGAGCCAAGAAGCTGGTATTCACATATTTTTATTGTATACACCCTAAGTTTTATTCAGATTTCATTAACTTGCTGCTTATTTCACTTGTCCAATCTAGGGTACACAGAGAAATCCTGTCTTGGAAAAGAAGAAAAAGAAGAAGAAGAAGAAGAAGAAGAAGAAGAAGAAGAAGAAGAAGAAGAAGAAGAAGAAGAAGAAGAAGAAGAAGAAGAAGAAGAGAAGAAGAAAGAAACTTACGCCCTCTGTAAGTGCAACCAGTCTTTCAATGGAACACGTGATTGCTTCCTTCATAGGAACAGCTCTGGACCAGCAATTAGCCCAAAGCATTGCTCTAAATCTTGTTGTACCACACTTCCCAACGGCCCTGCAGTTATTCTAATGTCAGCATATGTGCTTTCACAAAGCAGCTCGCACTAGAACAGTCATACAGCAACCAGGATAGCATACATGTACTGGCAGATGCCACACATGCATTGGCAATTTTCAAAGACTGCCATAACTTACAAGGGATGACATCTGAGCATTTTGGAGCATAAGCTGCATCTGCTGGGCGAACATGGCTGCGGCAGTCTTCTGTTGAATCAGATTGTTTCTCCCATTAACTTCCAACTGCGACTTTAGGTGGGGCGGAGGGTGTAGGTACTTGCAGTTCTCTCGAGTGCAGCGATCCTAATAAATAGTAAAAGTTTAGACAATTTTTTTGTTTAATATTTCTATAATTCTGATATGGCTAAAGAAATTATAGAAAATTTCTGAACTCTTAGGAGCCACCAGTCATAAGCACTAGCCATAAAGTGAAGTCACTCATCTTCTTTTCCTAACAGCCCTGTATAACTGATAGTTTTATTATCCTCATCTCCTAGCTGAAGAAGCTAAGGCTAGAGGGACAAAGGGACTTGCCCATGGGGATGGAGCCACTGAAACTTGAGCTGCTATGAAAATCTAGTTGGTCTTATTCCAGAACTTTCTTAATTATTCTGTTTTACTCCACTTCGATTATGCCTCATAATGTTTTTGGAACATAAAATATTAGGAAGGGTGTGTCATAGAATATAAGTAGAAGTTACCAAATTAAATCAAATTATTTCAACAAGAGATGGACAATCAATCTGTTTAAGGACTTGGATCTGGAGCCACATATACAAGTAATTAAGAAAATCCAGGGAGGTTATTTAAGACTCACACACAAGTACATAAATTCTGGACTCTACTACCCGGGACATTCTATGCCCCAAAGCTTTCTTTTTCCTCAAAACCTTATGATGTGAAAAAATATCCTAGACTCCAATGAGGTTTTGATAATCTGAGAATAAACTCTTGAGGTTCTGGCAGCAATGCCCTTAGGTCATTAGATGCTAAAGTATGTCTTGGATTCTCATCATTTTTTAATTCATAGTTTAAGCACTTTCAAGAGATGATAATATTTAAATTCCATTGAACCACGCATAATGGCTCATGTCTGAAATCCCTGTACTGTGGAGGCACTGGCAGGAGGACTGCCATGAGTTTAAGGCTAACTTCGGTTACAGAGTGGGGCCTGTTTCAAAAAAGGAAAAAAATCAAAATGAAAACTCTACATGCCTTTGATGTCACCCAAAAGCCGACTCAGCTGTGGTAGCAAAGAGTGTCACCAGACAAGCTGTTTATGGCAATGTCTTAATATGACCTACCACTGTATTTAACTATGACCCTTACATGAAGCAACTAACGACTATCCTGTTTGGATTACTAAATCCACCATAATCCTTTTAAGATAAGCACAACTGCAAGTAAAACCTTTTCCCACAGATGTTGATTCTTTTCAGTGCATGAAGATATTGGAGAAGGAAGATGAAGAAGGGAAAAAATGCAAGCTTTTTTTTTTGATGCAGGATGCAAGTTGCTAGGCCACCTGAATTCCCAGGAGAAAAGTGAGTTAGTTGACCAAGACTGTTCATTCAACACATCCATGCATGCTTTACATATTTGCAATACCCAGATGATAAAAATGTTCATCTATCCATATTTCAGTAACTTTCTATGAAGTCATTCCTACAATTTTATTGAGAAACATGTTGTTTACCTCAAAATGTTTACTGAGCTACATATAATACAAACTTGAGTGCATTATAATTGCTTTTTTCTTGTAAAGTCTTCAGTAATTCCAATATATATGTATATAAAATTTACTTGTATGATCATTGCATATATTCATAAGGTCGAGCATAACCTACAACATAGCATGAAAAATTGAAAGTACACTTATTGTTTTCTACCATTTGCCCTTTTGTTTCTTCCACTGGCAAAGTTATTTTTAAACTAAAATAATTTATAAAATCTAATGATAACCTCACTTCAAATATATATTTAAACTTTGTTCTTAAACCAGGCATGGTGGCACACATCTGTAATCCCAGTACTTGGAGAGGCAGAGACAGATGGATCTCAGTGAGTTCGAGGCCAGCCTGGTCTATAAAGGAAGTTTAGGACACCCAGGGCTACACAGAGAAACCCTGTCTTGGAGGAAAAAGCGAAAAAGCTTTGTTATTAAATTCTGGATAAAGAAGAAATTGTACATAAGACTTAGAAATGTTATTAAGCTGATTCTCCTGAACTCACACAAACATCTTAGGAAAACCTATACAATTTCAACACATATAAGGACTGTAAGAAAATCTCACCCATACTAAAATCACAATCTCAGGGGTCTTTTCCCTCAAACCCATAAACATAATTTTAGATCTACTGTATCTCCCTTAAAGGCTAAGACATTCAAGAGGATTACCCTCTGGCAACATAACTAAGGTTATTTGGCTCAAAATTCCAGTCTAGAAGCCTCTGGTGACTTCCACCATGGCATGGCAGTTTCTGCGCCTACTTCGACTCTTCCCATACCCCCAAAGCACACATTTTCCCAAGGCTTGAGCCTAAACCCTGCTCTCTTCTCTCATCTCATTTGCCAGGAGAAGTGGAATTTTCCAAAGTTGCAGGCAACCCTGTAATTGTCCAAATCTTAAGTCTCAATCAATCTCTGACCTCTCTTCTAGATTGCAGTCCTTTTCAGCAGCAGCTGCAGCTGCATCTGGGGCTCTTCTCTCTAACCAGGTGGAAATACCTTTCTCCTGACTCTTGCCTATCTTCCATCTTGCTGCAGACTCACATTCGGGGACATTGCATCAAGCCCTATGGTTTGGGGCAGTTACAAAGCAGCAGTGAGGAAAAGAAACCAGGCAGCTGCTGAGAAGGACTGCCTTGGGTTGCAAAGGCTAGATAGCTTAAGTCAGTTAGTATTACGGAGCTATGGAATACAGTCTGTAGCGCCTCTGCAAAAGAGAAAAACAGATTAATACATCTTTTATATTCAGAACAGAGTGTCTTTTAAGGGGACTGATTGGGATTTTAGCATTTGCTAAGGATTATAGTACTTTAACAACATTTACATTACTTATAAAATACAAAAATCTATGTTTTTTATCAAAACAATAGATGAGGAGATCATGTAATTTAATATTTACGTTATCTTTGGAATACACTGGTACAAAGGAAAACCAAAACTCTCATGTATCTTTTAAAAACTCACATCAGAACTCAGGGTAATGTATTTGTATGCAGAACATTTGGTAGTAATAAACTTCTAGATAAGATTCGTTCTTCAAGAAACCCAAATTTAGTTATAGGCATGAATATTTTAATTGGCATGATAGGGATATAAATTTGGTAACTCCTGTTTTCTTTCTTAATGGTAAAATGACTTGATAGATTAGGATATGGAGGGGAGGGGACTGCCCCAAAGACTGATGCTGTCCTTTAGGGGAAAAAAATCGCTACAGATTAGAAAGGTTCCCACGTGTGTGCCTGGGCCCACTACCCAGTCTGAGTGGGCCACAAGACACCCTTTGCCAACCTTTGAGCGGCCCCTCATTTTCCACAGCTAAGTCTATGGTGTCACAAGGCCTGTATATTCTCAGCCAGATGGAGAGCGTCAGAGTTGTCATGCATTAGGTAAGTATTAGACCTGGTCCTGAAGGACTTGGTAAATGTTAGGAGCCAACGTCTTTTGGCTTAAAAACAGCAGCTAAGGCTTGCTAACATGTAAATAAATATCCCTCAGCCCTTAGCCATTCACAGAGACTTTTATAAATAAGGGGATTAGAGAGCAAGCTCATTTATGCTTGCCTCAATTTCCCTCTTTCCTACTTTTCTTTGGCCTTAAAAACATGTCATTATCACCCGGCCGTCATTATGTCATTAAGTTAAACAACTAGCACAATGATTGTAGAAGGAAAGTAGTTCTCTGCTGAAATGAATGCTCCCACACTGATGAATCCTCCAGCTCCCTTTCCCCTTCTTCTGTGATGGAAAACGCAACCAAAAAGCAGCAGGGCGAGGGAACGGCTGATGACATCTGTGAACCACATCTGCATCAAAAAGTTGATAACAGGCAAAGGAGAAACTTGAAGAGCATTTATAAAACCTCCAAAATTCTATCTATTGCCTTTCCTGTACCTTTAGGCTTTTCAAGAGTGAACAGAAAGCCTTTAACCGAGAAAGAAAAGCACCATTGTAATGATTCAAATCCTACCAAAGTCTTGGGAATTATGAGAAAGTCTGTCAACTAACAGAATACTATGCACTTGGTAGAAAAAAACCTCTGCGAAGTACTTTTTATGTTCATGAGAAAGCCCTGCCATCTATCAAAATATGAAAAGGACCCTAGGAAGCTAAAACCTACCTTCTGTCAGTCACTGTATCTTTAACAAAAACAGCTGTTTGCAGAATAATTTGCTTCTTCATATACTTGGGAGTTTTTGGGTGCGGTAGATAAAAATAGCCTTTCTTAAATAAAATTATACCTAAATTAACCTTTCAAAGATATACTCTTATTGACTATCAGCAACCAAAAATTAAATGTTAAACACACCACATAGATGATTTGTTCAAGAAGAAAAACAGTTATTCTGTTTTAGTGATCATGTGGTAAGTGAAGGAAAAGATCCTGATCTGTGATGTCCCACTACAACATCTGTGTGCTCCTAGACCCGGCTTCTCAGAGGATGTAGAAGTGAATAGAGAATTTACATTTCACAGGCACTGGGATGTCTGGTTCCTGCAACCATCACGGACCTATTGATGTCTAGGAAATATTTCAAAGGGCAAAAGGTGAGTCAGTATCAACCCAAAGTGAGTTTTTGCCAGCTATCAGAAATTACAAATAAATCCCTACTTTCTCTTAGAGTTTAGTCTTTCTGCTAATAGGGATAATTTGCATAATTTTCTCTTCCAAATAGTTTATCATCATCCAGTATTAATGTGTCAGACCAAGAGTATCCTTAACACACTACATACCATCTTTATTATAAATTTGAGATGCGGGTAAGAAATCTGGAAAAGAAAGTTTTAACAAACTCTTTCCAAAAAATATGTTGAAGGAAAAATTAATGGGGGCTAAACACAAACCACGAAGGAATGGGCCAGCTAAATGCTCCTCAGAGTTACAATCAACATCCCTTTCTTCATACTATTAGAATGCTTTTTTTTTTTTTTTTTTTTTTTTGAGTCACATTTCTTAGGGCAACCATGGCCTCCTTGCAAACAGCTATCATGTCTGAATTAGGGTAAGACTCTGGGAAGAGAGTCAAATTTTCTTGTCTATATTCTTCAAGAGAGGTTTGTAGCCGTGACCTCCAAAGCACTAAGAGAGGATTAGGCTCAATAATTGTCTGTTGTTCTAGGAGAGCCCACTAAGATAATTTGATTCTGAGAACTGAAACATTTTAGGGCCGAACCAGATTTGAAGAAACATCTTGGGCACCCCTATCTGACAGAAAGAAAGCAAAGGTCAAACGGGTGAAAAGATTTGTCCTAATTCATAAGCAGCTTAGTAAGCACAAAAGCTAAATTTCCACATTCTCACTGCCCAATATGGAGTCTGTTCAAATGACTACGTGTGCGCAAATACTGTTCCTAAAGTCTTCTCCCCACTCCCAGAACCCTTTATCACTTTTGTGCCTCCATCTGTATACTCAGCACCACCCTAGCACTTATGCTAAATACATCAATACATTGTCGGCATGCCTCTCTCTCCTACCAGACTCCGGGAGTCTGTCTCAGGCAAGAACTCTATTATTCTCCTCTTTGAATCCCCCAGGCTTGTGTGGCCTGGGGAACAGTGGCTACACAGGTTTGCTAAACATTGGGAGGCTAATTCTGTAGAGCGCCACACTTAAAACTCCTCCCTGCTCCTCTTTCTATTCCGTTTCATGAGATCCTTCTTTCTCTAAGAAATAATAGTCAACACATGACTGAGACAACTCCTAATTGAATTTCCTAAACAAACTATTAATTCACTTAGGTCTTAAAAAATAGTCTTTAAGTTCTCTGCTGTGATTGTGAACCCTGAGGAATATATGACCATCATGGCTGAAACATTCTAGTAATTTACTATGACTAAACTAGAAGTCACATGAATCCATTACGCACACAGGCATGATCCCTAGTTCTAATCCCAGGGTCTCAAGATCCCCCAGAATACAGGCCTGCACTGTATGAACCACCACAGCAAAATCCAGGCACTGATCCATATCTAATCAGCACCTGGGCCCGCCCAACAGGAGCTCTGTATCTCTAGGGTCAGTTTAGAGGGAAGAGCTTCTCTACCTGCCCCACCCCTACCCAGAATTTCTCAGAGCATGCTATAGGTCAAATTCCCCTAAGCTATGTAGACAAAGGTGGACTACGTGGCGTTAGGAAAATCACAGCATGCGGACCTTCTTGTGGCTCTCTACTGTATATAACAACTTTTTAAAAATATATTCTGCCAAAGTTTTACTTAGTCTACACTAAAGCTTTTACTTTTGAATAATTATTGGCTTAACTTTTTTCACTGAAAAGTTTGAAATAGTAACTACAGTAAAAAACAAAAAAACCAAAACCCCACCTACTTCTTGTCCACAGGCAAGCAAGCTGACCTCACCAATTGTCAGAATCTGCCTCTGCTGCCCCTCCCTTCAAGTAAACGTACAGTTTTTTTTTTACCCCTGCTCTAATCAAATACCTTCAATCCTAGTACATAAACTATTAACTGGATACTTAGTCAATAACAAACTCCTTGTGAATGAATCATCTCTATTTTAAAAATAGCCAGAATCTAACTAAACTACCAGGATAAAAAAAAAAAAAAAAACACATTGGTGCCACGCTATCCTCAAATTCAGAAGCACTTCTGATGGTAAGTATTCACAGAAGCTGGCTTTCAGCATCTGGTGGCAGCGAACATAAAATGCCATTAAATATGGAAAACTTAGTGTATTGCCCGCAAGGAACAAAATACACTTCAAGCCATGCAATCTAAGTGCTACTTACTTCATAGACTTTGTCATGAAACAATATAAACAGCTCCGTGTCTCTTTCCAGCTCCTTTACTTTCTTTGTCCGGACACCCCCTTCAGCATCTACCACAGCAATTAGGAAGCCAGGACAAAAAGAACACCGGCTGCTTGTACCCTTTCCTCTCCGCTAAGGCTTACGCTTTGAAGCCTACCTAGGGATGTTAAATTTATCAAATAAAAATACAATACTCCTAATTTAGTTTGAATTTTAGATAAACAATCGGAATATACGTATGCTCCGTTCAATATTTTATCTGGTAACTTGCTCCGCATCCGTTCTATGCTGCGAACTGAGCTAAATAAAGTCAAACCCACTCAAACCCATTTTACTCCCTTTCCCAAAAGGGCCGGAGAAGCTCCGTCTTATGAGACCCACCAGGCCAGGATCAGTACACCAGTCACCCAGAAGGAATGCTAGGCTCCAGCTTACCTGACCAGCTGCAGGAACTGAAGGAAGTTGACTGCTGGAGAAGGCAATTTGTTCACTCCATAGCTCCTCCCACCACAAGCTTCACACCAATCACTTACTCTGTCAGTCACTCCACCTTCCCAGCCACAGAGGCAAACTGTGCACTTACTTAATTGTATATTGAAGTGACCGCAATGCCTGTTGGAGCTCCCTCTTTAGTTTAAGATGGGAAGGAGCATGGTAAGTGACCGGCTATTTGTGGAGCTAGGGGTGGAATCTGGGCTTCCTGCAGAGCGCTCTACCTTTGAGCTACACTCCTAAGCAGTCTCAAAAGTTACTCAACAGATTTTTGAGCATACAAAATGAGCTAGGGAGAAGTTAAACTTTTTCTTTCTAAATCCTGTCTGCGGAATACTCAAATTCAAGCAGAAGCCACCCATTAACGTCCAGGGAAATGAGCGATTTGTGTCGTGTAACTACATATACACACATAAAATGTATGCATGTGCATACTCGAAACACAAATCAATGCTTGATTGCTCTTGTTAAAACAAAGGAAAGGCCTGGAGAGATAGTTAGAGGTTAAGAGCACTGACTGCTCTGCCAGAAAACTAAGGTTCAATTCCCAGCACCCACATGGCAGCTCACAACTGTCTGTAACTCCAGTTCCGGGACATCTGATGCCCTCACACAAACAAACACCCAAGCAAGACACTAATAAACATATAAAAAATAAGAAGGGATCGTTAAAAATAATAGGGCTAATGAGATGGCTCCCCGGTTAAAAGCCCTGGCGCTTTTCTAGCGCGCCAGGCTTCACTTCCTGCATCCCTTCCACATGGTGACTCACAGCTATCTGGAGCTCCAGTCCTGGGGATCTGACGCCCTCTTCTGGCCTTCGCAGACATTGCATGTATTTAGTGCACAAACAAATATAAGCAACAAAACAAAACAAAAAACCCAAAAACAAAAAACCAAACCAAATCAAAACAAAAACCCCCATATACATAAAATAAGAATACAATGAAAACAAAGGAAAATCAAGGCCATGACTAATTCTAATGAAAAAAAATATATTCCATAAAACAATTGGCTCACATTATTGAATATAAATATATATCACAGAAGTACCTATTTAAGAATCAATTTCTAGTCACAGAATTTAGTTTTATTCTTTAGTAATGTAGACTTCTTGAGTTGAATTATTAAAGACTCAGAATTAGTACATCCTAAAAGAATGAAATTATACTATGTTGGAGAACGTTATATATTGATGGACATATAACAGAGGCATTAATTGACAAAACTGGAAAGACCCTTGAAAATCAGTCTAGCATTTTCCAGGATGTGTACTACAGACCACTAGTTCCATAACAGGATTATCAAAAACAAGGCGTCTTGATCAAATAGGTGAAAGAAATGGAATAAAAATATGCTTTTCTTGGGAAATGAAAATATACATGAGTCCCATTTGGCCTACAGTAAAGATATTTGTTCACTCTTGCTCACTCAGCACTTTACACCATTGTTTAATTAGTAAAAACTGCCACGTTACATCAAATGGCCACTATCCTCCCTCTTTTAGCGTACCTCATGAAAACATCAATCAAATTCATCTTCCTAAAGATACAGATAAACAACCTGAGGATCAAACTGGAATCCATGACACTGTGTGGATCAAAGTTGCTTTGTTCTTTTTGTTCTTCTTTTGTTTTATTTTAGTTTTCATTTTTATTTCTGTCCTATATTGAAAAAGTAATTTTCCATTGCAGTGGTCCTTTCTTTGTTTGTTTGGTTGGTTGGTTGGTTTTAATTTTTATTTTTAATTTGTGTGTGTGTGTGTGTGTGTGTGTGATTTGGTTTGGTTTGGTTTGGTGTTTTGCCTAGACTAAGTCTCCTCAAAGCTAACAAGATGTAATTTTTTTCCTATGATTGCTACAAAACAACATCCCACTATCACCTTCTCAAGCCTCCCATAGCCTTATCAGGAATTCTGCCATGCCTGCTGTGCTTTCTTTTGTGTGAAGGCTTCTTCAGGCAAGTTTTCAAATCAGAACTGCAAGTCACCTCTGTCAAACTGGCTTTCCTACACTGTGACTTCTTTCCCCTGGAATCAAGCCAGTTACTCCAGGTTTTCCATGACTTAAGGGTCTCAAGTGAGTTTTAACTGTACTAAAACTCAGGAAGTAGGAAGGTATTTGGCAATTCTCTCGATTCCTATGAGGTTTAGCTATATGCTATGCTTAAACTTTAGGGTTTCCATTTAGCAAAATTAAATTTCCTGTCTCTATGTGAAATGCAAGTTTCAAACAAGGATTTAATGTAGATCAATATCTTGCAAACATGTAAGAACATAAGATGAGAAAATGCTAATTATTGTTCAGATTTAAACAAGTTACCTTTGGAAGACTCAATGTGATGCTAATAAGTTTGATAATTATGCCTCAAAATCCAGCCACCTATCCATCCACCAAAAGGTGTATAATGGGCACATACAATTACAGACTTGCTACTGTATTTTAAAATTAAGGACATAAAGATAAAAATCAGCTGCTCTTATGCTAAAAGTAAGCACTCCTTTCAGGTAAGGAATTTTAAGAACATGGTGTCAAAGTTTTTACAGGTTGTTGTTTTTTAATTATATTTTATTAATGTATTCATATTACACCTCAAGTGTTATCCCATCCCTTCTATCCTCCCATTCCTCCCTCCCTCCCATTTTCCCCTTACTCTCCTCCCCTATGACTGTGACTGAGGGAGACCTCCTCCCCTTGTATATGCTCATAGGGTATCAAGTCTCTTCTTGGTAGCCTGATAGCCTTAACTCTGAGTGCCACACACAAGGCCTCCCCAACCAGAGAACGGCGTGGTCAAATATGGGGCACCAGAGTATGTGTGAAAGTCAGTCCCCGCTCTCCACTCAGCAGTGGAGAATGTCCCGTCCCTTGGCTAGATCTGGGTAGGGGTTCGAAGTTTACTGCACGTATTGTCCTTGGCTGGTGCCATAGTTTGAGCAGGATTCCCTGGGCCCAGATCTGCCCATCACAATGTTCTTCCTGTAGGGTTCTAGGACCCTCTGGGTCCTTCTATTTCCCCATTCTCCCATGCTTCTCTCACCTACAGTCCCAATAGGATATCCTCTCCTCTGTCCCACTTTCCTGGTAAGTGAAGACTGTTAAGTTTTTAAGTGTGAGATCACGTTGCAAGCCTTAAAAAGAGACAAATAATATTCACACTAAAAGGAGCATTTTCCTTGTCCTCCTATCATTCATCCAACTAATAACAAGATGTAATTTCCAAGCAGGAAGCTTTACTTGGTGACAACGACCACCTCTAAAATACTTGGCAGCATGCACTGTGGCACATTTTGATAGTAATTTCATATATATCTATAACAGTCTAAGTGCATTATTTAAGATTTATTTAAAACTGTAGGATCTAACACCAAGGCAGTTTAGAGTGCCATACAAATTCCAAAATAAAACTCCACTTTCCATGTGTATAATATTTAAATTATGTGGTATTTTCAGCAAAAATGTATCTGAAATTCATCTAAAATTTAGGTCAGCTACCTACTATGTTCTGTAGACATGAAAACAACTGATTGTGCCTTGTGTTAGCATCCACTAACTCGCCTCCATTTCATCCAAATCCAGAGATACATGTCTCAGAGATATAAACTGAATCAACAAAAAGTTCAAAATGAAACCAACCACTGCCATAATTTTTAAAAATGTGTTTTCAAATGGTCCTCAAGTCTGGCTCAGAAAGGGCAGCAATCTCACTCAAGTCACCTTCTGCTTTTGGTAAGCTGTTAATATCTGACAATGATAAGTCTGTTTCTACTAGTCAACTACCTAAACAATGTAACCAGAACATGGATTAGTTTAAGTAAAATAAAGACATTAAGGAAGGTTTTATGCTTTAAAATAAATCAATCCTGAGCTGAGAGATGACTCAGAGGATAAGAGCACTGACTGCTCTTCCAGAGGTCCTGAATTCAAGTCCCAGCAATCAGATGGTGGCTCACACCCATCTATAATATGATCTGATGCCCTCTTCTGGCCTGCAGGAATATATGCAGGCAGAGCACTGCATATATAATAATCAATCAATCAATAAATCCTTAAACCATAAATGTCCCATGCCCTTACTGAGAAGATGTTGAAATGTGATCATTTCAAAAAGATTCTGATCTCCAAATCCAAAACAGAAAAAAAGGGGGCAAAGAACAGAGAGAATTAATTAGCGTGTCTAAAAACTATCAGTTTTACTCCCTGAGTCAACTTGAAGAGCTGGAAGAAAACTTACAGGGAGACTGGCATACTTGGAAGGAGGCAGTGCTTTTCACAACGTGAAAACTTTATATTCTGCACAGAAAGGTGTCACCATGCAACAGTGCACTCTAATCTGTACTTTACTGAGTGGAGTCCTCTAATTGGTAAGTAACAATAAAATAAAACCTATCTACCCTAGTTATACTGTGCCCTCCTTGTCCATCACAATAAAACTGAAAAAAATGTGTCTTTGAAAAAAATTAAATGAGCTTGCTTGTGCATGTTATATAAGGCATGTCAAATTCCATTCTAGAAAATATTTTATAAATCCAATAAAGTAAAATAAGCTAGGTGTCAGTATGCTGGTCTCTCACATGGGTATTTCTCCTAAAGGTAATTGAAGCATAATTTTTTGGTCTTATATCATTTCATGTTTTGCAGTGAGCTTATTACACACTAGCTTCTATAAGAACATATACAAATGAGTGCTGAAGTATTAAGTAATTCATATTATTTATAAGTATGCTGGAGGAAAGCTATACATACATTTTAGCTTAGATTATTTGCTATGCATTATGGTTAACACATATTTAGGTTTTCCACTAATCCTATCACAACAAAAAGTCATTTGAAAGACCCATAAGATGATGTGAACTAGTTTAATTTTGGAGAGTTGAATCAGTGTCTTACTGTGTGTGTGTGTGTGTGTGTGTGTGTGTGTGTGTGTGTGTGTGTGTGTGTTTTGCCTCAAACTCAACTTTCCTGCTTTAGGTTTGGAATATTGGGATTACAAATGTGTGTGCCCTACCTAGTTGGTTTGCATTTTTCACAGTGTGTCCATTTTAATATAGGTGGCTGCTTTGATTGGGTACTTACCAGGCACTGGTAAAAGTGTTATAAATGCATTACTTCATTGACTCTTCCTAACAGAGAGAACTGAACTATAAAAGGAAGAAAGTGCCCAGGCTGACAGAGATATTTTAAAAAAGGAATACAGTGTGTACTTTTACTTAGGTAATTTATCCTAGTTGCAGGTCACATTCTGAAGACACCTTCTTGCCTTGTAATACTTTGGTAGAGCTAAACTGAGCATAGTGTAATAGATACTTTCCAATAGTTTTACCAAATCTCAACACTCCCTCTAGCAAGGACTGAACATTAATTGGTATTAGGAATAACCAGAAACTATTTAATATGCAAATAGATGTAGAGTGAGATGCTTTAGTAAGTACATAGGTATTTGGGGATAATTAGAAAATAGACAAAGCAATCTGCACATTTTGGAAGCTGCTAACCCAAACTGCTGGTTCACTCAGGAATTTAAGTTTTATTCCTTCTCAAGTCTCTGAGGGACATTGAAGGCCAAGATAGTTTAGTTTTACTATCAAGTTTAGTTGGTTAGGGGATAAGATTTTTTAGATCAAGATAAAGAAGTTAAGTTATTAGAGTTGAGGTAAGATAGATATTGAATGCTATTCAGAAATTTAGAGCCAACAAGATAGGAAAAACGTTTACTTCAAGCTGGACACATACAAATAGCCAAACCACTATGAATGTAACATTTATAGAACTCATGATTGTTACATGGTTCTCCCTGCTGTATGTAGTGGATGGATAAGGAGGGTCTCCAGAGATCCTGTCAGAAAATTAAGGTGGAGAATGGTACAGAAACACACTGGGCATCAACTTCTGGCTTCCACATGCGCATGCATCTCTGTCTGTCTGTCTGTCTGTCTGTCTGTCTGTCTGTCTCTGTCTTACACACACATACACACACGCGCATGTGCGCGTTTAAAATGGAGGGGGACACAAAAACATGCAGCAACCAGTCAGTCACTGAAACAAAAAATAAAGTCTTCATCTGTTCACAAGTGGAATGATAGCTGTGTTTCAACAAAAGTTTCAGGCCTTTGCAAGTTTATTTGGTAGAAACAATGTTACATTTTCAAGAGCTAGGTCAAGGGAGTTGAATAACAAGCCACTAAGACCCAACAAAAAGAACAGTCCAGCAAAACCCTACTGAGAGACAGAACCAATGGAGAAAGTCTAGCACTCTGTGACCCTTATTACTACCCTAAGGAAGAACTTTTAAAATGCAGTGTTTTCATTCTGGAGCAGGCTTTCTGATCACAGGTATTTGAGTGCTGTAGGTGCAACATTATCACCAAGTGGAGAAAAACTCCAAAGAGTACAAAAAGTCAACCTTGTTTTGAAAAGAACAGTACAGATTGTTCTTCTGAAGTATTCCATTCCTGTAAGAACAGGACAATTCAAATAAAGTACATTCACACCATCTCCACCTTCCCCCACCAAAGATTTCCCTACCAAAAGCTCACTTCCGTGAACTTTGTGATTTTCAGATATAAATAGTAGGCGTCTACGTCATTGTAAATACATCAGTAATGTATAAGCATCAACTCTTCGATTTCTCATTTGGTTCTTTTCCACAACTTTTGAGACATAAAGTGCTATATACATTTGCTGATGACAAGAATCTGGCTCATATGATAAATGGCAAACAACTGAACACAAAGAATGAAAAACATACTTTTAAAGAGTATTACTAAAAAAATAACAATCATAAATCCATTGTTATGAGAATCAGCCATCTAGAAGTAATTATTTTGGCTTAAATCTGCAATATTAATGAAAGGGTCATGTGTGAAATCTCACTACCCAGATGGTAACTCTACTGGGAGTTGACATAACCTTAGGATATTAGGTCCAATTCTGATTATTTGGAATGTTTCCTAGACATCAATTTTGAGACCTTAGTCAATCATCAATCAATCTCCTTTTCTCTTTCTAGTTTTCTCTCTTTCTCCCCATACCTATCTATCTATTTCTATTTTCTTCTTGGCTGACATGAGATCGGCAGCCTCCCTTTGCCACAAGCTTTCCCATCATAGGACTTAACAGATCCAAGGACAGACCTCAGAAAAAAACCTCTGAAACTGTAAGACAACATTCATGTTTTCTTCTTTTAAGGTATTTTGTATTTTTTCATAGCAACAGAAAACTAACACAGACTACTCATACTCCAAACATATTTTTCCTAAATTAAGAAGGAATGCATTTTAATATGAATGCACTTTCTATTTTAAAGAACACTAAAGTGGAATCCAAGTGCACTAGATTGTATTTCAAATTCCGTTAATTAAACTTTTTCACAAATAATTCCTAACCTCATATACTTTATAGGTTCATTGAATGACTATAGGAACTGGGTAAAATTTAGTATATTTTAGAAATAAAATAATATCATATGCAAAAATGTATTTTATTATTACTTTTCAATAAAACTGACACACTTATAATTAACTCAGTCTAACAAATTAGAGAGATTTCTATCATTTTAGCTCTCCACTGGAAGTAATGCATTATACTCTATGTAATTCTTGATTATATAATATAAATTATATTCCTAGACAAAAAATTTAACATGTTAAAAATAAGATCTCTCTTATGAGAACTGGATAGCACAATTAAGCAATTGCTGCTACCACATCTTAGCATTTTCATAGGTAGAGGAGCAGAAGATAAAGATGCAGAGCTATAGATGACTCTCATGCTCCTAAATCACTTCAAATAACCTCTTCAACTGTCAACAAACTAGCACTTAAGAGATTAATAAATCTCTTAGTATTACAAGCAGCCTACATTATGATTTATAAGTAACAAAGGCCAGAATGCATTTCAGTGGTATAGCACTTGCTAGCATGCCAAAGGCTCCCGGTTCTAGAGCCAGCACTCGGCAAATAAAATAAAATTTCTGAAAATTGGCACGACAGAAACTCATCTTAGAATCCTAATGAATATGCAAGAGTTGGGAGATGGAAGGAGGGGGTGGTGGTGTCAGAAGCTCCACGGAGAGACCATCAAGGCCGGTGGATCTGGACACAGAGTGGCCTTCACGAACTGATGCACCAGTCAAGGACAATGCATGTAGAGAACCTAGACATTGGTTCAAATGTAGCCAATAGAGAGCTCATTCTCCACGGTGTGTGTGTGTGTGTGTGTGTGTGTGTGTGTGTGTGTGTGTGTTCGCGCATGCATGTGTGTGTGTGTGTGTGTGTGTGTGTGTGTGTGTGTGTGTGTGTTGGCTGCCTCTGACATGAACTCATGATTTGATTATTTCTCCTTGGCAGGGTGACCTTGTGGGCACACAGAGGAAGGGGATACAGGCTATCCAGATGAGACCTGATAGGCTGTGGTCAGACAGTGGGGGAGGAGGTCCCCCCAGCGGTCAAGGGAATAGGGCTGAAGAGGGAGGGAGGGTGCGAATGGGAAGATAAGAATGAGTGGATAACAATGGGGATGCAATGTGAATAATTTAAAATAAACAAAACGTTAAAAAAGAATCCTAATGAAATATTTCAGAAATCATCTTCACTATAAACAAAACCATCGGACATCACAGTTCCTTTTGACTGACACAGTTTTTCTAAGATTACTATAATCAGTATTATATTTTATTTATCACATTTATTTAAAAAGATACCAAAATCAGACAGGTCATAGTGGCTTCTGGTTACTGAAAAGGATAAAGCAGTGAACAGATTGTATAACAGTTAAGTAAAAAGAACAAATGAAACTGGGAGGGAATAGTGGTGGAGGCATAGGGAAGGGACCGGAGCGGAGGGAATGCGGGCAGATTGATCAAGATATGTTATATAATGTGTGAAATTCTCAAATAAAAACTTTTGAGTCCTCCAAATAGATTGTAAAAGAAGATGTGAATTGTTAAAATAGCAATGATTATGTACAGAAACGAGATTTTAAATAGTATAAAAAGAGGTTAAATAATAAAAATTTGAATCTCATTTAAATCTGACTATAAAAGAGTCAGTTCATTTTCCACTTTTCCTAACAAGCCAACCACTAAGAAGCTAAGATTGACTCATATAAATGTAAAAATGCAAAAAATACTTAAATACACGTAAGTGATATTTTCATACATGTGTATGTTTCATAAGCAAGCATACACAAATATACACACCAATTCTGTCCTGACATTTGCTGCTTATAAAATTTTATAGTTTCGCAATGGAGCTTTGGAGGTATAGAAACTCACTAACCTTTCTAAAATGTTATAAACCCCTCTAAAACATTATAACAGATACACGATTACAATAATTTCATTTCATTTCAGTTTCACACATTTATCCAACAATATGTCTCTTGGATAATCACCTACACAGTATTCCATGAGAAGATTCTATAGGATCCACAACAGTAAAGTTCTATGGTGGAAGGATTTTAAGAAATGTCAGGATATGAGGCAGTAAACTACTGTCTTAGATAAAGAACTCTCAGAGCCTTCCCACACACAATAAGCATTGTGATGCTTTTGTCAGGAGAAATATAACAGGCTTTCAAGGGTATATGAATCCTGTGAACCAGCCACCACTTTCTCCCACGTTTGAACAAGCAGGGAGGAACAAAAGCACTGGGGAGAACAACATACAGTTGTAAAGATTCTGCAGCATTGAAACATCCTCTTCAATTGTTACGTTTTCTCTAAAATAAAGCCTTTCAAATATTGGAGTTCATCAGAACCACTAGGAGGGTTTCTTGAAAGCAGCAGGCCAAGCCTAGCCCTTGTTGTCTTCTTCAGCAGGTGTGGGGTAAGACAAGAGAACAGACATGACCAGCAAGTGGCCAGATCAAGGTCGTCTGTCACCATACTTCCCTGAACCTTTGCTCTCAGGGAATACTGTTCTATTTATCACACAATAGATTTAGCTCTTTCTCAAGCACTTTCCTGTTACTGATAATTCTACTTCTAAAAGGCCACTGTGAAGAGCTGCACATTTTTACTCCATGACTCTGACATTGGTAACGGTGCTAGCCGTGATGTACAAGGAAGCTGACGTAGATCACTAAATGAAAGATTGGGCTCCTCGGAGTTACTAGGAAATAAATTCATTTTCTGCTTACAAAAATAGGGCTATTAGTTATAATGGCAAGTAAGTACGTGAGAGCTCTGGTTCCATGGTGAGTATATTTGTTCTACAAGCACTGGCAGAGTGTTTTTCTGAATATTTGCTAAGGACCCAAATGGAAGTGAAAAAACTCCCCCAGTTCTCCTTAAATTCATACCTTCACTGGCTGCAGAAGCCCTAGTCATTTGTAAACATTAATCCTTTTTTTTTAACCCCCCAGAGACATATATCTGGAAAATATGAGGTAAAAGCAAAACTATGCTTTTACCTCAAAACAAACAGCTCAACACTGACTACAGTGTCTCAATATGGATAATCTAAAGCTGAGGATCAGCAGATTCCTAACCCTCAAAGCAAGCACTAGATACAAAATTCGTCTGTAACCTTGGCGACACAAGGATCCTGAGAACTCCCTGGCTGGCCAGCCTAGCTGAAACCATCAGCTTCTGGTTCAAGAAGAGGCCCTGTCTCCAGGCAATAAGGCAAAGAGAACCAGAGGAAGACATCCAAAGTCCTGCTCTGCGTGTGCATATATGGACATATTTATATGCATGCTTTACACACACGTAACACACACACACACACACACACACACACACACACACACACACACACACACACACAACATCCTCTCCCCGCACAGTGCTGGGTAAAGAACAAAGAGCCTTAAACACGCTACCACTGAGCTACATTCTCAGTCACTCTCTTGCACAAAATGAAGAAAATATCCACACCCATTTGTCAAGTTCCATGTATTTTTTTTTTCTTTTTCCATTTTATACTGAAATTAATTGCAGCTGCACTTAGTTCATTTCTTCTTTACTTTTACTTTAGACTGAAAAATAACTGTGCTGAAGGTATGGGATACAATATTACGTGCTTTGTGTATAAATGACAATTGTAAGGATCGGTGGAATCTGATTTTAAACTGAGAACTCCAGTTCTCAGTACTGGAATGCTCACAATACAATAACATCCAAATGAAAACCATTTAGGAGCTTAACAAACCGAAGGAAAAAAGACAGAAAAAAGAAAAGCAACTGAGACAGAATCAGATTCTTCCCATGCTGATCTGCTCTATTTCTATTTATTCAGTCACATTCCTTGAAAAAATTTTGGAAATGACTTACACGAAAGATATTTTTCCAATAAGATCATTACATTAGGCTGGAAGAGCAAGTCTGACATAGTCACGATGACAAGATGGTCTTTTCAAATTTGATAAATATACCAAAGTATTCCAAATCTAAAGTAAAGCTCATCACTGGGCCCCAAAAGTAATACAGAGCTTTCAGGCAACCGTGAGCAAATAAGAAAACGTACTGAATTACATTGCTTTCTCCCTGATCAAAGAAATAATTCAACACTTAATTCCCTGTCATGTGAAAAGGACTGGGCCAAGATACTGAGGAAGAAACAAAGGGGACCCAGCTTAGCTCCAAAGGCCTCATGCAGCTCACCCATGAAGGTCAGCCTCCCCTCTCCTGAAGTTGCAGAGCCCCCAGGTAAGGCTGCAGGCTTTCTGTTCTAGGACTTTAAACTCACTGAGCAGTTGGGAAAAGAAGAGAGGAAGCGAAGGCAACCAGGATGTCAATGGGTAGCTGAGAAGGAGGAAGAGCAAGTTTGCTGGGAGACCTGGGATTTCCCTGAGGAATTACTCAGAGCAGTTGAAAATGAAAAGGATGAAAAAAAATGGCATAAGTAATTCTCTTTAGGCACAAGGGCTTTCTTTTATTACCCTCCCCCCACACAATGTAGTAGTGACTTATTCACTACATTTTCATTATAGTTTGGTTTCAAACACAATAATATTGAAGTTAAATTATTTAAAAATGAAAGTCTGACTTAAAGGAAGATCGTTTGGTCCTTACCTGTTTCTCTTGTGGGAAAATAGGAAATTGGGCGAGAAATAAGGAAAAGTGTGTTTTGTTATTTCCAACACTGAATAGATGTCACGTGCCATCAAAGCAAGGCATCAAAATTTTGAAGAAAAGAGCCTTGATTCTCTTGACAGGTCAGTTGTCCATTAACACATTCAAATCACAGTTACGGAAGTAATTGTCAAAGCTGACTTCAGCTGAAGGTTACTAGGTACTTAAAACACAGCACTCATTTTCTTCTTTGTTGAAAAACTTTAAAAAAGATTCCAGGAACTTGCCTCTGTCTGTCTCTCTGGTTGTTGTTATTTGTATGTTTCATGACAAGGTCTCATGTAGCCCAGGCTGGGCAGAAACTCATTATATAGCCAAAGATGATCCTGAGCTTTATTTATTTTTTTAATGCATCTGCCTCCAACTCCCAAGTTCAAGAATTACAGGCACTGGCCACCATGCCCAGCTTATCTTTCTTGTTTTTGAAAGAAAGCAGTCAGCTGCCTAAAATGGCTCATATCTTGGATACCGAGGATTTCACAGGGCCTCCAGATACTCTGTTTTGAATACCGGACATTGCTATCCAGGAATGGTCATAAAGATGGGGCGAAAGTGCAAGAGCATGTACTGACTTAAAAACCTCAAAAATGTATCTCATAAGCCTGCCTAGATATCCTCTTCAAAACTACATCTTCAGACTACGCTCTTAGTATCTCCCTATTTCTTTTCAAAGGAGAGTCTACTAAATTGCAGTTCTTGAGGATTTTTCAAAAGTGTCAATGCACGGATTTTCTTTATTCGAAATTTTCTTTGTCTTTCTATGTTCTGACTCCAAGAAGTCAAGATATCATGGAGTATTTAGAACAAGTTATCAACTGAACTATATATAAAAGCGAGCGCGCGCGCGCGCGTGTGTGTGTGTGTGTGTGTGTGTGTGTGTAGTAGTAGTAGTAGTCGTTGTCATCATCAGTCATGTTTTTCCTAAAATCCTTTGAATAAGGATGACCTCGTTATCAAAAATCCCGCTTCGAATGATAGCAAGATTGGTGAGCTACCCGTGTACTATCAAACTCAATTTCCAACGTTTTAATATGAACTTATGTTTAAATTTTACTAAATTATCACACAAATTATTTAAAAATAATTTGTAGCTAGACAGAAAAACATTGAAGGTCCCAATATAAGATAAAAGTACACAAAAGCCAACATTTTTAGAATATCCAACAATATTTGAACAAAGAACAGGTCTATGATTCTGAGGGATAGAATTCTATTTGCACAAACCTGATTTAGTGAAGAAAGTTGTCATATAACTGTATAAAAGTTTCATGCATAAGGCATTTGTCTTCACTAAGCTAATACTTTTAAAGGCCCTATTATGTACTAGACATGAAAAGATATGATAGTAAGACAGTGCCTTTGCCAAAAAATAAAATAACAGAAAGAAGGGGAGACCTTTACTAAAACTTTACTTAAAATTTTTTTTTGAGACTGGGTATCAGTAAAGATAGCTTAGGTTGGTCTCAAACTCATGATCCTTCTGTTTCAAGCTCTCTGCTGGGACCTGTAGGTATGTGCAACCTCAGCCAGGATAAAGTGTGTGTGTGTGTGTGTGTGTGTGTGTGTAGTATATGTGTGTGGTACATGTGTGCAGAGGTTTGGAGGGATATACATGTGTATGCAATTATGTAGAGGGCAGAAGTTGATGTCAATTGTCATGCTGTTCATTTTTTTTTCTTTTAAGAAAGGATCTCTCACTGATTTTGGAATCCACCAACTATGCTGGGTTAGCTGGGCAGCAGGCCCCAGAAAGCAACCTTTCTCTGCCTCCCAGCACTAGGATTACAAGCGTGAGCTACTACACTTGTCTTTTTATGTGGGTGCTGGGGATCCCAAACTCATGTCTTCATGCTTGCACAGTAAGCACCTTGACAATTCAGCCATCCTTCCAGCCCCACCCCAATAATCTTTAATTGAAAAATTGTTCTCTTATTTTTTGTATATGGGAGTTTTGTCTGCATTTATGTCTGTGAAGCACATTCGTGCATAGTGTTTACAGAAGACAGAAGCGGGTGTCAGATCCCCTAGAACTGGAGTTTATAGATGTTTGTGGATACTGGAAATTGAACCTGGGTCCTTTGCAAGAGTAGCCAGTGATTGTATCCACAACGAAATCCTACCAGAGCCCCAGTCTGAAAGCTTTCCTAAATGGTCACCATTGAATATGATTTTGAAAGATGTATTACTGTGATAATCCAATGATAAAGGGGTACACTCCTTCATTGCTGGCAGGAGTGTAAACTTGTACAACCACTTTGGAAATCATTCTGGCACTTTTTCAGAAAACTGGGAATAGGGCTACCTCAAGATGCAGCTATTCCACTCTTTGGAATATACTCAGAAGATGCTCCACCATACAACAAGGTCATATGCTCAACCATGTTCATAGCAGCCTTATTCATAATAGCCAGAACCTGGAAACAGCCTAAGTGTCCCTCAGTAGAAGAATGGATAAAGAAACTGTGGTATATTTACACTACGGAATACTACTCAGCTTTTAAAAACATTTTTTAATTGTCTGAAATTTGCAGACAAATGGATGGAACCAGAAAGGATCATATTGAGTGAGTTAAGCCAAACCCAGAAAAACTCACATGGTATATATGCACTCATAACTGGACACTAGCCCAAAAAGGATGTCCCATGAAAGTCTTCACTTACCAGGAGATTGGGATAGATGTGAGGACTTCCTATTGGGATTCTAGGCAAGGGAAGTATGGGAGAATAGGGAAATAGAAAGATCCAGAGGGTCCTAGAAACCCACAAGAAGAACATCATGACGGGTCAATCTGGACCCAGGGGAGTTTGGTCAAACTACTGCACCAACCAAGGACAATACATGCAGTAAACATTGAATCCCTATCCAGATCTAGCCAATGGACAGGCCATTCTCCAAAGTTGTGTGGAGAGTGGGGACTGACTCTGACATGAACTCTGGTGCCCCATATTTGACCACTTCCCCTTGGTGGGGAGACCTGGTGGCACTTAGAGAAAGGATAAGCAGGCTACCAAGATGAGGCTTGATGGGCTGTGACCATATGGTGGGGGAAGAGGTCCTCCTCTGTCACAGACTTAGGGGAGGGGAATAGGGTGAAAGAGGGAGAGATGGAGGAATGGGAGGATACAAGTGAGGGGATAACAATTGAGATGTAATCTGAATAAACTAGTTAAAATAAAAAAAGAAAGTAAAAAATTATGTCTTAAAATTCTTTGAAATAAAGTGTTTTAAAAGATTCAGTAACTGTAAATTAGTCCAAGCCATATAATTTCAGGTTGAAGAGATGATTCATGGGCTACAACAGATTGATAAATATGCACCCACATACCTTCATCTGCACTTCCAACACCCTTGCGGGCACTCTCCTACCAATGTCATAACCTGGTTCACACACACACACACACACACACACACACACACACACACACACACACACACACCATTTAAAAAATACCCTAGATTCTCACAGCTACAGAATAAAGCCTAGAGTCCTAACTCTGTACTGTCTCTGCGTATGCTGAAGACAGAACTCAGGACCTTGTACTTGCTAGGCATCACTCTACCAGAGAGTCACATTCTTCCTCATTCTTCCTCCTTCACTGAATTTTAAGCCCACTTCTTTCAAATTTAAGCTCTATTCTCCAGCCTGTCCAAATTTAACAGTCAACTTCTCAGACACACCGGCTTCCCCATTCTGACTTTGCTTAGCTTATCCCTTCTGCCTGGAATATCTGCCTATCGCTTCTTCAAAGACTATTTCAAACACCACTTCTTCCAAGTCTGTGTCTTTAACTTCTACATCTAAATATAATCCAAGTCCTGTCCTTTCTGTGGACTCTTTTAACTGTGAGATAATACATGGCTTACAGCACACAACAGAGCGGCCTATACTAAGAGGTCAATCTGAAGTCATATCTTCCATGATTTTATACTCTGCACAGTACTGTCTTCCATGATTTTGTACTCTGCACAGTACTGTCTTCCATGATTTTGTACTCTGCACAGTACTGTCTTCCATGATTTTATACTCTGCACAGTACTGACCACAATCAGTGTCTAACAAGTAAGATGTTTCAGTAAATGTTTGTTAAACCAATCATGTCTTTGGGAATTGAATTCATATAGAACTTCTATTGGCTATAATATGACTTTCAGCATTAAATAACCCCTGACATTTATAAAAATTCTGGTAAGAAACCACAAATAGTCCTCCAAAGTATCTGTCACCAAAGACTGTTGTTCGAAGAGAAACACGGGTGATAGGATTCTCATGATTTAGTTGAGGCCACACAATAAGTCCTTCTCAAAGCTGCTAGTCTAAGGTGACATTGTTTCTAAGTATTGTCACTTACTGATATCATGTCACATTTTGAATAGTTTAATGGCTACATATGTAATTCACCAAAGAAAGAAGCGTTCATGAAGACTGATTCTCAAGCTACCTTCAAAAATAACAGTATCCTAAGGTGAAATCTTTTCTTCAGTGGTATGTACTGGCAGAATGAAAATGTCTGTAGATTTCATGTTCTTCTCTTCCATTTGAGACTGAATTTGTTTCCAAAACTTAATTTTCTGTCTAGGGTTAGAAGTTGGAGCCTTGTGTATGTGAAGCATGTGCCTTATCAACTAGTGGCAGTCCCAACCCTCTGAGCTTACTTCCAGATAAGGTACTTTCTTTGCTATTAGAAAAAAATGAAGAAACCAAGAAACTTCAAAAACTACAAACTATGCTATCAGTGAAGCAAGAAAAATTTAAGTTCACTTAAGTGATAAGCATAAACATTAACAAAAGAAAAAACAACTTCTGCAGTTAGATGTTTGTGAAATCTTCAAAAGAAGTACACAGTGTTCTGGAGGCATTAAAAATCCTCAAATTGCTATGTTAGTGTCACTTATCTTTCACAAATAGGCTCCTGAACAAAGATTTGAAGACAATGTGACAATGTATTCTTAAAACAATCTAAACTCTGGGTAAAAGATTAGTGACAGTACAATGCTGTCTACACAAAGTATTTTGCTGCATAAAAAAGCCAAATAAATAGTGTGAACTCACAGAAGAAAAAAAATTCCAAAGCCCAAACCAGGGATGGATACCTATATTCCCAGCCCTTGGAAAGGCTAAGGAAGGACTACAAGTTGGACACCAATTGGGGTTACACAGTGAAACCCTGTCACCAAACAGAACAACAGAAAACACAGGTTATGAAAACAGCTCACTAGCAGAACTAGTGGCTAGCAGGCATTCGGCCTTTGATTCCATTTCCAGCCATGAAAAAGGCAACAACACAATCTGTGCATTTTTGCATGTAGAAAATTTAAAATATCATTACTATGTAGTTTGTTGGCAAACTGTGGCCCACAAACAAGATATGTCTTGGCTTAGGGAATTTGTTGTATTTAACACAGCTATATTTCTATGGGCTTTACACTTTTAAATTTCAGGACAATTTCCAGAGTTTGGAAACTCCCCTCACTGTCTATTCTTTACTCCAAAGAAGAAGGTTAATTTTTATTCCAACTTCTAGTGTGTACAAATGAATTTCAACAGAAAACGTCTATTTATAATAGAAAACATCCAGTTGAAGGCATTTGTTTAATAAATGCTTCTGACAAAGTCATAGCTGAAAAATTATTTAATGTGGCAATATTTTCTTTTTTAAAATTTTGTTTATTTATTCACATTACATCCTGATTGCAGCCCTCTTCCTCTGCTCCCACCCACTCTCATCCCTCTCGTCATTCTCCCCTTTCTTTATCATCAGAGAAGGGGGAAGGCTGCCTTGTCTGGTCTCAGTGCGAGAGGAAAAACTATTTCTAATGAATGGATGCTATAGCCATATGTTCTTTAACCAAATAACACACTAGGCATAACAGTAAATAGTACTGCACAAAATGTATCATAAACAAAATATCAAAATGATTCAGTCTATCTCTAGTGACCATGTGGTTAAATCCACACAGGGGAGATGGGTCAGAAAATGAAACACTGACAAAAGTGGAATCACTTACTAACTTTTTGTGTGTGGGAGGGGGTGTGGGGATTTTTGTTTGTTTTTCGAGACAGGGTTTCTCTCTATAGCCTTTGCTGTCCTATATTCACTTTGTAGACCAGGCTGGCTTTGAACTCATAGCCATCTGCCTGACTCTGCCTTCCTGAGTGCTAGGGATTACAGGTGGTGTGCCACCACCCCCAGCTATTTACTGACTTTTTAAAGAGAGCAACATCAAGACAACAAAACTTAACTTAAATGTATAATTACATCTGGCAGGAGCTTTACCCTGGGTAAAATAACTGTCAGTATAGGAATAAAAACACCGAAACATGCCAGGCGTGCTGGCCCACTCCTTTAATCCCAGCACTCAGAAGGCAAAGACAGTGGATCTATACTGAGTTCCAGAACCCAGACAGAGATACATAGAGAGAACCTCTATAAAAATAGTTATTAAATTAATAAAATAAAAGTAAAAGCAAACAATGTTGAATCTTCAAACAGGATTAGAAATCCGGTTTATACAACAATAATCACAAAAACAGATTTTTAAAAAACTCAAACATTGAATACACAGTTAAATAGACAGAGGAAAATGAAAAGATGACAGCAGATAGCTATGATTCCTCTAAAACACATAAATCTGTAAGCTGAAGATCAAATGACACAGGATTTAGAGAAAGAGTTGCTTTAAGGATGGTACAGGCAGAAAGTTCAATTCTTCAGGGAAAATGAGCAGTAAGCAAATGATGTTCTGGGCACAAAATCATGTTCCCAGGTTTCAAATGTACATAAGTACCTGGTATGCACAGTGCACAAAAATACGCTTTAGAAAAGGACAGTATTTGCAATGACGTCATATGGCTATGCTACTAGAGACAAAATTATTTCTGTATTGCCCTAACATGAAACAGTTTCTTTATAACCAAGAAGCTGACATAAAAGAAACAGTTTCATTTCAGATTTTCAAGGGAATGATATAATCAAAACTGTAATTAGCAAATACATTCTTGACCCTATCTTGAGTTATATCATCAGGTGCACAATTGCAACTTGGCTGCATGCAGGAGAGAAATGACACTGACATGTAAAACAACATTTTAAGTAATGACGATTAGAGTTCAATTAAAAAAAAATCATTTTGGAAGCTGCTAACTTGTATTCTGGGTTTACTCAAGTATTTAAGTTTTATCCCTTCTCAAGTCTCTGATGAGTTTGAAGACCAGATAGTTAGCTTTTCAATTAAGCTTATTAGGTTAAGGGTTAAGATGTTTTTAGATCAAGATAGATGTTTTAAGTTAATAGAGATGAGATATGATAGATATTAATCTCCGTTCAGAAATTTAGACCCAACAAGATAGGAAAGATGTTTACTTCAAGCTGGACAAATACAAATAGCCAAATCACTATGAATGTAACATTTATATAATTCCTGATTGTCTTGTGGTTCTTCCTGCTGTATATAGTTTATTTTACCCATATGTAATAACATAAATGTATATGTTAAAAGGAAACATAATAAAAATATTAGATAAAAGAATCCACTCTGAGGCTAAACAACTACTCCAGAATTTCCAGGTGATTGGTGACAGATATCATCAGTTGGCCAGAGCACTTTACTAGTAAGTACATAACGGCATCAGAGGGCATTATGAAAAACCAGCCACCAATGTGGTTAGCTAGCCTAACAATGCAGTGCTTGGGGGAAAAGAATGGACAAGGGAACAGAGTCAACACAGTGTTCTGATGCTTGGGGATGGAGCAAGCTATTGTCATAATGTTAGGGTACTTGGTAGCCAACAATATCTCCTTTCTGTTCTCCATTTTGTAATAAACAGTCTAAATGATTAACAATAAACTAAGTATGAGTCAGGCATGATGACTCATAGCAGTAATCTCAGCACTTGGGAAGACAAGTCAAGAGGATTGTTGAGAATTAGAGAATAGTCTGGGATGCTTTTAAGATCCTGTCTCAACACAGAACCCCAGCAAAAGAACTAGGCCTGAACCATACACTTTAATTTAAAAGCCTTTTTAATATTTTTCCATCTTTTCTTCTCAGTTGTAATAAAGACTCAAATGATTGGAATCATCAGCCTCTTCAGGTAACTTTGTAGTGATCTTGGGAAATTTTCTCTCTCTCTCTCTCTCTCTCTCTCTCTCTCTCTCTCTCTCTCTCTCTCTCTCTCACACACACACACACACACTAATTCTTAGGTTTCTTCATGTATAAATGGTAAACATTTCTAATTGAATAGTCTTTCAGCAGCTGAAGTTGATTTTCTAGTTTTGTTTTAAATGCTATGGACACAAGAACTTCTTTAAATTAATTATCTGAATCACTGAGCCTCTGGGAACCAGTTGGGGAAATGCAAATAAATCCACAATTCCGGAGTTTTGCTTGGTGTTAATTTTCTGATTTTGATAATTGTATTATGAGTGGAATGTAATACTAGAGGATTCTGGGTGAAGGGTATACAGGGAGTGTTTCTATTTTTTCTTACAACTTTTTTCTAAATCTAAATTTATTTCAAAGCAAAAGGTTCAAATAAACTGACGTTGTTTGGCTACTAATCATGAATTCATTCTGTATTAAAAAAGACTGTCATAAATGAAGGGCTATTCCTTCTTAAGGGCAATACTGAAGAAGATATTTCTTAAGAGAAACATTATTTCTATGACTCTCAGAAAGACAGGCTTTCCAGTGCAAGTAAGCCTCTCTGCTAGAGTTCATAAATAGTTTTGTCTTGTGTAATCCTCGAGGTTATGTTGCTAAGAGTCTGATGTCTGGCATATGGTACCTAAGCACAAATAGATGAGCAAATATTCAATCAAAATAGTCTTTTTTTGTAAGAAGCTGGAAATTGAACCCAGGGCTTTGACCATGATGGGCAAAGAACCACTGTGTAACAGCCTTAGCTCCAAAATACTTAAGTTTTCAGCCAGTGAAAACTGTTGTGACTAGTGGCTCTAAATATAGAATATATGGATCCTAGGGCCAGTTATTACCTACAAGGTTAGAGCTACATTTATATGTCTACATAACAAGGTTTATTTGTCATAATATCATTGTACTTCTAATCACACATGAAGTTTGAAGACATGGTTTTTTGTACATTATTCTCCTAGGTCTCATCATTTAGGAAGATATATGGATTGACATAATTATCTTCTGACTATCACTGTTCTTATAGCTTAACTACAAAGCAGTTGTTACAAATCTACCCAAAGTACTGATTATGACAGGTAGATATGATTGCTATTGATCTATTATAATGAAATACTGGTTGCATTTACTTATTTCCTGTATAGCACGTAGATGATCACATACTGCTTCAAGAATAGAATGGAAGATTCAAGATATATCTCATATTTTTGGTGCAGAGTAAGCTGGCTATGAAAACAACCACAAATAGACAATCTATTGTCAAATCGAAGAGGAATTCATTTGAAATGCTAATCTAAATCAATGACAGAATGTAATACCAAGGAAATCAGTACAGAATGGTTTACACAACACCAAAGGGAAGATTTGAAATAAATGTACCAAAAGATAAGACAATTGAGTTGAAAACAGCCTCACAGTAACATGACACATGACTTTTCTGTGTAGCTGAGAATTAGTTTACAGGTTTCATAGGCAAGATAATGCAACACAATGCATGACCATCCATTCAGCTCACTCTTCCTATGAGCTTCATTATGAGGGGAAAATAGGACACAGTGTCTATTGTGCCTATTATGTAGGGACAAAGAACCATCATCTGTTCAAGTAGCTAGTGCTAGTTGAATGCACATACACACACACACACACACACACACACACACACACACACACACATGCCTGACTTAAAAAAAAACCCATGGCTTACAAAACATCAAATTATTGTTTAATTTATTTAACCACCGATGAAAAAAATAAGACTTAGATAAATTCAATGGTGCTTCAATTATACAAATTCAAGAGGAACAACAAATGTGTCAGCAATCACTAAGGTATCTGCTTTGTGTGTTGTGCATATGATAGGAGTACAATCAACCTAGGTCAATTACCCTCATCTTAGGATAGCTTTCTTGCATATCTTGGATACACAACACAAAAAAGAGCCACAAAGCTCTTTTGTGTAGACTTGGAATTCTGATGAATGTGCTATCTAGGTGGCAAATTAAATAATTATGTAAATGGCTTTGTATATTTGAAATATTGAGGTTTTCATGAAAAGAAATCAGAATGGTAGGAATTATGCAAATCATTTTTATCTAGTGTGAACGGTCATCAAGTTATTAACACAATGCCTGAAATACTTCAAGGACAATGGATCCAGACGTGTATACAGCATATGAAAATAATTAAGTGATTTATTCTTATTTTCCCCAGTGTGTTTACTTTATAGTAAGCACTCTTATGCCTTTAATGGGAACACTGACCTGAAGAAGTATATCAAAGATTAGGGAGATGACACATCTTGATCGTTCTATGATGTCTAGAAAGACAGAATCTATAGTCCACGATGAATTCCCTATCACAGGGAATTGAGTAAAAAACAGAACAGTGATATGTGTAAATTGCAGGACTAAAATCACTCTCCTAGCAATGGATTTTGGCATATGAGCTCATAGCACTAAGTAATAAAGTCTACTTAAATGGAACCTTCTCTAATAGCTCCTAAGACAAACATTTCATTAATAGTAAGAAGATAACCTTATACTTGATTCACTTTGTAGTTGTACATTTTATTTGTTGTTTCTATTGTCTCTTTGGAATCTCTACAGACATTGTGAAAGTTAGGTAGTGAAGGGATTATGTATTTATTAAAGACAAAGTCACTCAATGTTTAAGAGCAAAGAGAGATGAAGGATCGGGGATTAGTGGGGCTGGGACTTTATTCCAGATCTCCAGAAGCAAGATGAAAAAGGGCCTAGTGCAATACCTGGACTTGCATGTGTTCTGTGTGAAAGGTGCCTCTACTTAACTAGCTCAGTGTTCTATTTGTTTCAAGGCCCAACTCAGCCCTGTAGCAGTAGACTGAAACTAATACACAGCATGAATAAGCAAAAAATGAAGACACAAATGAGTTCCTTTTAAAAAGAGGACTCTGGTGCCCCCTATTTGACCACTTCCCCTTGGTGGGGAGGCCTAGTGACACTCAGAGGATGGGTAAGCAGGCTACCAGGAGAAGACTTGATAGCCTGTGACCATATGGTGGGGGAGGAGGTCCTCTTCTGTCACAGGCCTAGGGGAAGGGAGTAGGGTAAAAGAAGGAGGGAGGAATGGGAAGATACAAGTGAGCGGATAACAATTGAGATGTAATCTGAATAAATTACTTAAATTTTAAAACAGAAACAGGGTCTTACTATGTTGCCCTAGCTGGCCTGCAGCTTACTATGTAGATCAGGCAGGCTTTGAACTCAACAAAGATCCACCTGCCTCTGCCTCCTAAATTCTGGAATAAAAGGTGTGTGCCACCAAGCTTAGGTAAAAATATCCTTTTTAGTAATTAGTTTTGCTTCAAATAACAACAGTTCAGGGTTTTTCAATGTTAGAAATACCCTTTGTTTTACCATAATGAGATTCCATTATTGAACTGGCATGGTTCACAATAAAACCTACAAACAAAGAAATAAGTAAAACTACACAGGTTTGTGTTGAACATCCCTAACTTAAAAAACTAAAAACTCCAAAATCCAATGTTCTGAGCACCAGTATAATGTCATAATTGGAAAATTCCATACATGATCTCATATTGCATTCAAAAACAGATGAACTAAAACACTAAATTAAAGTTACCTATGGACCACACACACACACACACACACACACACACACACACACACACACACACGAAGAGAGAGCGAGAGATCAAGGATATCTCATTATGTACATTAAAATAGCCCAAATCTGAAAACCTCTGAAGTCTGAAGCACTTCTGTTCCTAACCACAGCACCATTCATAGCGAAGCATTTGAAAGTGTATTCCGAGTAAACTAGCACACAAAGGACTCCACCTCTCATAGACAGTGCAGGTAGCAACAGCAATGTTAGTAAGGTGAAGCTGATCACGCTGACAGGCACGTCTCACGAATTTTTTTATATTCTTGTTTAAACCTGTTTCATTTGGCTGTAATCTCAAAAATCATTTCAAATACAAGATGGCAAACCTAGTAATTAAACAAAGAATCCATCCATACTTTTTGCCTCTCTGCTTTATTTTGGATATTCTTATCCTTACTTTAAGGTAACTATGAACAAAACATGAAAATAAATATATTCTCATGTTACACAGTCATTTATGTCCTGTATAAAGCACCTCACCTGCCCTCATATTTTGCTATATTTGGGTTTAACAAACTTGACAATAAGACTTTCTTGATACTTACAAATTACAAGTTGTTCAATTGTGCGTTCAAGAAGAAAATGTAGTGAAGTTAATTTCATCACAATATGCCTGATCTTCCCAAACAGTGAGGTTTTCATTTACATGCTCGGTCTGACATTATCCTCTGTGAGCTGACTGGTCCCAGACATTTATATCTTACTAATATGCATAATGAGCTATATCTTGTCTTAGACCAAGCAACATGTAATTTGATGATGTTATTAATTTTACTCTTTTCTAGCACACCTTCTTTTCAAATGTCTAGAAATCAACAACATTGAAGTAATTATGTGCATACACATGGCACTCACCTTTAGTGAATCAAAACAGGCCACCACACGGCCATTTTCCACATGGCAAACTCTTGGCGGATGGGCAAACCTGCACTCTGTATCAGCTCGAGAACAAGTTCCTCTCTGAAATTCTCTACAAACTTCTAAGGTCAGCCACTTGGTATCACGAATTAGAGTAACATTGACAGCTGTCATATTGAAAGCAAAATGGTAATTAAGTGCACCCTCTTTTGGACAATATGACTGTGGATGGTTCAAGGAGTCTAAGTGAGTCTGAGCCAAATGTGAAGTGAGAGCAGGTTGCTTTGGGGGAGCGCGTTTGTTAGCACTTAGGTTCTCACTGAAGCCAAGTGTGATCTGGTGAAAGACAAAAGGCCACCTATTAAGTCAATGATGTATCAGAAGAACCAAAAATCAAATCAGAGACCAAGTCCTAAGAAGGCGACTATAAAGGTTAAGATAGTGAATGCTATATTTTGTTCCTTTGCTGAATTTGCTTCAAATATCTGGCAGACATTCAAAAGAATTCTATGCTGACTAGTTGATGTTTTCAATTACTCTTACAAAAAGCATATGTTGCTGGCTGCCCTTCAATGTGTGGAAAGGTCTCAGATCAGGGAGAGAAAAGTCTATCTCCCCAATTCTTCGCTCTGAAGAATAAGCTTGGGAGGATGTTACAACCTAAAAAAAATCGTTTTGCAAAATCAAGGGGAGGGAAAATGACTAAGAAAACTGAGAATGAGAGAAAAAAATAAATGGGCAAGTTGCCGACAGTGAACTACAAGCACAGCGGGTTTTGTAGGGGCAGGAGTGGAGAAGGGTGTGTGGGGAGAGGGCTTGGAAAGAGAGCTCTAGAGTAGAATCCAAGCAGCAGAGTTTTCAGAAAAGGCACTTTTCAGAACCTGCAAGAAAAAAATAAATGAAATTAGCTAGAACACTACAATGCTACCTTTCAAACTGTAGATTCGGGAAGAAAAGTAACTGTATCCCATGTAAAACAGGAGGCAGCTACTCACTGACACTGCAACATAGGCCAGGCAGCTATGGCCACTGAAAGGGCACTTCCCAGTGTAGAGTTTCTCAGAGTAAAAGTGAGCAACTGCTTAGATACTGCTGGAGTGCAAAACCGGGCAACATCCCAGTTTTTTTTTTTTTTTTTTTTTTTTTTTTTTTTTTTTTTTTTTACAAATGATAGTATATTTTTGATAAGTTCAGGGTAAAAATTAATTTTGGTGTGCACTGTGCAGAAAATGTCATGACAGCCCCTTACAGATTCCATTTTTTTTTTTTTTGCATGTGTCTGGCGTGTAGAGGCTCCAGAAATCTGTCTTCAGACTAAACTTATCACTGTCTAATTGCAGCCTCTTTTGTTTGCTCTCAAGTTCAGAACACAGGAATTTCAGAGCAACGTAACTTGCTCTGAAAAATAACACGTGTGCATGGGAGACATATGAAACGGTCATGACACAACTAGCTGGAGACTCGCTTCGTATGAAGTAAAATGGACGATGGAAATAAAATGTGCTTTGGATTTTAGAAAACGCTTTGAACAGATAGGACTGTTGTTTCTGGGTGTATCCTTGGCCTTTATGAAAGGAAGATTTCAACACATACAAAAGGTGAGATAGAAAGTACTGCTAAGCAGTATGCTAGATATTATGGCAGCTTGAAGATTTGCGGTTATCCCAGCGTCGACCAGCAACAGTGGCAAGCAACTCAGTGGAAAAGATACATGCAAAGTGAATTTGCCAATGCCATGCCATGCATGCAACCTGAATAACAGTAAAGCAAGAGTCAGCTCTAAGTAGCCCATAAAGCAACTATCTTGGCAACTCTTGAAAAAACTCTTTCACTTAATTTTTGAAATTGTTTGTCTTTTCCATAGGCCAGAGGAAAGCCCACATCACTGAACTTTTCAGTTATCACTGGAAAAATAAATGCCACAGTGGATTTTCTCGTCCCTATCTGGAAAACCTAATGGGCAAATTGTGAATGTGAAGTTACAGTTAGTCACTCGATGCTGGGCCTCGGAGGACAGTGTGGGCTTTCAACAGAAGCTCCAGGACTCCACTCACTGCCCCGAGGGCCCCTTCACAATTCCGTCACTCATACGACCAACCATGTTCCAAAGGTTTAAAGATGTTGGGCAAATGAAAAATAGTATGTTGTAGAGGTTATGACAGACATATGATAGTTCCTCAACATGTCAGACATTGTTGTGTAACCTAGCACTTCAGTGCCTCAGTATATATTTGAAATCATTTTAAACAGCTTCAAATTTCGGCAACGTTCACAGAAACATTATTTACAAATCCAAAGTGTAGAATAAGTCTACTAAGAGATAAAAGGATGAACAAAATGTAGCATATATACATAACAGAATATTATATTGCCTTCTAAAGGAATGAAGTGTTGACACATGCTGTAACATGGGTGAATCTTGAGAACAATATAGTAAGAAAACAAGCCAGTTACCATGACTCCTTTATGAGACCTGCTTACAGGAAAATCCACAGAAATGGAAAACAGATAACTGGTTAATGAGCATAGGTACCTCCTTTTGGCATGAGGAAATGCTGTGACTTAGGTAGTAGTAGTTGTGTTTACACAGTTGTTAAACAGACTATAACCTATTTACTGAATTGTGCCTTTTATTATTATTTTCTGAGAAAAGGTTACTCTACATATCCCTGGCTGTCCTGGAACTCACTATGTCAACCAAGCTGGCCTTGAAATCACAAAGATCTGCCTGCCACTGCCTCCACAATTCTGGGAAAGAAGTGTGCTACCACACCTGACAAAATGTGCAGTTTTAAATGAATAAATTGGACAGTACATTAAATGTGGCCTAATAAGGATGTGCCTATTTTCAAGCCTAAAGAGACACAGCAACAACAACAACAAATATATATAAAGGAAAAAAAGCAACTCTACTGAGTAATGTGATTGGCTACCCCAAGCTTTATTTTCCTTACCTGAGACATTAAATCTCAGCACTGTTAGTTAATTAAATGAATTTCCAAAAGTAAAGCCAGTTCCCATATCGTAAGTGGCTTAGTATATTATGGAAAGCACACTGTAAGAGTGTGCTCCAGAGTGTATAAGTTTACACTCACACTTATTCTTACAATTAAATTACACAGGCTGCTTGAACATGTGTTAAGGAAAAATAACCACAAAAGTAATATTTTATAACGGTGCAGGGTTTGCTTTGAACATAAACAGTGAAGAAATGGAGAAATGTTTTTCCACAGAGGCCCATCACATCGAGACACAGATACAAATTATAAATTTTAATTTTGAACTTCCACAAATGAAAATTACAAACAGGCAATGGCCACCAGCCATGTATTCTATGTAACATCAGGAGTGGGAGAACAGGGATTTTGTTGTTGTTGTTGTTGTTGTTGTTGTTTTTCCTATGTGACCTTGGTTGGGACTCTGGCTAATTCCTTCACATGGTGTAGCCAGGGAAAATATTTGGGGAGCTGGCTTAGAAGAAATGAGGTACAACAACAAAAGGAGTTGATGACAATGTTGAGTTCTCTCATGCTGCTGTACTTAAAAGACTGCATAAAATGTAGGCTTTTATGTTTCTAGGACCCTCTGGATCCTTCTATTTCCCCATTCTCCCATGCTTCTCTCACCTAGAGTCCCAATAGGATGTCCTCCCCTCTGTCCCACTTTCCTGGTAAGTGAAGACTTTCATGGGACATATCCCTTGGGCTAGTGTCCAGATATAAGTGAGTATATACCATTTGACTCTTTCTGCTTCTGCGTGATCTCACTCATTATGATCATTTCTAGCTCAATCCACTTGTCCACAAATTTCGGGAATTCCTTGTTTTTAATAGCTGAGTAGTTTTCCATAGAGTCTCAAACTATGACACCAGCCAAGGACAATAGGGGAAGTAAACTTCAAACCTCTACTCAGATCAGGCCAATGGACAGGACATTCTCCACAGTTGAGTGGAGAGTGGGGTCTGACTTTCACACTAACTCTGGTGCCTCATATTTGACCACGTCCCCTGGATGGGGAGGCCTGGTGGCACTCAGAGGAAGGATAGCAGGCTACCAAGAAGAGACTTGATACCCTATGAGCATATACAGGGGGGAGGAAGTCCCCCTCAGTCACAGACATAGGGGAGGGGAGTAAGGGGAAAATGGGAGGGAGGGAGGAATGGAAGGATACAAGGGATGAGATAACAATTGAGATGTAATATGAATAAATTAATAAAATATTTTAAAATGTAACAAAATATATATAAATAATTATCTTTTTCTGCTAGATTTTGAAAAAAATAAAATTAGGCTTTCTTTATATTCCTAAAATCACCTAGTTTGGGAGACAGTAAAACTTTAGTCTCACTGCTTTATATCTGAGCAACAGGAATAGACTTTGGCCTTTTTGATTTAGAGTTCTCTAATGCAGAGCATGAAATTAGTGCATTTGTTCTTTTTTCTGTATTGCAGTTTCCACATGTTTGGATTGCATTGATCTTTTGTTCTCTCAAGAAGGCTGCAGTTTTTTGGTCGTTGTTGGGATTTTTCTGACATGCTGAGAATGGAACCCTAAGACTTTCTCATGCTATCTCAAAATACTCCGAGGCATGAGTGATAGCTGAAATATTCTGATGAAAGAAAGGAAGCCCATAAAGTTAAAGCACTTGTTTGACATGACTAAGCTCGGAGATGTTGAGCCATGACCCCAGGCCGACTCTAAGTCTTGTGCACAGCTCTCCGCAGAGGACATTTATCTCCCCTGGGAATTTCAAATGAGGAAAGCTAGTCATTTTTGTGGTATACTTACGCTTCCTTCACAGCATTCCATTCCTGCCTGGTCTGTATCATCCCTTTCATAATATCCCCAAGTTGTGCTGAACCAACATATATCCAGGATCTGCTCCGTGCCAGGCACTGGTGAGGATGTTGATAAGATCTCTGGCTTTGTGGAATTTCCTATATTCGTTTAGATAAGGAACTAATGTAAGACCCAGCGAACTGGAGAGATTATTTTGGAGAGTTAGTGAAGGGTTGGAAGTAGACACTAGGTCCTGTGAATTCGACACAAGCTTCCAACTCACCATAAACAGAACACCAGGTATTGTGGTTTAATTAATACTCTTAAATTCACCCTTAAACGCTCGCACAGAAGTGAGTCGTGAAGAGAAATAGTGAGAAAGTATTCACGCTAAGATTTCTTGCTGCCTAGATTCCTCCTGGAGAGGATTCTACTGCTCTCATCTTACAGATGGGGAACTGGAGGCTGGGACGTGCACAACCTCACGTAGCTGCGAGTCATTAATGTGTACAACCTCACGTAGCTAAGTAGGTGATAAAGCCGTAGTTCTAGCCCTATGACTCCGTAACCAATATTTTAAAGCACATCAAGATACCGGGTTCTTTCTTATAACACAGATCACATTTTTCATTATTCTAGCTGACGGCACAACTTTACTCTCTCTGTTAAGCTCTCTGATAGTAAAGAATGTGGCCTCTCAATATTGCTGCCTTTTGTCCTGTTATCAGAATTTTAAGTACGGTTGTGCTTCTAAGGCTTTCCAGTTTGAAGGATACTAAGGTGGCACAGTAATTTAACAATAGCCTATAAGCTGTACCTTGCTAGAAAGGAATTTCATCACTCAGCACCTTCTAAGTATCAGAGCTCTGTCTACTTCTCTAGGTTTTGAATCCACTGGAACAGTACATTTGACTATTTCCTCAAAATTATAAACTTCAAAATAATAACCATCTATAAGACCACTAATTAAAATATAAGGAAATACACTGCATATACGAAAAGCTCTCCAGTAAGTGCATCTTTTGAAAAAAGTGCACTATACTTTTAAAGGCTACCTTTTATTTTTCATAAAAAATTATCACACATACAAACAAGCAAACAAAAAGTAGGAAGAACTATTTCTGTTGAGTTGAAAGAAGCAGGAATGTACTCCAGAAGGAATGCAAGCTAACTACCATCAGCTGCTTCTGTCCCGTTTGCCTACGTTCTCCTTATCTGCTCCTTTTCTCCACTCTGTCTCTCCAAGCCAGTAAGCACATAGAAACACGGCCAATGCCTACGTAGTTCCAAAGACCACAAAGATACAATGGCTAAGGAGGCACTTTACATTATTTTTCTAGGACTCCAGAATGAATAATGAATCCAGCGTTTTCTTTCTTTCCACTTTTAGTTTTCCTTAACATGTGTATAACCTCTGAATTTCTTGTGGCCATGTATTTTGGCTTTACAAATACCCAACACACCTGCCACACAGTGCTTGAATTGGCAGGCTAACAAGAGTTAAAAGCCTTCAAGGACTCACATTTGCTTCAGGTCCTTGTTTTGTGGCCCAATACTGCACTCTTTAGGGCACATTGGAAATGCACAGTGCTGCAGATGGAGACCTGGCTTTCTCAAGCATCCTAGAAAACACTCAAGCCTTCTGTCCAGATAAAGGAGACTATAAAATAAAAGATATTTCACCTATGTGCAGAACATTTTCAAAGATTTTTTTCAACCTTTGTTGCATTTTTCCACAGTAGCCCTAGGTTAACAAAAACTACATACCTTTTTCCAAGTAGCAGTTAAATTATTGTTTCACAAACCCATTAAATAACCTCCTTCAGTTAATATCTATGGTCATGGAAGAAAAAAAAGATGCAATGCTTTCTCTTGACCATTACTGTTATAATACATGATACTCAGTCTGTCGAATGTTCTCATCTTTTTATGAAGTTATGTGTACTTCAAAATATTTATTTATATTTAGTGTGTGAACATATGCATGTAAATGTGCCTGCCATAGCCCACATGTGGAGTTCACAGGACAAGTTATGTTAGCTGATGCTCAATTTTAAAAAATCTCAATTGTTTATAATGAGGAACTCTTTTTAAATGTAGACAAATTTTCTACTGGCATTTTCCTCTAAGCCCCACATTCAAAATAATAATTAAAAACTATCAGATAATGTTTATTTATCCTATGAATTTTATAAACAGCCCCAGTACTTCACTAATTATCTTGCTTTGCAGTACTGAGGACTATACTCAGGTCTTCTAAGATGCTGTTAAGTGTACTACCATGAACTGAAGTCTCTCTGGTTTAAATGTGAGTCTTGTAAGAATGGTATTTGTCAGCGAGTTACACTGAGGTAGCATATAGTGATTTGGCAGCATAAAGAGGTCTGTCACTACACTTAGGAAGCAGCCAGTGAGGGCCTCTCTCTGAACTCATCACAGCATTACAGCAAATGAATGGCATGTCTTAATCTCAATAGTTAGCATCCCTTCTTTATTAGGAGCACTTAAACAGAAAAGATACTGCGCTTGAAAATACTGGTAGGCAGCCAGAAATGGTGGTGCACACCTGTAATCCCAGCTCTTGGGGAAGCAGAGGCAGGCAGATCATTGTGAGTTCGAGGCCATCCTGGTCTACAAAGTGAGTCCAGGACAGCCAGGGCTACACAGAGAAACCCTGTCTAGAAAAAAAAAAAACAGAAAAGAAAAAGAAAATATTGGTGGATTCTCACATGTACGTTCATTTCAAAGACCAGAGCTGAACTTTGTAGTAGGCATGAAGGGAGATCCTTATACCTGAAGTTACTATTTCTCGAGGCTCTACGTCACACATATGATGAAAAGATGTGCCTACAAATCAGTTGTGTAGAATTCATGTAGATGGGAACAACAGCTGCTTTAAGATAGAATCAAGCATGGACTACCAGGAGCACAAATAGGACAGAATATTACGCTATTTGTCTGTCTCCATACAAGCTTAAAGTTGTTCTCTCAAGGCTCCTAAAATAGGAATTTGATACGTTCTTCATGTTTTCTTTATGGAAAAATTTAGCTATTTAAACATTCTGGCTTTTAAACACTGTTTAATCAAATGTTAGATAAGTAATCAAGGACTTGCTGATGCTAAAGAAAGCTGGGTGACTACAATACAATCATAGTAAACTTGCTCAGCCTAGATGGGACAAGGTGCCTCCTTTCTCCCAAAGCCAACCTCAACAAGCCTCAAAGGAAAAATTTAAAGACCGCCCCCCTACAGTAGAAAGCTATAAGTAAAACAGGCTTCAAAATGTTATTTTTTACTATGGGGTTGGGTGTGTACATGTGAGTGCAGTGCCCTCAGAAGACAGAAGAGGGAGTCAGAGGCCAGAAGAGGGACTTGGATCCCCTGGAGCTAGAGTTTACTGGCTGGCTGTGGGAACTGAAGTTCCAGTCCAGCAGTATGTGCTCTTACCTGCTGAACCACCTCCCCTGTCCTCAAAATAGGTTTAATATTATGAGATTGGAAACCAACATCTGAGTTCTGTAATTTAAGTTGTCTTTCAACAAAAGCAAGTTTTCTAGGTCTGGACACATGGCTCAGTGATAGAGTACTGGACCTGGCATGTCTGAGGAACTAGGTTCATCTCCAGCACTAAAAGGAAAGGAGGGAGGGAAAAAAACAGGTAAACAACAACAAAACAATTCTATGGCCTTTATCAGTTTCAGCTCACATTTACTCAGTAATTTGGGAAATAACTTTTGTGCTTACTTTTCTAAGGCATGTTAGTTAAGTTCAGACTTCTGGTTTAAAGAAGGGATGTAGGAAATTAAATACACATCGAATATTTAAAACACTCCCAAGAACTTTAAATGGGCACCGAGCAACTATCAAAGCCAGCGAGAGACAAAGCAAGCCACTAAGCACTCTAACCTTGAACAAAAAGGTTCATTTCCTGTACTGAGATACCTGAAACTTTTCATTTTACAAATGAAGAGCTGACCATCTAATTTCATCACATATGCTACCTTGGCAGTCTCTGTTCCAAATGGGTGGTTGAATTCAATTGCCCTGGTTTATTTGGTTTCTTTCACTAGCAAATGAGATCTGTGTTGGAGCTTAATTCTTGGCTGTGGGGGAATTTTCACATAGTGCTGACAAGCAAAAATATCTCCTCGACAGCTTTGAATTCCCACAGGAAAGGCAATCCTTTCCTTCTGAGGTCATAAGCACTTACTGGCACTATAGGTCTGTGTTTTCCACTAATGTTAGTACAATTTCATTGGCACCCTTCTTCCATTTCATACTATACTAGACCCAAATTTTCAGATCTGGAAAATTACCACTGTCCTCTCACTTGTAAGAGTTCACTTTTTTCTACCACATTCTGGTAAGGATAACCAGGTTCCATGTAAAATGTGCTCTATATGAATTCCTAATCAACTAGGATACTGGGAATTGTATTAAGTAAAATCTTCAAGAATAACTTTAAGGTTCTCAAAATAGTCAGTAGTACATACAGGTACCTTGCCAAGCTGAATCCATTCTAGCATGCATATAAAAACTGGCATCTTACTTAAATAATCTGCATTTGTAGATGTTAATAAAAGTTAGCATTGAGGAGATGTCTCAGTGGGGAACTGAGGCAACAAGAGGACCATAATTGTGACCTCTACCCACAGAAAACTGAAGAGGTAGCACAGATGCGGAGCCCCAGTACTAGGTAGAAAGGGGTCAGAGACAGAAGGCTATCTAGGGCTATCTGTCCAGCTAGCGTAGCCAACCAGTGAGCTCCAGATTCAGTGAGAGGCTCTGTCACAAAAAAATACGATAAAAGGTGATTGGGAAAGATACAAAATCTAAATCTCTATCCCCTAAATGCACACATATACATGTACACATACACATACCCACACAAACACATCTGTTACATACACACACAATAAAATAAAAATGAGAATAGTTCACATTTATGAAACTCTTATTTTGTGCCAGAGAAGATGCTATTAATTTAGAGTCACTGCCTCGATCAATTATCTCCAATGCTTTTTAAAGTGTGTACTGTTGAGAAACAGTGCTAAAGTTTAATTTAAAAGCACAGTCTCTCAGAAACTTAAATTCTAGACAGGGCATTAAATAGTTTCATTGAGTTTTCCAGTTTCTCAGAAATCAGGAGAGTGTTATGGACATCAAAAATGTCCTCTAAGTTTTCAATTTTCTTCTCAGTTCATAGTAAGAAAGTACATTATTCAGTGGAACCCATGAGGATTCTGAATGGCTTCTAGTTTGTAGGGCCTATCCTCTCATGCATATCTAGCGAATATGCTTGAAAGCGCATCACACAATGGGCTTAGAAATCACAATCAAGAGAACATGTGGTCTGGCAAGCTGGTATCCAGCTGGAGAGGGCAAGCATAATAGCCCTTGGGTCTGGTAAATCTCTTTCTTAGTAACAAAATTTATTGACCCCCCCAAATAGCTATCCAAACTAAACTGAACACTTTGAAACAAACTTTAGGAATCATGTGAAAAACTATAAGGTTATAATATTGCAACAAGGTTGTCAGTACCTTCAAATGCTCATCTCTTTTGTTGCTAACCAGGTAAAGTTCTATATTAACCTGGAATATGGAGATCGTTCAGAGAGGGCAAAATAAAAAAGATTCTGACACTTAAGGAGTAAAATCTAAGTAAGACCTTCAAAGGACGCAGGGACTTAAAAATAAAACTTAAGGTGCTGGAACGGTATCTGTGGTTAATAGCACTGGATGATTTCCAGAGGACCCAGAACCTACATGGCAGCTCAAAATCATCTGTAGGTCAGTCCCAGGAGATTCAGTGCCAGCTCTGGACTCCTCAGGTATTACACACATGTGCTCCACAGACATTCTTGGAGACAGAACACCCATACACATTAAATAAATAAAATCTTACAATGCATACAAAGAAAATAAAGCACAAAGGAAATGTTGAAATTGAACCAGCTAGAGAGTCTGTACATCAAGTGTCAACAAGTAAGAACAGACATATAGATTACAAAGTATCTTTAAATATATATATATGAAGACATAAATGTAGGAAAAGGCATTTATGTAGACAAGACTGGAAAATGAGATTAATTTAAAAGTAGTTTTTATATGTATGAAAAAGTCAAAGAAAAGGTTTATTTTTTAAAAACTCACAAAATTCCGTAAACAAAATAAGAGTAAATATGCAGGACAAAAGAAGTAAGAGGTGCTTAAAAAATACTAAATTAAGCAGTGTTTACCTTGATGTGGAGGTGAGAAGAGTATTAGACAAAACAGATAATAAAAACCCATACTAAAGCTACCATGCTGAATTCACGATTTTATAATAGTATATACAGCATTATAGGAAATTAAGGTTGACATTACATAGCATTTCTATCACTAAGTAGTGAATGAGCTAAGTGATTGAATAAGTGATTAAATTTGACAGCTGTACAACTGGATATATACATGAAAGGAACAAGAAAAGCCTAGATTCTTTTTAATAGAACAGTATAATCCCACAAAAGATCAAAAGGGGCTGGGCATGATAGCAAATAGCTTTATTCTAGCATTCCGGAGGCAGAGGCAGGTGGATTCTGTGAGTTCTACATAAGAGACTTCCATGCCAGCCATCTAAGACTACATAGCAAGACCTTGCCACAAAGGTTCTTGGCAAAACAAACTTCAATTTACACTGTAAAGAGTTGGGATTGACCACCCCAAAGTCCTAATGTGGATGGTTTTATTATATTTACTAACAAATGTCTGTACCAATAAAAGTAGTCAAGTTGGAATCAACAAAGGAGCTTTCACATTAGTAATGGCTGGACCATGACTCTCCATTATCAGTTTTTTTTTAAATGTCAGCAAGACATTTACTTGGGTAAATTAGGATATTTGTGGTATTAGATGGACTAGCGAAAGTCAACTTCCATTCAATCTCTTCTCTAATACATTTAAACCTGATCATATGCAACATAGCATGAAGTTTTATTACATAACTATTATTTTAAAATCCTTCTCAATAAAACACAAATTCTATATGAAAACCATTCATCTTTAGTTGATTTTCTTGTGTGTGTGTGTGTGTGTGTGTGTGTGTGTGTGTGTGTGTGTGTGTGTATGTGTACTAGCATTTTGTTGAAGTCAAATAAGACTCGTTAGGTAAGGGGTGAAGATTTGAATAACTCTAGAGTTTTTTGACCCACACATTGTCTCATTATCTCTTAAGCTGCAATTCTGTCTCTGCAATAAACATCCATGGGACTTCCTTTTATGTCCGTATTGCCTCTCTCAAGGCTTGAATGCTATACCTTCTCCCTCAAATGCCCCCACATATACTACAGTGTGGCTTCCATAGTCACCATTTCATTCAAGCTGTACACATTCAGAAATGGCAGCCAAGAATGACACTAATTTGATTTCAATTTTGCTAAGGTCAGAAATATATCTAAAAATTTCAATTACTATAACACCGCCCAGCATAGTATCTGACACAATCAAATTACTGGGAAATACTAAGTCAAATGGTTCATAAATAATAAAGATGCAATATGTATTACCTGTTGATTCAATATCAAAATAAGACTTCAAAATGCCAGTTGTGGCTACTAATAAAAACTATAAAGTTTCCTGTATTCATTTTTCAAATACTAAGTACCATATACAAACTTATTTTACGGCCCAATAGAATTACAGAATTGACTTCCTAAGAAAGAGGCATTGTACTCATTCCTCTAGAGTCAGACTTCACAACTCTAGCAAGCAAAAGAAACCAAAAGATGCACAATACACTGTACCCTGAGTCATAATTGTAGATCTATTTCCATGAGCCCCTTCAGAGCAGGACCTAATATCTTCCCAGACACTAAGTAGTTTCTCAGCGTACCATTTCCCTCCTTTCTAAGCGAGGAAACAAAAGCCCCCAAAGAGAAAATGGCCCATTATTGTATATTACATACAATAAGCTTTGGAATAACATGGCTTGGATTTGAACATTGGTCAATATGTTTGATAAGAATCTCAGCAGAAAGAAAATCATAATGACAGATTTGTAAATCCATGGCATAAGGAAGGTGCTCAATAAATTTGACATTCCAGTTAATGACATGAAACTGATATAGGTGGGTTGTTAGGAATTTAGAGGAAATGAAAACATGGTCAAATCATATTATTTATTTGGTGTGCTAGACTTTCCTTTCACCAAACGGAACCTTAGTATTAAATCCTCAGTCTGAGAGTGCAAAGGACCTAGATGGAAAAAAAGTAAACATCTACTCCTGGGACATAGCACAGCGCTGATGTAACAGCATCCTTTGAGACACAAGAAAGAACGTATCCAGATCTTAGCAATGTCAGTTCATTATATGCGCTGGAGTTTTATATATTCAAAATAAATGTTTAGTCCTTCTAGGGGCATAAAGTGAATAGAAAGGCATAACCTTCTCCAGACTTTTAGAGTATATCTTTTACAGACCCTTAAAAAGTGGAAGATCAATTTTAAAGTAAGTAAATAACATCTAAAAATGAAAACTTTAAGTATCGAAAGAGAAAATTTAAATGTCCCTGATTTTTTGAAACACAAGAGTTCTCAGCATAGCATAATAGTTACAAGTAGGCTTTAGGAAACAGAAGCCTTGGTCATAATACCAACTCTTTCTTACTAATTGTAAGACCCAAGTTACAAAAACAATCTAAATTTAAATGTCCTCACCCATAATGTAGTATCCGCAGTAGTACCTATCTCACAAGGTTGTTTAATAGATAGATGTGTGCTAACATTAGAATGCATTTACATCAGTGTCTCATAAAACATAAACATGAAATATTTTTTTAAAAGTTTATAAATTTTATTATAAAATATTTACAAATAAAAAATATCACATACCAAAATTAACCAGACCCAAAGTCTATACATCTCAACACACTTCCTTCCATAAATGGTTTAAACAGCCATTCTGAAGCTGTGAAACTTCACAGTGCCTTATATACTTTCGCACATATATTTTATACACTTATCTACCACCAGAACAAAAAAAAGAAAAGAAAACAATCCACTACTAACCTAGAAATAGAAAAATAATTGGTTTTATATCCTGTCATATAACTGGTGTCCATTTCCTACTGTTAGTCCTTCTCACCCCCAAATTTTTAGCCCTTTTTGTTCCCTTTTCTCCATGTTATATGAACTCACATGTACATAGCTGCTGGCTATGTTACACATACAAGACAGAACATGAAGTTTTTCTGAGAGTGTATAACCTCACTTAATATTATACATCCTAAGTCCATCCATTTTCCTGAAAGTTTTGTGATTACATTTTCCTTTAGAACTGAATAGTATACACACACACACACACACACCAAATTTTTATTATCCATTCATCTGTTGATGGACAATTTGATTGATTCTAAATCTTTGCAATAATGAATAAATCAGCAATAAATATGGAGTGCATGTATCTCTATGGTAGCTTATGTAATTTTATGGGTATATGCCCAAGAAGGAAATAGCTGGTTCTTATGGTAGTTCTAATTATTTTAGAAGTCTCAAAACATGATTTTACAGTGGCCGTACAAATTTGCACCCCATCAACAGTGAATAAAAGCTCTTTGCCCCTACATTCACTCCAATATTTATTGTCCTATAGTGATGATAGCCATTCTGACCATAGTGAGGTGCTATCTCAAAGTTTCAACTTGCATTTCCCTGATGGATAAGAGATATTGGCTACCATTTAAAACAGTTTTTGGTCATTTGTGTTTCTTTTTGTAGATACTCTATTATTTCATTCTCCCATTTATAGACTGGCAGTGGGATTTTCTTGAAATTTAGTTTCTGCAATTCTCTGTAAATTCTGAGTGTTGGCCCCTTCTTTGCCATATGGCTGATTTCCCCCCAATCTGTGGACTGTTGAACTATTTTGCTGGGTTGTGTACTCTCCAGCTTCACCACACACACACACACACACACACACACACACACACACACACTGAGATTCTGCCACTTTAGGTGGGAAGCTTGACCAGACACATCAAAACCAGCATGCAAAAGCAAGATTCCAGGAGTCACTGATATTTATTTTGTTCATTTATTTGGGCAACGCCTGGGGATGGAACATGAGGCCTTGCACATGCTACACAAGTTCTCTACTGCTGAACCACATCTCCAGACCTGTACTTTTTATTAGAGTATCAGAAAGAACATGCATTGCTAACTCATGTACTAAGCCAATAGTTTTGTTGTTTGATTCTTATTTTAGGGTCACAGAAATGTATGAACAACCACACAGAACAGCCTCCTTCCTTATTGAATTATAATCTACTCAGGAGATTATACACACTTAACAATTTGTAGAGATGGCAGATAATTAAACTCTGAGTTTCACTGCTTTATAAACCACAAACTTCTAGAAGTATAAAATGACAAGCTCTATCTTATTTGAATATTTTTTTTCTCCAAAGGTAGCATTCTTTGTAAATTGCAATGACTATATCTGTGCTAACTAAAGAAATAATCCCTGCAGGGCTCTTGTTTACTTTACCATGAATGGGAAGATCTCCCAAATGCAAAGCATTACATTGAGAGCAGCAAGTACAGGAAAGGCATAAATGAAAAATAGAAAGAACAGACTGACACATTTCCACTGTACACAAGAATCAAGGCTTTTTCTTGGCAGGTGATTCCTTCATGAGCACAAGACTTGAAGCAAAGATGCATTTCTGTACAGGTTCAATATGAAAGTTCACGGCTCTGGCTCACAAAGACAACAGAACTACAGAGAACACATGACTATGATAGTAATAAAAATCGAATGAGTAGCAGTCATCTCAAGAGCTCTATTCACACAATTCAAGTTGTATACTTCTTTATAACCTTGGAGAATGTTTTAAATCCAACCACACCTCCTTTCCTAGTATGCTTCCCCCCACCCCTTTCTTCTATCTTTGTCTCACAAACTCATTTTTCATGCCAGGACAATACATACAGTCTTAGAGCTAAAACCACTGTCTTCACTTAAAAATCATTGTATTCATGCAATAGGATGCTGACACACACACTCTCAATTTGTCAGACTTAAGAGTAATGGTCTACTTTTTCAAAGCAAACTACAATACAGGGAACCTGCTAAGGAATTCTACAAGTGATATTATTTGATGTAAATTACTTTTGATGCCCATCCAAGCATCTAAGTCCAAAAGAAAGCCAGAGATAGAACACGTGATGGAAGTTAGCAGGAAGCTAGTTAGGTATGGTTGGAATCTTGTCTGTTGGCAGAAAAGGAAGTAAGCCTACTGAGGCATTATACTAAATACATGCCATGATTTTTTCCTATATAAAATGTGCCATAGACTAACATTTCCAGTCCCTCAGAAATTATAAAACTCCATTAAGTTCATATAAGTGTCTTATTACAGTAACTTCTGATTTATTAACAAACTGTCAGACAATGTGGGGGAGAATAAACACTTAAAAAGCCTCATACATTAATCAGTGTGGAGAGAAATCTTTCTGAAAACCTTGGTAAAACTTTTGTTTTGCTCTCTATCACTGGATAGTCATCGTTAGGAAGAAAGAATTTGCCTTGAAGGGTATGTTGAACACACAGAGAGATCACCCCCAAAGGCTCAGCACTCAGTCTTTACGTCTACTTTTTACAATTACGTTTTCTTTACTCTCTATCTCTTTAAAAAATATTACATTTTAGTGTGTATGCACGTGCGTGCCTGCACAGGTTTATATCATGGAATCCATGGGAAGCTCAGAGAACATTCAGGAGCCAGTTCTCTCATGTCACTATGTAAGTCCTGGGCCTGGAACTCAGGATGTCAGGCGTGACAACAAGTAACTTTATCCACTGAACCATCTCTAAGGCCGCACACTCACCATTTTATTGGCTGTAAGTTTACTGTGCACATGTCCCCATCGTTTTACCCAAACAAACTGATTAAAATTTCTATAGTTGCAAATCCAGATTCAATCAAATAAGATGTAGTAAGCAATTGCTCTGGTATTCAATAAAGTATATTAGGTTTGTGCCATAAAACACTGATGACACAGGTTCATGACTGTTCCTGCAAGTGTCCCTGGGAGCTTTCCCCAGTATAGTTTTAAAGTTTTATGCTTTTGTGAATGCTATGTTCCTGGTAGAAGTTGAGGTCTAGAAGTAACACCCTACCTCCTTGTGGAATACAGCTATTCTCAGGGAATCTTAGCTGAATTTTAGAAACCAAACAAGAAAACAATCCAGTAAAAAAAAAATCTGCAAAGGTTCCAGAGATCCAATGGCATGGTTGTTTGGACAGACAACTAACTTCCCTACAGACTGTGAGCCAGGGATGCTATTCAAATTATTTAACATTTATAGCACAGGGATTAGCCAATCAAAATTGATGCCCTTCTATGAAGTCATTTCTGCTGTTTAAGAAAAAGTATAGTTTAGTTTCTATTTTACCCATCAGGAAGTAGTCCAAAGCTTCTCCATATTACACAGTCATATGAAAGCATGCTACTGGAAAATAGAACTACACTTTGTGTTAAGTACTTGATAACGAATACCACACATTCAATCCTTTGACATACGTGCAATATGTGCAATGTGAAGGGATATACAAGAACTTAGTTGAATTCAAGTCAATGAGCAAAAGTGAAAATGAGATTTTTTTCCCAAAGACCAAATCAGGAAAAGTATGAGGTGATGAAGATAAAAAAGGGAGGAATAGAGACACACAGAGAAACAGCATCTCTCATGCTAAGCAAACATGCTACTACTGAGCTGCTGAGAATTTCTTAGTTAAACTCTATTACTAATGTTTAATTAACACACATATGAAGTATAATTAATTTAGATATGATATCTGCTGAGCATGTACAACATGAAAATACCTGCATTTAATGATAAGCATAACACTGTGATTTAAAGATGCTGAAGATAATGTTAACTACTTGGTCCACAGTGGTTAAAACCTCAAAGTAGATCTACTAGGGATCCTTGACTAAGCTCCATTTAATGCAACACAATGTCCCAAGAGATTTCCACTGTTGGTGACAAAGTGCCTCCTTTATTCCTTCTTGCTTCACTGTTCTCACCTGTGCTTAATTCTAAATGACCATGTCATTATTGTTCTAGAAGTAACAGTCATGAAACAATATACAAGCATGAAAGGTTAAAAGTGACCTACACCATGACAAAATCAGTAACTCAACATTAGTTCATCATTTTTGTAAATAACTTAGTGCATGTCAATGTTAGGCCTAGTAAAACTCCTAAATATTGAAAAACAAACAAACAAAAACAAAACACATTTTCTCACAAGCCTTACAAACAGAGTGGCATAAATCCAGTTTGGAAGCATAAACAACATTGTGTACTTTATTTCTTGTAGATTTTAAACTATGTACTGTTCCTTTGGCCCATTATAATATGTGAGTTACTTTAAAGATCTCACTGACAGGAGATAGACATGTGACTTCTAACTCTCTGGCCATGGAAAAGGAATAAATAGGAAGGAATGTCGAAGCTGCCCTCCCATTTCCAAGTACAGATACTTCAGAACCTAGGTGGTTTGGCTAGAGAAAACTACTCACCAATCTTCCATCATTTGTGTGTCATTTAAAGGTGAGTATGTAATAATTTTGCAGAATAGAGTAATAAAGCATGAAATTTCAATCAAACAACAACAACAGAAATAACAGCAAATGTGCACACAATTTTTATTATGTTCTGGGCACTGCTTTAAGCACATTCACATATACTAATTTAGTCATTGCTCAAAACAACATATTACAATCCTGTAATACAGGTTCCCTTACTATCATCATTTTACAAATGAGGAAACTCGCAACAGAGAGATTGAGTAAGGTGGTTCAAAGTTCTGCAGAGGAAAAGTTACTATCAAATTCAGACACGTTCTAGATTGTTTGCTGTCACTAATCTGTACTGCCTCCTGAGTTCAAAATGCTTATTATCAGGGACTAAGGTGCATCAAGAATGCAAATATTTCTATAAATATATAGAAATTATTCAAAGTTCAATCAAGATATAAAATGAAGTCTAGAAGTGGCAAACCATGTTAATAACAGCTGTGCTTAATTTGATTTAGTAATAAAACATAATTTCATTGTATCTTTGATGGTGAAATGCATAGGTCTTTGATATACTGGAAAAATACAGCTTAATTTCACTATCATCTTAGTAAAATATGAGTGTCTTGTTACTGTATATGCTCAAATGTAGGAGAGAATACTCCAGACACAATGTACACATCAGCCATTTGAAGGGACCAGATTCAGACAGACCCACCCTCAAGGTTTCAGCTTCTCCAGCAAACAGGTCAATCCATGCCATCTCAGCACTCATCACCCTAAGAGAGATGGTATTCAACTGTATGTCTGACCATGAATTCCTTGAAGGCACCATCTTCTTCATCTCAGTGTCTAGCTCACTAATTTATATCAGTAATTAGGTTCACAAGAAACTTGATAAAAATAATAAAAGTAATGAGGACGTGCAATAGGGAAAACACTGAGCTCCATGGTGGGAAAGTTGAAGTTTGGTGCATGTATAAGGATACATAGCAAAATTACCCAGTACATGAAGAGTACTCATAAAAATAAAGGTTGTTAAATGAGGGGACTTCAGTTAAGAATTCAGCTTTCTCACAAAGGTCATTGAATAAACAGGATCCCAAAGCTGTTCCAATTGATCACTTTTATTTAAAAATAGATCAGCTATACTGGTTTAACTTATGTAATTCTCAAAATGAAAATAATATCATTTTCAAAATAGATTGTAGTAAATTGTGTAATAGTGGTTTTATTGAAATGTAATACATGTTACACATATTATGCCCTGTGCAAAATTACAACTCAAAGCTTGTACTATTTTTACAGATATTTGCAACTGTCAATGCCATCAGCTTCAAAGTTTTATTTTCCCCATACAACTCAGCTATGACCTATCCCTTCATCCACACACAATTAATAATGAGTTTCCTCTGTCTATGAATTTGCCTATTCTGGACATATGAATCAAATTATATAGTATTTGGCTTTTTGAGATAAGGTGATGTTTTTATGGCTCACTCATGTTATGTAGCAGTATACTATTCGGGCTTTTAAATAAAATAGTTATTGGTTTTAAGATTATTTTATTTTATGTGCATTTGCCTTCAGTGCCTGAAGAAGCCAGAAGAGGGCATTAAATCTGCTGGGACTGGAGTTCCAGATGGCTGTGAGCTGTCATTTGGGTGCTGAGAACTGAATCCCAGTTCTCTGTGAGAGCAGCAACTGCTTTTAGTCACTCAACCATCTCTCTAGCTGCTGCTGCTGGCTCTTATTCTTGAGTTATGTGTGAGCATACCATATTTCTGTACCTCCTTATCTACTTCTTTGCTATTCAAATCAGTAACTGTTTTCTTTTTTCTTATCACAATACAACTACATCATTTCACCCTTCCCTTTAATTCCTTCCAACCCTCCCATATACCCCTCTTTGCTCCATGTCAAATCCATGGACTTTTTAAATTAATTGTTGCTATACGCACATATGTATATATTTCCCAATACACAATTACAACCCACATACGACTTATTTGAGGACAAATTTGAAATAATAAAATTAAGCCATAAAAGAACATCTAAGGTGATAAATATAGCAATACTTTGTGGTGTTTGGCTTACAGAAAATAATATAGGTTCCTTATCCTAACATTGAAATTCAATACTCGCTCAGCTGTTAGATCTTCTTCAGAACCTGGACAAATGGCTGATATAGTGTATGCCTGGCAAAATATTCTGATTGAAAAACAAATATAAGATCAACAATGAAAAACAGAGTGAAAGGAAAATTAAAATGAAAAAGATACCAGAAGGTAAAATATCAGGGGAAAAAGCCTATCATTTATTTTTTATGGTTGTTGTTGTTATTTTGAGATAGAATCTCCTGTGTATCCCAGGCTGATTTTGAATTTGCTATGTGGCCTAGGCTGGACTCATGTCGCAGATATCTGAGTACTGTAGATATAAGCGAAGCACCACAGCAGGCTAACTCATTATTTAAAATGTGCTGTGGATAAGCTCTATGCATTTACCACTTTACATTAAAATATTCTAAATAATACACACTCACAAAAATATTAGGAAAGGCCAGGTATGGCCTTTTATCCTGGCACTCAGCAGAACGTCCAGAACAGGCAAATTTAGAGATAGAGGAAGCCCGCTAGTAATTGCGTATGGATGAGGATATGAGGGGACAGGAAAGTTCTGTGAAGCTTTTTTGGGAGAACATAAAAAAATGTAAAGCTGACAATACTTGGAACAGGGGTTGGAGTGAGGCAGAGACATTTCTAATGAGTTCAAGGCCAGTGTGATCTGTTGTTCAACTAGTTCAAGGCCAGCCAGGGCTACACAGTGAAACCCCATCTCAAAACAAAATACCAGTAACTGTGCCTTGAAAGATTCTCAGTGATGAAGATCACTGGTTACTCTTCCAGAAGACCCAGAATTAATTCCCAACATCCACCTATATCTCCAATTCCAGGGTATCTTATGCCTTCTTTTGGCCTCCAAGAGCACCTAGCACACACGTGGGACACATACATACATAACAAAAAAAAAAAAACACTCAAAACTCCATATAAAATAAAAAATTTAAAAACCTAAGCAAAATGTTCAGGTACTTCCATAGCAAAGCTCTCATTGTAAAAGTCTGGAATATTTAGGGATGCTGTTATCAACACGCTGTCCCAAGCCGACTTAGCCTCCACTATTGTATAGTCATTGCATGATGCTTCTCTCCCTATCCCCTTCTAACCATATAATTCTATAACTTGGAAGCAAATTGTAAAAGCTACATCATGTGCTGTTCCAGATGGTTCCTACTTTGATCCAGTTCTTAGTCGTAGTTGGCCAACACGTGAAAATACAGGTGGCATACTCTAGTTCTTCAAGCAGTTTTATGCTTCTCTAATGTAAATATAGAGTCTACATGCTACGCTAACCTCTGGAGTTAGGGCATTAGGGTTAGATAGTGGTGCTTCTGTTTATTAGCAGAACGTTCCAGGCATGTTACTGCATCTCTCACAGCTCAGGAGTCCCCATCTGTAATAATATTCATAAGAACACCAAGCTCACAGAGTTGCTCTGAAGATTAGAGGAGATAGTATCTGTAAATTGCTTACCAAAGAGTTTTGCATAGAACGTGTGGCTGTTACCACAGGTTGAGGATCCCTAATCTGATATGTGAAAGACAAAAGGCTTAGAGCATGGTACTGAAAAAAAAAAATAGACTTTCAAAAACACTGATACGGTGCTCTAAGGAGAAAATTCCATATGATAAAACTTTGCTTCATGAATAACTTCATATTTTAATACAGAAAATTTCTCACAAAGTATATATGAAACATAAATAAAGTTAAGGTTTAGGCTTGAGTCTAATTCCAAAGAGATTTCACTGTTCATATTCAAAAAATCTAAAATTAAAAAAAATCTTAAATCTGAAACACTTCTGGTCTCAAGCATTTCAGATACACAATATTCAATATAAGAAACCAGTAACATTATGTCATTTATTCCTGCTGCTTCTTAACATGACCTCAATACTCCTTTTATTTTACTTTACTGCCTAGTGGATGATTCTGAAGTTAGGCCCACTCTGAAACTAAAACCTGGTTATCATCTAACATTATACTTAAGTAAATTTATGTTTGCTTTATTTTAGGCCAATTATTGCAAAGAGAGATAATCAAGTCAAACAGATTAATAGCAGCAGCTGCTACTACCCTACTCCTACTATTTCTACATACACGCACACACATAAAAGAAAGCAAGATATTCTAGAACTCTCGATGAAGTATAAGTTAAGAATTTTCCAATGTGTATTTGCATCTGTCCCTGTTTCAGGAGACAGGGGAAAGTATTTTGCACTTAGACTGTCTTATTGCAAACTTGTAATAGATCTGTAAATGTTTTTTTTTTTAAACAAGACAACAGTGACTACTATACTTACTGCTGAGGAAAGTTATAGTGAGTTTCCCAGGCAAAGACTGTTTGGGTGGGATGCCAGGGTTGACGTGTTACAAAAAGTTGATGGTGAAAGTAAAAATGTAAATGGTGTGATTGCCTTTTGTTCCTGGATTTTGTAGAGTTACTTTTTTTTTTTCACATGAAGTGGTGTTGCATCTCAACTGAAGTCAAATAAATTACCACCTGTGTCGCATGACCTACTCATGTTACATACATAAGGAGCAGAACGTTCAGTTTAGTTGCTGCAAGAATCCAATCCTTGGTTAAATAAGGAGGACATGCAGGAACATGGTCAACACCAATACTTAGGAATACTGGTGTGCTCTGAGTTGATGTTAAACAAATAAGCATAAGGTAAAATCTGTAACTGGAGGCAAGAAAGAGTTCTGATGGTGAACTGACACAAGAAAAAAAAAATGAAGAGAAATTGCTTAGAAGTGAATGTCCCTTACAGCTCCAAAAAAAACCAGACTTCCTTACTTTTGAAAAAGACAAGGCATTTGGCATTCTAAAGTAAATGTTCCTCTGAATGCAATGCAGATGGCCAGAGGTGGAGGCAATAGCTTTTATTGAAAGGCCATTTTAAGAGAGGTATGTTTGGAAATGCTCTCTCATCACTCACCTTTGTCTTCGTTGCTGGAATTTTTCCACCTGAAGCTCAACAAACAGGTCGTCATTTCCTTGGTATTTATTACAATATTAATCATACACACACACATGCATGCACACACATGACCCTCAAAAGAAAATGCACTGAAACTTATGAGGAAATACAATTTTCTGTTGGTTTTCAATTCGAACTCTTTTAACTTCAATGTGTGAATCATTAAAATATCTAATTTTACTGAGAAATAGTATTCATAGGGTGCATTTTATTAATATTGCTCAAAACTCAGAGGTATCTACCTACAAATTCCATTTCTTTGTTGAGTCTAAGAAGCAACCACAATAGGAACTCTGAGAGCAAGTCCTAGCAAGAGGACAGATATCTGTATGAGGGGATGATCTTTGGTAATATAGAACAAAGCTTTTGAAGAGACATCAGAAAAAAATAAAGATACCTATAGTTCACAACTTGGTTACCAAACTGATTTCCTCAAAAGAATAGCCTTAATTTAAACAAGTGATGTGAACTTGCTTTCCTTTGCAACCTTACCAGTTAACAAGCAAACACTTGTAAATCCTTAGTCATAGATTTAACACACCCATCCACAGTCTGTGTAATAGTTATTATCTGGCTCATGGTTTCACATGAACAGAGAAAAACAATATCCACAGAAACCATTTAAATTGTTTCTCTATTGGGAATTGCATTTAAAAAATCTGTTTTCTCCAGTGTAAAACAGTAAATAAGAAACATAATCCAAAAGAACAAGTGCCTAGTAGAGTAAGGCCCTAAGTTTGATCTTCAGCAAAGAAAAGGAAAAGGGAGGGAGGAAGGAGATGTAAGGGGAAGGAATGAGGGAAGTACGGGAAGGATAAATATAAATCAGAAAATATAAACAAGAAATTAAAATGTAAAACTTCTATAGCCATTTTAGAAATGTATTTCCCACATATTTTTCCCATGTTGAGGGGAATCTTCTAAGTTGCTGTTGATTTTATGTGATGTGCACTCTGAAAATGTCATTAAACTGTTTTGATAAAATGTTCTTAAATTCTTATCATCAAGTACTACTTGCATGTAGCTGAGGAGAGGCGTAGGAAAGTCAAATGCTTATACTTAGAAGGGCACACACACACACACACACACACACACATACACACACACACACACACGAAATATAACTTTAATGCAATGTAATCCTTGGAATGTGGTATTTCTCTCAGCTATGAATTCTCAGGCATTTCATCTAAGAAAGCTTCTTTCAAAATGAAGGCATGAAATGTGCAGGTAAATGACTAGAAGCATAAAAGATTATATTGAGGGAGGTAAGCCATATCCAGAAAGACAAACGAATGCTCTCTCTCATCTGTGGCTCCTCACTCCAAATATTCAGATATGAGTCTATAACTTTGAGTAAGCACAGAAACAATGAAAGTCAAAAGGGACCCTGGAAAGGGTACCGCTAGAGAGCAGAGTATCTAGGCATATGTGATTTGAAGGGAGAAATGGGAAAATTAGGAGGAGGGCTTTAGTCAGGGAAGATGAGGGAGGACAACACTGAAGAAGGACGGGGAGAGTAAAATAACTGTAAGGACGTCTTAAAAGACAAGGAACAGTACGTGCTAATCTACAATTGCATGTAATACATATAAGTCTATGTGTATACATATACATATATAGTTTAAATGAAAATTTCCCACCTGTACTAAAGCAGTGGTCTCTTCAGTCGTAATAGACTACCTAACAAAAACCCCAACACAAGACATGAAAAGCCTCTGTTTGAGTTGTGGGTCAGGGGAATCCAAGAGACACTCAAAACAATATAGACTTTGTTCCTCTCAGAGGTTGAAGGTAAGTCCTTATTGCTGAAGACACCATGCACAAGAAACAGGACCCCAGTTGGATGTGATCTAAATTCCTGCTCCCTAAAGCTTTCACGGCACCAGGAAGTCTCATGTGAGCTTCCAAGGGAGGTAATCAATCAATCAATAATCTTACCCATACATGATACCTATGAACCACAACAGTAATCAGCATGGCATGAGAGCCCTAAGGGTATAATAGTGGCATGTAGACTTCAGCAGTAACCAACAGCTCTGTATTTGGAGGTAAGGCCTGCTCAATAAGGGGGAAGTCATGCTTGTTACTGGAAACCTAGCTACCTACCTGAGGTTAGCGTAGTCATGGATCTTAGAGGAGAGCCTACAACCTCCATTTTACTAAGCCAACATAATTTCTCACTATATTTTAAATGCTTATTCTTATACCCACAACTAAGTACAGTTATCATGACTCATTAAAGGAACTTCACTTTGCAGCAGATAGAGATCGTTATAGAAAACCACAATTGATCAAAATGCTGAGAACAAGTGATTGCATGTTACCCAGTTCCACTTGGTAATGTACAACACAACTCCTGCTCCCAAGGCTCAGGGACTATCTTGGAAGAGGGGTGAAAAGATTGTAAGAACCAGAGGAATGGGAAGTCTGCTGCAAGACTGCATCTTCTAGAAATGACAGAGAGGTCACACCCAGGAAGTCTCAACAATATGACTGCCTAAACACGAGCTGAACAAGGACAACACCATTTGACACCATTTGACATGGGGAAAATCTCATGAGGGCCCAGACTCTAGATAAAGAATTACAGGTAACTAAGAAATGCTATGAGCAGGAGAAATAGCTTTCCTCGGGGATTGGCCCCAAGACCTATTGGTTATTCATTAGCAAGTGGTCATCCTTGAAATTATACAATACAAGTACCATTATCTATATATCTATATCTATATCTATATCTATATATCTATATATATCTATATATATATATATATATATATATATAGAGAGAGAGAGAGAGAGAGAGAGAGGGACTATACTGGTTGCACTTATATATTTAAAAAAGGGTGTTACATGGTAAGGGTTGGTGGGAGAAAAGGAAAGGGACAAAATGAACTAATTATATTTTAATTAAATTTTTTGAAGGAAAAAAATTTCCCTGGGGCATGTGGTAATATAAATTGAGTGAGAAATGCTGGTTTTGATCACCACAATAACCTCAAAGATGTACGAGTTTTTTATTGTTGTGGTGATTCACACTTATAATCCCAGCACCTGAAAGGTAAAATCAGAAAGATAAGGAGCTAGTCCTCAAACCACTAAGAGAATATGAGACAAATAAGTGTATTGTTCCCATGGGAAGTATATGTAAAGGGTATGCAAAGACTTCAGGGTACAGTTTTTAGCCTGGTGTGTATTAGACACCAAAGAGAATACTTGATTGGCTAGAACAAATGATATTTCATACTAAAAGAAAATTTTGTCAGAACAAATAAAGTACCTAGCAGACCATCTGGCACACAGTAATTGTTCAATAAATGTCAGTTGACTCTGAATAAACACCTATTATAGGACATTTTTATTGGGTGTGAAAATGGGGGTTCAAATTTTATTCCTATATATAAACTGCTGCCTACAGATATTAAGATTGATTTAAAAGTCTAATACATTTCTGGAGGTGAAGGTGGCTGTAAACACTGGTTCTCTTGCCACCCAAGTGTTCCCAACATCACTGTGCCTGCCAGCCCAGAGAAGGGCTGGGAGAAGCCTCAGCTTCTAGCACCTCGATTCCACTGGTTAGATTCTCCCGCAGTACCCATACTGAGCAAAGTCACACAGAAGCAATGACTGTTGATTTATTTTCTGACTTCCTATTCTAAGCTTGTTCTGCTCTACATAGGGCAAGGAAATCTCTAAACTCTAAACACATGCTTCCCGAGAATTTCTATATAGGGCTCTGGGGAAAGCCAGCTGGAAGAAGACCTGCCATTTTGGTTTGGTTTGGTTTTTCTTGTTTTGTTTATCTAAGATGAGAGATGACATGGGCATAAGCATCCTACTAGGGGCTGAGACATCAGGCTTGGTTTTCCTCATGCCCTGTCACTGCTGGTTTCAATTCTTGGAACCAAAGGATGAACCTCCCACAACAACTCACAAAACATCCACTGACAGCCATAGCAACATCAGAACATTCATTTGGCCAGAACAGTTCAACAAAGATGAGGAATGTGATCTAAAGAATGACCCAAGCAAACTTAGCATCTTAGCATCTCTCTCTCTCTCTCTCTCTCTCTCTCTCTCTCTCTCTCTCTCTCTCTCTCTCTCTCTCACACACACACACACACACACACACACACACACACACACACACACACTTTCCCCCTTTCTTCTTCTTCCTCCATTCTAGAAGAAAATTAGTCTGACTGACTACTAAGGTTAGCCACCACTCACAATAAACAAATTCACCTGCCAACGGCTTTAAGTTCCATATACCAAAATTAAAGTTCCAAATGTAATTTGTAAGGAATGTTTCACAACAGATCACAATACCAATTTTAAACAGATTGAAGGAAGAAAAAAAAACTAGCCGGTTCTGGTAGCTCAGGTCAGTAGGATTTGCTGAGGGAGACAGAGACAGGAGGATCTGGAGTTTGAGGCCAGCCTGGGATACACATTAAAAAAAAAAAAAAAACCTAGAAGGATACATTTACATGAATGATAGCTGTGTTTTCAATGGCTTTTGGTACACTTTGTCAAAATTTTTGCTTCTCACTATTAATTTGCCAGGCAGTCTATAACATTACCCCTAGAAGCTAAAGAAAAACAATGTAGCCGACTCTCAAAACAATGACGAATATTGTCTGCCAAAAATACGTAACCAACAACATGCTTTCTGGAACTGACTTATCCAACCTACTCTGCAAATGTTGCTGGTGGTACAAGAGATACTATAGGCAAAGGTGGCCTCTTGCCCCAAACATATGTAATTTTGCTTTCTAAAAAGAACTTAAGCAAATATAATAAGAAAAATGTTACTGTTAGGGTGTGGAAGTGCAAGCAAACTCACTCATCATCATATTTTGCTTGTTTTATCACTATGAATAAAGTAACATATACAATGCTTTGACGATTGTTATGCTAGCTTGTCTGAGTGGTTAGTGTTTTTACATCTCATTTCATAAATGGATTGCAAATTACACAATGATTGGGTGTGTATCTTTTCCTATTCTTAAGCTTTAAATGTAGCATTTTTGCGGAGGGAGTTACAAACTCATGGAGTTTAGGTGCGAAGTCATCAGTGCTGAGGTTTTATTTTTAGGACAGTAACTTGAGTTTAACAACTCAATGTGTATGCTGAAAGGCCCAACTGCATTTCAAGTCATCTGAGCTGAGAAAACAGTATTGCTTTAAGACTCTAAAGGATACCCACAGGAAGCTGCCTTTGGGAATGAAGTCAATACTTCCAGGACAGAAAGGGCTTCGATAGCACTGGGAAAGATCATGCCCACAGATGTAGGGAGCGTGAAGACAAGCCACAGTACCCTAGAAGACAACACTTTCCTCCCACCAATGATTTGATTTGATGGAATATACACAGACTGGGAAAACGTCTAAGGATGATTCAAATCTCCTGATGGACTGCATTCAGTGCTTAACATCATATCTGGTCAGGGGAGTAAATCTTTTTCATTTTCTGCTCCTGGGTTTAATTACTGGAAAGGCATATGGTTATTATCTTACTTTTTTGAGTAATCATTTCCATGAACATCTTAGACATTTGGAAACAGGCACATAGCTACCAAGGCACTTAAACAACATGACTAAGCATATAGGCACCAAAGGCCCCAGCATCCCCTGATCACCATTCTCTCAAAAATTCAGAAAGGAAAAAATATATTCTGACCTAGTTTGAATTAACATATCCTAAAACATCAGCCTGTAAACTTTTTGTTGATAGTAACAGATAGTAATAAATACACTTTATATCCTAACTCAATACACATGTGCATGAATTTGAAGTAAATCCCACCCAAAATGCCTAACTTCATTATCATATGTTTTGATATGTTCTTGGCGCCCATTCTATGCAATTTTGTTCTGAGATGCTAACTCCAGCTGACTACATGAATTTCATTGTGTGTTGATCAGTCTTTTCCTGACACTCGAAAACTACAAGAATTGAATAAGCAAATAGAACAAGGAAATCTTATTATACACCAAAAGAGCAGGGTAAACCTTCACATTTTGTCACCAGTAATTAAAACTAAAATACTTGAACCTTAAAATATATTTTTAGATTAACTCTACAGTAAGAGTTTGCTAAGCAAAATAAGAATGTCAGGAAAATGGAAAGGCATATTTCAACTTGCAGAGCAAGTTACTTGTAAGGTTTGGGCATTATTGCTTAAATGCAGCCATGTTGTTTTATGCACGAATGTAATATTCAGGCCAATAAGATATCTGCTTGGGAAAACTTTGTTGGCTTTTAGCCCAAAACATTTTGTAAGTAAGAATACTGTCATTAATTCAATCCAGCAAAACTTTAGTGATTCATAACATTTGAATTCAAGTTTTTAAACAATAAAATCATGTTTTGACACATCTTTTTATTTCATCATTCATTTTTTTGTTTAAAAAATCTGCTGAAAGAACCGTCTACTAGTAACAACTCTAATGGATATACAGTTTATTTGTAGAGCATTCAAAATTTCAAAACCCTTTTCATTTTTGTGAAGTGGTAATGACCACCAATCCCTGGATTACTGAATATTTTAAATGTATATAATGACATTTGCCAGACTCAAAACTGAAACTTAATATTTGGTTTGTTCTGCATGTGACAGATTACTTGTTCCCATGAAGAAATCCAGGTGTCTGGCTTTTGGTGATTGCCTGTGGCTTAGAACTCCAACTCAGTCCTTCTACCCCCCACCAAGTTTGGAAGATATAAAAGAGCTTTCATTTCAAGTAAAGGAACAAGCCAAGTTCTGGGGTGGGGGAGTGTCACGCAACTGTTTTCATGTGGATGTACCTACTAAAAGAACTCAGAACAGATGTTTATCTTTTATAAACATTGAACTAGTCGGCAAATTGGAGGCTTAACAAGCTAAGGGGAGTGAAGGACAGGCCAGGAAGTCAGGGATTCCTAGATATGAATTCAGCCTTGGTCTTAATTCTGTTTTTGCTCTAAATCAATGCCAAGTTCTTCACACTTCAGCTGGTTTACAGCAGGCAAGCATTACAGAAGAATAAACTGTTTCCTGGAGATGTTATGGGTTAAATGGTTACCATTACAGCTCCCCATCAAGGTACTTCCACAAATGATAAAGCAGGCTTCATGAATATTGTTTATCATTAATAGATTACGAGGTAACATACAGTGTGTACACCTGCTGGTGTCTTTCAAGGGTGACCTTCAAAGACGCCATTCTTTCCATTCCTTTCTAAGTTCTTGTCTACTTTGGTCATAATCAGATATTCAACCAATTAAAAAATTCAATCATGTGATATTACATGGGTTTTAAAGTAGCTGTAACACCTTCTAGTTGAGCATTTTCCGTGGCCAGTTAGGGGCTCACAACTTTATTGGATCTCTGTACACTGACAACATAAAGCTAATACCCTCCTGGCCCAAGACCCTGTTCGACAACCTAAGGGAAAGACTTAGCATGTTGCTATCAGGAAAACAGGCCCCATTCCCCACGCCATGAGGCCCCGCCCCCACCTGCTTTCCATGTCCTGGGCAATTCAAAAGGTAAAATGCAGTTTCACTTTCTCCCTATTACTTCATGAAAAAGGAGGTCCGGCCCCTTCTTGGCATTTAATGAATGGTCCTCTCCCCCTGGATTTGGACTGTTGAGCCTTCCAACCAGTCATTAACTAGCAGGAAATGCCCTCCTCAGCAATCACTATTGTGTAAATAAAGTCATAAATTTTTGGAGGCCAGTGCAATCCCAGACCCCAAAGCTGCACATGTCAGGGTTAAAAAAAAAAACTTGATTGTAAAAGCACTGCCTTCCAAATTAAACTCAAACCACATGATTCAGTCCATAAAATATACAAAATATGCAGTCCAGTGACAGATTTATTGTGGCCTTACAGAATAAAGAAAAAAATCTCTATATGAAAAACACAGCTACTTTTGACCCAAGCAGCCCTCAAACAGGAAGTTTAAAGCCAGTCAGGCAGCTGGGGCCTCACTTAGTTATGAAGGAGACCAGGGCAACCAGCATTTCCTGTCATTGCTTGTCACCATTTTAAGCACTTTTATTTGAATTGTTTTCTTAGATAGCTAAAAATATTACTGAGATTTCTTTGGGGATAGACACAAGACAATAAAAAGGGCTATTGTATGACCCATGACTGAAATGAAAAGTGTAAATTACAAAATACCATGCACTTAGCAGAGGTCACACAGCTTGTCATTTGGACATTTTGCTGCATTTTAATGAATGCTAGAGTAGTAAACAAAATTAGTAAAAGTATTTAGTCTTAAATACTAAAATTACTGACACAGCCCACTCTATCATGTTAACTCAGGATCAACGTTATGCAGCATAGTTTTCACACACCTGATCAGTAGGTATTAGAACTTGCAGACTTGCATCACAGGAAGAAGCTTCTTAGAGTTTCTCTCTCCTATCATCCTCATCATCATCATCATCATCATCATCATTTTATCACTGTGATAATTTTACAAAATTACGTGTACACATTCAGTGATATATGCATATATGAGATTTACCTATGTGAATCACTCTGTAGTTCCTTATTATTAACATTAGGAAAAATCACACTCTTCACAAAATACAGAGGTATTCTTTTCTTTTCAGCATGGGGAAATGCAAAGCACTATGGTACATTTCCCCAGTCAGTCAAGTTCTCAATCACAAGAATGGGGGGGGGTAGTTTAAGTAATAAAAGAAAAATATTTTGTCTTGCTATTATTGTTACATATAATTTCTCAGTATATACAAATGAGTTCCTCCACAGAACAAAGTTTATCTCTACAATAAAGCAGATTTATACACAATAAAGGGGCAGCCAGTGAACAAAATTCCTGCTAACCCAGGCAGTGATGGCACATACCTTTAGTATCTGTGAGTCTGATACCAGCCTGATGTACAGAGTTCTAGGACAGCCAAGGCTACACAGTGAAACCCTGTTTCGAAACATCAAAACAAACAATCCCGATAAAGCCTAGGGTTTTCTCCAAAATGTTTGCCCTTGTAGTCCATGTCAATCTGAAGCCAGCCTCAAGCTTCCCTTCAAAACTTTTCTGACACAAGGTCTGTCTGCAGCTGAGGCCACTGCCGTAGGCCTTCATAGAACAGATCGAATAACATAGGCTCAGTACCCAAGCAGCTCCTCACGCGCCCCAATTTTTTGCATGTATCTGAAACTTGTAGACATAAAGCATGGTTATTTACAGTGCACTGTGTCTCAGTTGATACTTCTGGATGAACTAATAACATGTAGGAGGCTATTGGGATAGTGACATAAATGAGTTGGGAGTTTGAGTTCTCAGAACCGCCGCTGAGGAGAAATAGTCCCCACCTTCTCTGGGATTCTCCTCAATTACAGACAGCAAGACTTTTCAGTAATGTGCCCTTTGACAACAGTATCCACAAGCCCATCACAGCTGAGCAAGCACTTACAAAGGCAAACTCTTGACTCCAGTATTAAGGTGAACTATGAGCCTTACCTGCATGCCTTGAGTCTTGTCGAATATACCTCTACATAATTTAAACAGAATCCAGAAGTACTACTTTGTAAAGCACAAGTCTAATCTTTCTTTCTTTCTTTTAAAAAGTATTTCAGCAGGGCACGGTGGCGCACTCCTGTAATACCAGCACTCTGGGGGCAGAGGCAAGTGGATCTCTGTGAGTTCGAGGCCAGCCTGGTCTTCAGAGTGAGCTCCAGGACAGCCAAGGCTACACAGAGAAACCCTGTCTCAGAAAACCAAAAGTAAATAGTATTTCATTAGACCATTTTAATTGTACAAAACAATAAATTTCATTACTACAGGTTTATACCTGTATAAAATGTACTTAGTGTATAGTCATCCCCTATTACCCCCCTCTTATTCATATTTTCCTTTCCTCAATTCCTTTCCTCTTTCCTAATTAGCCTCCCAAGTACTTTATACTTTCTTCTGGACCAGAAACCTAATCTTTTGGAAAAGTTATTTTTATTATTTCTTGTATACGTGTGTGTGTGTGTGTGCGTGTGTGTGTGTGTGTGTGTGTGTGTGTGCGCGCGCGCGCGTGTGTGTGCCTGAGGATGCCAGACACGGTTGTTAGCCACCTGATGTGGGTATGTGCTCTTTAACTAATTTTAATAAAGCAACAGATTCATTATCTCCATATGTAAAGGAAAATAGCTGAGGAATTCTGTTATTTTACACACACACACACACACACACACACACACACACACACCACTTGTGACACCTTTGTTCTGCTTTTTCTTTGCTGTTGTTTTGTCTATAAAGGTAAAAGTGTAAAAACCAAAGGTGAAATTCAAGCTTTTCACTGTTTTCCAAAAAGATATCCCTCCCACCCTGTTCTCCAATCCTTGTGTGTGTGTGTGTGTATTCATATTGCCACATAAGGAGAAACTGCAAGAACTCTGCCTAAAAAGCAATAGTCCTCTGAGCACAAAAGACAATTGTAGATATAGTATCAGAAATGGCAGCTCCTGTCCTGTTTATGATGGCTTTGCTTTCTAGATATGGTACAAAGAGACACCACACGCTTCCACATATTGGTAAATAGAAACCCATGCAAATCCACACTGTAAACAGCCACTGTGTGAAAAAGAGAAAGTGTCCAGTATTCTTTTCATATTTCACCAATTTCATATTTCACACATGTCAGGAGGCACCTGGGTAACAATTTTTTCTTTCGTGTACTCTTTTTTAATCTGCCGAGCCTGTTAAAAAGAACTATATCTACATAACCACATGGAGAAGATGACTTGCCTGGGATATAGAGGCTGTACATTAAACGTAATTTCTGGCGACAGAAAAGTAACACTTAGCTTTCAGGTCATTCTTTAAGGTCTCACCGTAAAAGCTGCCATTAAATGCATAGCGCTGGCCTCATTCTGAGTCACCAGTATGGCTCTCAGCAAGCCATTCAACCAAATATAGATAATTGCTCTTTTTTTTTTTTTTTTACTTAATAAAAATAGAAACAACATTACATAAAATCGTACATGTAAAGTGCAAGAGCAAATGAGAAATACAGATCTAATCTTCAATTTGCTAAAACTTTTACCTAGACGAGAAAGCACTGAGGATATAAGGTAAAGAGATCCATGAGCCTACCTGGCACGGATATGCTGGGACACCGAGGACACCTGAATGAAACTAAGGAAACCTTTCTGAAATTTCCACACAAGAAGCTCAGAACTCTCAGAATCAGACAGGTACACATTAGAATCAATTCGAAGAACCAGCAACGGAAAACCCAATCCAGCCAACCATCAGTCTCTAGGATGCTCCCACGGCATGAGGAGATCAAAGAGCAAGGCAGAATTCTCCAGTGCTAGCCCCGCTGCATTTCTACCTAGACTGCCCTTTCTCAATTGGAGGCATTCTTTCTGCTCACAAGTGTGTGAGCAGAACTGCTCACACACACTGCACTCCTTGTACAGGTACAAAACAAACTCCTGCCCCAAATCATAAACAAATCATTTCTACTTGTCAGCCAACTTAATGCTGCTGAGAGAAGGAATTGAGAGTGGACGTAATATTTTAACAAGCGTGACTAATGGAGTCTTAAATTTCTAATCTGGCCCCTCTTCCCCCTAACTTTTCTTTTCATGGTTGTTATAAAGAGAAGCTGGGCATGGTAGTGCACGCCAATATTCCCAGCTACTCAGGAGGTTGAAGAAATAAGGCCACTTAAGCTGAAATTAGTCTTGGGGAAACAGTGCGGCCGTAGGACAACTACATTTTATAAAATGAATTCTGAAGTACAATTCTAGCACTAGCTACAAAGAAAAACAAAGAATACACACACGCACACACAAATCAAATCTCTTCATTGTTGCTTCCTCTTTAGTTCTAAGAAATGACCCTTTTTCTGAAAGTGTACTATGTAGAGTGAAACATTTCTTAGCAACAAAGGAATATCATTCGTATAAATATATTGTTACTGCTTATTAGAAACCTGTTTATTTACCCTTGGAAAGCACTGTAACCCCAGGTGAGCATTAAGAGCAGGAATTCAAGGCAAGCCTAAGCTACAGAGTAAGATCCTGTCTCAAAATAACAACAAAAATCAAGAATATGGAAGCATCTTTATGAAGTAAACGTGGTTGCAACCTGTATCCCTTTCAGACTCTTTTTTTTTATTAATTTATTCTTGTTACATCTCAATGTTTATCCCATCCCTTGTATCCTCCCATTCCTCCCCCCCCCCATTTTCCCATTATTCCCCTCCTCTTTCAGACTCTTGAGCATCTTAACGTGGCAGTGGCCATTATTTTACTTTAATGACAGGACAGGATCAAGATATTTGTCTAACATGCACTGCTACTTATTCTTTGCACTTCCTGAATCCCCATTTGTAATCCTAGTAGACAAAAGTTTTTATTAAAAAAAAAAGTCTGCCACCTTCTTGACTTTATTTCACTAGAAATAGAGTACAAGTAAAATTTTATGAATGAATAGCTTCATCACTTTAAGGATTTCACTTCTTTTCTTCCCTCTCCCTTTCCTAGATGCATAGACAGCTGAATGGAGAACAGAACTGTACTTGAAGCTACATTGTCAACATCTGTACAACAGCCAAGCGCTTGTCACCGTTCCAGCAATGTGTAGTGCTGTGCAGCCACTCAAAAGACAAAACCTTTTTTTTTTTTTTTTTTAATTTCCAAACTGCTTTTTACTTCTTCATTGTGTAATGGCACACCTACTGGCTAAAAGGATAACTTTCACAAGTTCCTGGAAGTACAACGAGGGGCAAGAGAACCCATTTGAGTCAAGCAGAATGCAATTAAGAGAATGTACATTGTAATCTACCTTATATTTTAGGTTCTTGCAAGTGTACAAAAAGGTCTTCTGTTTCGATTAAAAGCTGTGCACAAAATCTGTTTTTTTTAAATTTATAGACTTCCTATTTTTCTGTATAGCTCGACATTTATTAAACAGTGATGTATGCAAAACATTATTTAACTATAAGATGGGTACAACAGGCTGGTTTGTTGACCAGCTCATAGCCATAGATTTTATCCTCCTTCAAAAGAAGTTGTTATGAAAGGCCTAAAGAAGACAGTTGAGGAAAAGTTATTTAGAACAGTCCGGGGAACCATTATGCATTCTTAAAGCAGCAATGGAAATCAGAGATGTGAAATGGTTCTTACGAGCAGAGCAAAGCATACAGTCACCACCTCTAGGCCAGCACTGGACCAATTCTCTCTCACTTATATTTTCATGTCAAGTCCCCAGTCTCATCCCTATTATAAGGCAGCAGAACAATAACTGGGAAATGCTCTCAAACCTATAATGTTCTGGCCCCAAGGTTTAATACTTTCACTTTTTATAATAATGTTTTGGGGGCAACGTCATTCAGCCACAGAGCAGCACCCATAGAGGTGAATGAAGCTTATAGACCTGGGGACTTAGTATGGAATTATGAAAAATCAGAGTTGGGTTTTGTCATCTCTCTATTGAAAAAAAAAAAAAAGCCAGTATCTATTGTTATACCTGTAGCATCTCCTTTTTCAAGTGTGAATTGCTTTGCATGGGTCTCTGAGAACAGTGTGGAGTTACTGTACAGTAAATTCCACTGTAAGCAGCGTGGGTCTTTGTCTCTAGGTAGACTGCAGTACCTGGGCAGAAACACTGCACTAGACTTTATTAGGTGCAGGACCATATTTTCATCCATTTCCAGCTTCTACAGCTTGGGAAACGTAAAAAGCACACAGGAGTAGACTAGTATCAGCTGGGTTATAGAGCAAACTTTATTTGGATTATGTTTAGAGAAGGTTTTGTAAACGTGAAAATATTTCTCCAAAACATTACAAATTCAAAAATTAAGTTGCTTTAGTATTTAATGTTTATTAAGGACTAAATTTGCATAGGCAAAGAGAAAATGTGCCTATAATCAGGAAAAGGCCAAAGTCTCTGGTAAGGCTAATTGTCAATATGCCTTTCTTCAGAAGGAGGAAATATTTGGATAAATTATATTAAGTGTTGATGTCCAGTCATTTGTCCAGGTATATCACCAATCTGTTTTCCAACTGCTATAATCAGTAATCATCCAAAGACTTACTAATTAAGTCAAGAAGCCAGCACTATGATATATCAGCAATCGTTTTAAAATTAAACCCTGTAGCAATTTTATCTTAGTTGATGCTTTCCCATGAACTTTACATACACATATGGAGAGGTTGTGAGCATCAGGGGACAGCTTATAAATAGCAAGGAAGAATATCTAGAGGAAAAGAACCCCCTAAAACAAATTAGAACAAAATACACACACACATATACACACACGTGTGTGCATACTTATCAATAAACAGCATTCTGAAAACACAAAGTACGTCCAGCATAACCATTAGACTACAGCACAACTAATGACCTAATGTTAAACTTCAATAGCACCCCAGTTTTAATTTTATTTTCTTGTCAAAGAAACATTCTGTCTGAGTGCAAAAAACTAAAGCTACCATTTTTAATACTCCCCTACAATGTACTACCCTCTTGCCCTCTGGCCCCAGATGCCAAAAGCAAGCTGCTACATTGTATTGACACCAGCAGGAAGAGATGTGGCCCTTCTAAGGCATCCCATAGAAATGGGAAAGTCAGTTATGGAAAGCTTTTGTTAGTGGCATGCCATGCAAGAAATTTCTTTAAGTTAGAAAAGAAAAGCGGGAGGGGTAAGGGAAAAAAAAAAAGAGAAAAAGGAAAGGCAAAACTTAAAAAAAGAATAAAGATATAAAAAAAAAAAAAAAACCAAACCAAAACATGCAACAAGTTGTAGTCCGTGTTAATTTTCCTATTTGCCATTTCGCGGGAGTGGATAAAGTTTAAAAAGCAGTGCATTTCATCTGTGTCCTAGCAAGGCAGCCAGTCTCAGAAACCCAAACTCATTTCCAGCCTTACCTTCCGTTGCTAGCGCAAACCCAGAGGCTAAGGGGCCCTGCTCTCAGTGGCAGCGGTAGGGGCAGAGGCAGCAACAGCAGCACATGCCATCTGTTAGCGGGATAAGCAAAAAGCAGCGCTGTGCGAGGTGGCCCCTGTGCCGGGAGCGCCTTTAGCAGGGGTGTATAGTGGATGCCGCCATTTTAAAGCGAGGTTCCTAAAATCATTAGATATAAGCAAATTAAAGCCCGGCCCACCTCCATAACTTCAGGGCTGGGACGCGCTACTGGGTTCCAAGTCAGCAGCAGCGGGGGTTTACAATGTCAAGTCTAGCTAAGCTCACTGGGAACTCCTGAAACCAAGACCACAAACCCAGGAGGTGCCATCTCTTCCCTCACCCCCCGCCCCCCACGAACCCCCACATTTTTGACTCCTCTCTTAAGGAGACTGCTAGTTTGCGGCGTGCCATCAGCGCCCCCATTCCCCCCTCCCCTGTCCCCGGCCCGGCTAGCCCGCCGGCTGGGGGAGGGGCCGGGAGCCCGCGCTCCCTCCCCCCGCGCTCCTTTCTGCTTGGTTCAGTCCACTTGGAGCACACCTCAGAGCGCCCCAGTTCCCTCGCGGCCGGCGCGCGCGGGCGAGTAAGCAGGCGGGCGGGCCGGCAGGCGGGCTGGGGCAGACAGGCACGGGGCTCCCGCCGTGGCTCATGGTTGCCGTGGCAACCGCCCCCCCACCCCTCACCCCCAGCCAGGCCCCTAGGCAAAGGCGTGTCCTGAGTTCCGACCGGTACCCCTCCACAACGCACTCCCCAAACACAAAAGTACACCATACCGGGGGTGCCCAGACTCTGGGCTTCTCCGCCAGACACCTCAGGGTCTCACTTAGAACTTGGCCACTCCAGAGAGAGAATTTTTTTTTAGGCGCCAAAAAGGCAAGTCGCGCCAAACTCCGTGAAGCGGTGGAGTCGCGAGCTGGCTAGGCAAAGGGCCATCCCCCCCCCCCCCCCCCCCCGCCACCCGTCGCCTGGGGCCAGCCCCGCCCCGCCTGGCCAGGTAGCAAGACTCACCCAGCGTCGCAGTCGCCGTCGCCTTCGCCTCTGCCACCTCCGCCACCTCCGCCCCTCCAACCTCACCTTGCAGAGCTATCAAGCCACTCCAGCCCCGTCTCGCTGTGAAGGCGACAAGCTCAGGAACTCAGGCGCCTGTTGCCCCGATTCCCGCGCCTGGCCCGGGACTGTCTTCCGCCTCCTCGCGGCTTGCTCTCAAAGAGCGCCAAAAAGTCGCGCTCCTGATCACGCTCCGAGTGGGGGCACTTTCTTCCTGTAGGGCTCAGTTCCGTCGTGAAATATAGTCTTTGTGTGATTCGTCCGTTCGTGCTTGCTTTTCGGAGAGGGCCAGCGTGGGCTTTATTCTCAGGGGGTGTGGCGCTCCCACCCCCACCCCCCAAAACCCCAGCCTGCCCAAGCCTTCGTTGAGAGTGGCTTTTGTCATTTCATTATTAAGTGTGTGTTAGGGTGTGGGAAGGAGAGTAAATCATAACGCTTAGCATATACAAAAGCAAAGCCAGAGGGAAGCATGTACACCCCGCGGTGTGGAGCAGGAGCCGGCTCTAAAGTTTCTAGAGCTTTGGTGACTGAAGTGCCAATGAGAAAGGCAATGTAGCACGCGAAGCTATCGGATTCTAGACGCTTCTGAGACAGGTCGGGTGAAGTAGAAAAATTCCAAATGACCTTGATCAATACGTGTATTAATTCACGAATGGTTAAATACTCACCGTTTGCCTTCCTGGATCTTCTGCCTTTCAAAAAAGCTCAGACCGTTTATATCCCTCTAAGAACTTGCAAGAGGAAAAACGTTGATGAGAGGAAATGCTTCCTCTACTGCAAGAGAGTTTACAGGGTAGGAGGAGCCCTGAGGTAAGAGTCCCAGATACTTCTGAATGGAAAACGGACAAAGCAAATGCGGTTTTATATTTTGATTTAAAAGTGCATCTGGACATGTAAATTACAAGTTTCAATTTAATGCAAGCGTAATAAGAGTACCAGCTGTCTCTTAATTGGAACCCCGCGATAATAAACACGTGCTTTTATTTAATTTTATGAGGACAATTGTAGATGATAAGTCACGCATATGCAGGAACCTCAGCTAGATGCTCATACCAATTCATGGCTGCTTTCCTGCATGCAATCAGCTACTTCAGCCTAGAACTAAGCTCTATAAGCGCTACAGAAAGTGCAAAAGCATTGCAGGACATAGTTAAGTGGCAGTTAGGTT